>NC_140996.1:74958241-75359951 GCF_052327205.1 Somniosus microcephalus | reverse complement strand
GGGGGGGGAAGAGCCTCGGAAAATCGCGGGGGGCGGGGGGGGAGAGAGCCTCGGGAAATCGCGGGCGGCGGGGGGGAGAGCCTCAGGAAATCGCGGGGGGCGGGGGGGGGAGAAGAGAGCCTCGGGAAATCGCGGCGGGGGGGGTGGCGGTGGAGAGCCTCGGGAAATCGCGGGGGGCGGGGGTGGGGGGGAGAGCCTCGGGAAATCGCGGGGGGGAGAGCCTCGGGAAATCGCGGGGGGGGGGAGAGCCTCGGGAAATCGCGGGGGGCGGGGGGAGGGCCTCAGGAAATCGCGGGGGGGAGAGCCTCGGGAAATCGCTGGGGGCGGGGGGGAGAGAGCCTCGGGAAATCGCGGGGGGGGAGAGCCTCGGGAAATCGCGGGGGGGAGAGAGCCTCGGGAAATCGCGGGGGGCGGGGGGGAGAGAACCTCGGGAAATCGCGGGGGGAGAGAGCCTCGGGAAATCGCTGGGGAGAGCCTCGTGAAATCGCTGGGGGCGGGGGGGAGAGAGCCTCGGGAAATCGCGGGGGGGAGAGCCTCGGGAAATCGCGGGGGGGAGATCCTCGGGAAATCGCGGGGGGGGGAGAGCCTCGGGAAATCGCGGGGGGGAGAGCCTCGGGAAATCGCTGGGGGGAGAGCCTCGGGAAGTCGCGGGGGGGGAGAGCCTCGGGAAATCGCGGGGGGGGGAGAGCCTCGGGAAATCGCGGGGGGGAGAGCCTCGGGAAATCGCGGGGGGGGGAGAGCCTCGGGAAATCGCGGGGGGGGGAGAGCCTCGGGAAATCGCGGGGGGAGAGCCTCGGGAAATCGCGGGGGGCGGGGGGGAGAGAGCCTCGGGAAATCGCGGGGGGAGAGAGAGAGAGAGAGAGAGAGGGTGGGGGAGAAGAGAGAGAGAGAGGGTGGGGGAGAAGAGAGGGGGTGGGGGAGAAGAGAGAGAGAGGGTGGGGAGGAGAGAGAGAGGGTGGGGGAGGAGAGAGGGTGGGGGAGGAGAGAGGGGGTGGGGAGGAGAGGGGGTGGGGAGGAGAGAGGGTGGGGGAGGAGAGAGAGGGTGGGGGAGGAGAGAGAGGGAGGGTGGGGGAGGAGAGAGGGAGGGTGGGGGAGGGGAGAGGGTGGGGGAGTGGAGGAGAGAGGGAGGGTGGGGGAGGGGAGGAGAGAGGGAGGGTGGGGAGGAGAGGAGAGAGGGAGGGTGGGGGAGGAGAGAGGGAGGGTGGGGGAGGAGAGAGGGAGGGTGGGGGAGGAGAGAGAGGGTGGGGAGGAGAGAGAGAGAGGGTGGGGGAGGAGAGAGAGAGGGGGAGGGGAGGAGAGAGAGAGGGTGGGGGAGGAGAGAGAGAGGGTGGGGGAGGAGAGAGAGAGGGTGGGGGAGGAGAGGGAGGGGGAGGGGAGGAGAGTGGGGGAGGGGAGAGAGTGTGGGGGGCGGGGAGAGAGGGTGGGGGGAGGGGAGAGAGGGTGGGGGGAGGGGAGAGGGTGGGGGGAGCGAGAGGGTGGGGAGCGAGGGAGGGTGGGGGGAGGGGAGAGAGGGTGGGGGGAGCGAGAGGGTGGGGGAGCGAGGGGAGGGGAGAGGGTGGGGGGAGGGGAGAGAGGGTGGGGGGAGTGAGAGGGTGGGGGAGCGAGAGGGTGGGGGAGCGAGGGAGGGTGGGGGGGAGGGGAGCGAGAGGGGGGAGGGCAGGGAGAGGGGGAGGGAGGGAGAGAGTAAAGCAGGGAGAGACGGGGAGGGAGAGAGGGGGAGGGAGGGAGAGCGTGAGGAGAGGGGGAGGGAGAGTAAAGCAGGGAGAGACGGGGGAGGGAGAGGGTGAGGGAGGGAAAGAGTGAAGGGGTGGGACAGGGAGGGAAAGAGTGAAGGGGTGGGAGAGCTTACCTTCTTCCTTCGCAGGGGTCCATCGGGCCACCTTCCCCCCCCCAGTCGCGCTCTCTCTCTTCCCCCCCCGTCGCGCTCTCTTCCCCCCCCGTCGCGCGCTCTCTCTTCCCCCCCGTCGCGCTCTCTCTTCCCCCCCGTCGCGCTCTCTCTTCCCCCCCCGTCGCGCTCTCTCCCCCCCCGTCGCGCTCTCTCTCTTCCCCCCCGTCGCGCTCTCTCTCTTCCCCCCGTCGCGCTCTCTCTCTTCCCCCCGTCGCGCTCTCTCTCTTCCCCCCGTTGCGCTCTCTCCCCCCCCCACTCGCTCTCTCTCTTCCAACAACAATATGCCCTCGAAAAAGTCTCTCTCCCTCTCCCCCGTCTCTCTCTCTGTCCCCATCTCTCTCTCTCTCCCCCAGTCTCCCTCTCTCCCTCAGTCGCTCTGTCTCTCCCCCCTCAGTCTCTCTCTCTCTCCCTCCTCAGTCTCTCTCTCTGACTCCCCAGTCTCTCCCTCTCTCTCTCCACATCTCTCTCTCTCTCACCCCTCAGTCGCTCTCTCTCTCCCCCTCAGTCGCTCTCTCTATCTCCCCATTCTCTCTCTCTCTCCCCAGTCTCTCTCTCACACTCCCAGTCTCTCTCTCACACTCCCAATCTCTGTCTCTCACACTCCCAATCTCTCTCTCACTCTCACACTCCCAATCTCTCTCTCTCTCTCTATCTCCCCCCAGTCTCTCTCTCTCACACTCCCAATCTCTCTCTCTCTCACACTCCCAGTCTCTCTCTCACACTCCCAATCTCTCTCTCTCACACCCAATCTCTCTCTCACACTCCCAGTCTCTCTCTCACACTCCCAGTCTCTCTCTTACACTCCCAATCTCTCTCTCTCTCACATTCCCAATCTCTCTCTCTCTCTCACTCCCAAACTCTCTCTCTCACATTCCCAATCTCTCTCTCACTCCCAATCTCTCTCTCTCACATTCCCAATCTCTCTCTCTCACACATTCCCAATCTCTCTCTCTCTCACATTCCCAATCTCTCTCTCTCTCACTCCCAATCTCTCTCTCTCACATCCCATCTCTCTCTCTCACACATTCCCAATCTCTCTCTCTCTCACTCCCAGTCTCTCTCTCACACTCCCAATCTCTCTCAGACTCCCAATCTCTCTCTCTCTCACACTCCCAATCTCTCTCTCTCTCACACTCCCAATCTCTCTCTCTCACACTCCCAATCTCTCTCTGTCTCTCACACTCCCAATCTCTCTCTCTCACACTCCCAATCTCTCTCTCTCACACTCCCAATCTCTCTCTCTCTCACACTCCCAATCTCTCTCTCTCACACTCCCAATCTCTCTCTCTCTCTCACACTCCAATCTCTCTCTCTCTCACACTCACAATCTCTCTCTCTTTCACTCCCAATCTCTCTCTCTCTCACACTCCCAATCTCTCTCTCTCTCACACACCCAATCTCTCTCTCTCACACTCCCAGTCTCTCTCTCTCTCACATTCCCAATCTCTCTCTCTCACACTCCCAATCTCTCTCTCTCTCACACTCCCAATCTCTCTCTCTCTCTCACACTCCCAATCTCTCTCTCACTCCCAATCTCTTTCTCTCTCTCACTCCCAATCTCTCTCACACTCCCAATCTCTCTCTCTCTCACTCCCAATCTCTCTCTCTCTCACTCCCAATCTCTCTCTCACTCCCAATCTCTCTCTCTCTCACACTCCCAATCTCTCTCTCCTTCCCTCTCTCTCTCTCTCCTTCCCTCTCTCTGTCTCTCTCTCCTTCCCTCTCTTTCTCCTTCCCTCTCTCTCCTTCCCTCTCTCTCTCTCTCCTTCCATCTCTCTCTCTTTCCTTCCATCTCTCACTCTCTCCTTCCCCCTCTCTCTCTCTCTCCTTCCCCCCCTCTCTCTCTCTCCTTCCTTCTCTCTCTCTCTCCTTCTCTCTCTCTCTCCTTCCCTCTCTCTCTTCCCCCCAGTCGCTCCCTCTCTCTCTTCCAACAACAACATGCCCTCGAGAAAGCCTCGGCACCGCCGGGCTCCCCTAGCTAGTATATATATATATGATAATGTGAGGGTGAGGGATTGTGGTGTTGTGGCATGGTGGAGGTGGTGTGCGATTATAGTGGGAGGAATTGTAGTGTTGGGGTGGAGGTGTGGTATGTTAGTGGTGGTAGGCGGGTGAGGGTGATGGTGTTGATGGTGGGTTAATGGTGGTGATGGTGGGTGTGGGGATGTTTGTAATAGAATAATCATACTTGGACTCTGGCTGGAGTGGGTTTAATGGGCTGCGTGGTCTTTTCTCATTCCAGATTCTCTTATATTCTGAATTAATACTGTTCTAGATAGCGATTTTAATTGTGCTCTAAATTTCTGGCAGACAAGTTGCCTAGTAACTTGTCTCCTGTAGTCATAGGGCTCTGGCCTTCTGCCATCCATTTAAAGGTATAGATGGAGGTGTAACAAAGATGTAACTGGTAGCTTCAAATTACACCCGTTACTCTAATCCTCACAAATCCCATCGAAGGATTGAGTCCTTTTTAAACTCCTGATTTACTGAAATCTGAGAAAGCAGCAAGCCAGTCAAGCCATTCCAGCAGTTCACTGTGCAAGCAGTCAGACTCTTTAGTCCCCAGTCTCTCCTCTTATTCCTCTATTGAAGTTTTGGCTCATAATATATATAAATATTTGCTGATTATACATAGCTCTGTCACCACCACCTTCGCCTCCATGAGCATCTGTTATTTCCAACTTCCTCCAATTGAATATTAGGAAATCCGAAGCCATTTTATTCACCTCCCATCAAAAACATTACCCTTGCCAGAAACGCCATCCCCTTCCGCTCAGTCAGGCTGAACCAGATGGTGCAAAACCTCAGTGTTCTATTCGATCCTGAACCACGTCACTCCCCCAAGACTGCTTACTTCCACCTCTAGAAGATCACCCAGTTCCATGTTGAAACCCTGGTACACATTTTTATTACTGCCAGAAGCAACTTCTCTAATGCCCTCCTTGCCAGCCTCTATCATACACAAACTTTATCTTATCCAAAACTCCGCTGCTTGCATTCTGTACCACAGTAAGTCCTATTTGCCCATCATCCCCATATTAAAAACCCTGATTAAGTGCCTGTCCCCCAATACATCAAGTTTAAAATCCTCATCCTTATTTACAAATCTCTCCATGACCTTATCTCAGATTACCTCTGTAACTCCATGCAGGCTTTGGGATTCTGGCTTCCTGTGCATGCCTCCCGTCTGTTCCACTGTCGGTGACAGAACCATCATCTGTCTCAGCCCCACTCTCAGAATCCCTCAGCCTTGCTAAATCTCCCTCTGGTATCAAAGACCTATCTTTTGCATTATACATTGGTCATCTTTTCCATTTCTCTCTGAAGCCCCTTGGGATGTTTTCTATGTCAGAGATGCTTTATAAATGCACGTTCTTGTTTTGTTCATGAGGATGTTAACCAGCAATTATGTTGGCTATAAGCTCACCTGGATAGTCCAAAAGCCAAAGCATCCATGAATAGTATTCAGAACTACTTGCACACTGTCCTTCTGATGTCCTTCCTTTTTTAAATTACTGAATATAATAAGGGGTGGGTTGTGCTAGATCCAATGTTCTTAGCTGCTGCGATTCAGTTGACAGTTGTGTTTTTCCCATCAGTCCGTGGGAAAGGGGTGAAGTAGCTTTGTTTCCCCTGATTTTTATCCTCCCACAGAGGCAATGTCCATGTTCCTACACTCATACACTTATTTTTTGGTGGGTGGACCTATCAAATGCCTGACAATCATACTCAAGACCATTCCTAATGCAAATTCCATAATTTTCTGTGCTTGTTCCAACCACCCTTAACAATATTGAGGCTGAATTGATCTCTTATGGTTCTCATAGAATCATAACATTTTACATTGTGTCTGTGCCAGACCTCTGATGAAGCTCTCCACCTAGCCCCATTCCCCTGCCTTTTACACATACCCATTTAATTTGTTTTATTTTTCAAATATTTAGCCATTTTCCTCTTAAAAGCTATTATGGATTCTGCTTCCATTACTGTTTCTGGTAGGCATCCCCCATCCTAACAACCCTCTACATATAAAAAAGTTTTCTTAAAATATTGCCCCAGCTACTTATAACAAGCTTCAACACTGAAGGGTGAGATATAGCTTCACACCTTCTGTAATTTATACAGGAGGTTTCTAATCTCATTGGCCCTCTGGGAGAGATGCCAAGAAGAGGCTTAATCAACTTGGCCCAGCCTTACACTCGAGCTGAATTACTCAGGTTGTCCAGGGTTGTCTGCCAGTACAATGACATCAATGTTTCTGATGAGGTTTCAATATATCTAATTATGTGAAATTACCACTTTTAGTACCAGAACTAAATTTGTAGTCTAGATTTCCTCGCCCAAATTTTCTGGGCTCAGCTTAAATATTCCAGACGGGCTTCCAGTGCTATTACCACCTCTGATTGGGGAAGGGGCGGAGGATGCCTGGTGTTGCAGGATTTAAACGCCTGCAGCAAAAAAAGGATTGTTTTCTTTGCTAAGCAGCATTAGTAGTTCTGAAATGTCTGAAAGTTCAGGTGCAGGGCACAGAGCCTGAAAGTTTCCTGAAGCTTCCACAGAAGTACTACTGAAGCAAATTCAGGTGAGGGGAAAAACTCTGCTTGAGATGTAGGGGAGAAAGTTGACTGATGGATGGGCACAGGAAGGCAAGAAATGCCACCACCATGACCCCTTCCATGGCAGTTCACTGCCACAAGAGATTAATGACGTGTCAACTCGGGCAAGGTAAGAAGAGCCAGCCACACATCCCACAAATTCCCTGTAATTACATCTTACAGCTATCTTCCCCTCTGTTAAAGTTCAGGGGAGAGAAATTTGGTTGATTAGCATCTCCATGAGGGCGCTAATGGGGCAGCATAAGAGGGCGCTAACAGGGCACAAAGCAACAAGCGCCCGAGCGCGGCGATGTTTGCGCCGCTTGCAAAATTGACCAGTCATTTTGCAGCGGCGCTAAACACTACCACCACGATCTCCTGCGCCCGCAGATCGTGACATCAGTCGAGCGTGCAACGCCCCGGTAGCGCCCCAGACTGGATTTTGAGTGGTGCCCCCCTGCCTTACCACCTGCCACTAGCAACGACAGGTAGAGGAGAACGTTTTGCAGTCGGGAAGGGGCTGGGGGAACGCTATTTAAAGGCAACCGCTTCCTGCCTTTTTTTGTCGGTGACTTTTTTGCACCACGCATTCTGAGAGAGAGAGACTTCTGGAGAGATTCAATGCTGTGTGAAGGAGTTTTGGATACTGAGCAGCACTTTGCAGGTTTATTTTGATTTGACCTTGCATCGATTTAGAAGAGACTATGGGGGCTGCACTGATTTGGGACGTTGTCCTGCAACAGCAGAATCAGAGGCAGCAGAGACGGAGAGTGAGAGTGGCAAATATGGCCATAGGGAGGAGGGCCAACAGGCCTCTGCACAGGAGACCTTACCCTCCCAGGGTATTCTGGGAGCAATTCACCGACATTCATTTGTCTGAGGAGCAGTGTTTGTGCAGACTGCGCTTCAGCAAGGAGGTGGTCACTGTGCTCTGCCACCTGCTGCAACCAGATCTGCAGCCTCAACTGAGGACCAGGACATCTCTGTCGGTGGCAGTGAACGTGACAGTGGCTCTGAATTTTTATGCCAGCGGCTCCTTTCAAGCAGCTACTGGGGACATCACCAATATCTCCCAGTTCGTTGTCCATTGTATCCGGGAGGTGACAAATGCCCTGTATAAAAGGAGACGCCAGTACATCTCTTGCCAATGACCCGGGCCAAACAGCATGAATGCACATGTGGCTTTGCTAGGATAGCGGGCATCCCCATGGTGCAGGGTGCCACTGACTGCATGCATGTGGCATTGCAAGCACCGCATGAAAATGCTGAGACATTCAGAAACCGCAACGGCTACCACTCCTCATACTCGCTGGCAATGCCTGCTATCCTGGCAGCAGCCATGATGCTTTCATCCTGCACCAGACTGGTGTGCCAGACCTTTTCCAGGCACCGCATGACCCAAGTGAATGGACCTGGCTGATGACACTGCTCCGTAACCCCAGCCAAGCTGCGGTATAATGAGAGCCATATCACCACCAGGAACATAATTGTGCAGACGATCGGCGTGCTCAAGCAACAGTTCCACTAGCTGGACCACTCAGGAGGAGCCCTGCAGTACTCTCCTGAGCGAGTCTCCCTCTTCATAGTTGTGTGCTGCATGCTTCACAACCTGGCAATCCTGAGGACCCAGCCAGTGCCACCAGGGATTGGTGCACCACCTGAGGAGGAGGAGGAGGAAGAGGAGGAGAACGAGGAGGAGGAGGTTGAGGAGGAGGATCAGCAGCAGTATCAATGTGGGAGGGAGGCGCACAATGTTGCCACTGCAAGGGCCGTCCGTCAATGGCTGATAACAAGCCGATTCTAGGCCCCTACTCAGAAGATGGCTTTTGGCATGGAGAACAACACCATGGAAAGCAACCCGCACCCGCTATTGCCGGCCAAAGCTGGAATGATTCCAAAGAGCAAAAATGTAAATTTTGAATACAACGGCCTAGAAATTGGGTTGAGGCGCCAAGTTCGCCTGGGCGCTGATTTTTGCGCAGCGTTCGGAGCATTAACGAACGTCAGAAATTCAGTTTCAGCGCCCCCAGAGGGAGATTGGGCGAGGCTCAAGGCGCTCCGCGTCCCTCTTAGGGCGCTGAAACTGAATATTGCAGCACAACGTGCCGCAGCGCCACACGCTGCGGCACGGCATGCTGCGGTACTGCAGGCCTTCCTCCCATTGTTAAGGGGGAGGGGCCTGCAACAGCGCGATCCCCGATCGCGAGTGCCGGCAAAAGAGCCCGGCACCAAGGAGAAGTGCCGGGCTCTCGGGAAACAGCCGGCAATGCCGCGGGGGGGTGGTGGTCAGGAGGCTGGGGACGGAGGTGCTGGCAGGCGGCCACCGAAAAAGGCGGCCGCCCCGCACCTCCACCTTAACTTGCGCCATTGCCGGCACAGCAAGGCCCCGTGAACCGGGTACGGGTAGCGAACGGCGCTACAGCGGCGTTCGCTACCAAATATCGCGATCGAGGCGCTAATGGGGCGCTGCGCACACCGATGATGTCATCGGTGGTGGCGCAGCGCAACAGGCTAACGCCACCATTAGCGCCCCCGCTGAATATCGCGGGAGGCGCGGCCAGTGGCGCTACAGCCACTGACTGCCCTCTTTAGGCGCTAATAGGTGGCACAACATACCCAATTTCTCCCCCAACAACTTTTTCTTTAACAAACTGTGTGTGTCATTTATTCAGGACAAACAATTAGAAACAAACACAACAAATCATGAATTAACAGAACTGGTTCTCACAAGATGGAGATAAATGGCAAAACAGTAAACAAATGTAATCACACGAACCTTGAGCTTTACTACAAACATTCCCACCATTTATTTAGACCTCCTACTGTTTTCCCTTCGAGGGTGATCTCCATCCCCTGCGCACTTCTCCCCTTCCCACCCTACTGCTCCTCCGTAATATGGCCCCAGTGGCTGCAGTAAGGCTGGTGGAAGGCTGCTGAATGTCAGATCCTGAGACTACAGATGCCCTTGAAGGACGCCCTTGACCAGCTCTGGGCCTGGAGGCCCCGGCTGCAGACTGCACCAACTCTGCATGGGTGGCAGCAGTCTGGGCTAGCTGTGTTGCAGGCGCTGGCAAGTGCAGTGGGGAAGTGCCAGTGGTGGGAGCAGGAATGCTGTCATCCTGAGAGAGGACAGCACCTTCCTGCTCGACCGACACACTAGCATTCCCACGGGGCAGTACCTCAGTATCCGGAGCAATCGGCTCGAGCACAGATTGCTGGCCTGCTGCGGCGCGCTGAGAGCCCCGGGGAAATGTGGCTGACCCAGCGAGGGTAGCAGCAGTCAGTGCTTGCATGACATCAATCTGGGACTGCATGAGAGCAGTCTGAGACTGGATGGCACCAGCCAGTGACTCGATTGCAGCACTAAGCCATTGCGTTGCATCGGCCTGTGTTGCAGCGGAGTGCCCCACACTCCTAGCCAGTCTATCAATGTTTTTGGGCACCTTTGCCATTGCACCCATGAGCTCAGTGTGCATGCTCAAGGCCTGGCTGTTCATGGTCGCGATGACGCGCACCTCCTCTGAGTCCAGTGCAGCAGGAATTGCTGGCCTACTTGCCCTCCGGGGAGATGGCCCCCGAGCTTCCCTACCCCCATGGCATTTCTGCAGCCCGCTGGCTCCCAGAGCTTCATCCTCATCAGACTCTACCCCCGTGCTCCCCTCCAGGGGAGTCGTGGTCCCAGTGTCGGTATGGGCTCCCTCGGGAGACGCAGGCGGTGAGGCTCCGGCTTCCTCTTTCTCCTCGCCAGGGGCGTCGCTCCCACTGCTTGGTTGAGGGACAGGCTGGTCAGCTGGTGGTTCACTATCTGAAAGCAGAGAGATACAAGAGTGGCTTTAGCGTCAGGACAGGGGGGCGTTAAGGGAGCAAGGACTGGAGACATTTAGTAAGTTGGATTGAAAGTGTAAAAGGCTGGTGTTGTGAGGGGCAAGTGGAATGAGAGAGGAGAGAAAGCTGATGAACTTACCATTGCTGTCACCAAGGGGGTCGACCTCTCCAGCAGCCAAGGTACCTATTCCCTGGCTGGAAACGATCCTGTGGACACGCACCTCCAAATCGCTGCAGGTGTGTAGGTCACCCGGTCCCCCTACCGTGCATTGCTGCTGGTGCCTGTTATGAGATAGCTTGGCCTGCGAGAAAAAGGACGGCATCTGAGTGAATATGCAGCCATGTGCTTGCCTGATGTGCCTCCCATAGTTGAATAGCCCTTAATGCAAGGTGTGGAATGTGCATGTGTGTTTTATGAGATGGCCATAGGTCTTCGATGAGTGTTGGGCCTTTGGGTTTTTTAAACCCTCTGGGCACAGAGTGAAGTTGAGATGGAGGGATGCAGAGGTATTGAAAAGCACCCACTCATCCTGACCACCCCAAGTGAGGTCGTTGAACTTCTTCCGACATTGGGTGTGGGCCCTCGGCACCAGGCTTCTGGAGGAGACGTGCTGAACCACCTCCCTCCAGACTCTTCTGTATTCGCGGGGCAATGGCCTCCTGCCACTCTGTGGGTAGAGCACTGCCAGTCGCTGCTCCACAGCACCAACCAGAGCCACCAAGGCCCGGTCACTGAAGCGCTGAGCTCGTTCCCTGGGCCTCTCCATTGGTGGTTCCAGCAGAATTGATATACAGGTCTCTCCAGGCCGAGATTCAAGGCTGCAATGAGCAGGGTGTGGATGGACAGCAACATCGACCCTCCCCTTTAAGAACTGGCCGGCGCCAGTCTGTCTGTGTTCCATTGCTAACTGACATCACATGAGCTTCGCCTGCGCTGTCTTTCCTGTCTTTTGTTTCTATCCTTGCTTCCATTTCCCCTGTCTCCCTGCACAGGTTCCCAACCCCCTGCCATTTTAGTTTAAACCCTCCCCAACAGCACTAGCAAATACTGCCCCAAGGACATCGGTACCAGTCCCGCCCAGGTGCAAGCCGTCCAGTTTGTACTGGTCCCACCTCCCCCAGAACCAGTTCCAATATCCCAGGAATTTGAATCCCTCCCCCTTGCACCATTCTTCTAGCCACGTATTCACCTGAAATATCCTTCTATTTCTACTCTGACTAGCACATGGCACTGGTAGCAATCCTGAGATTACTACCTTTGAGGTCCTATTTTTTAATTTACCTCCTAACTCCCTCTTTTTCAGCTGTTAGGACCTCATCCCATTTTTTACCTATATCGTTACATAGAAACATAGAAGATAGGAGCAGGAGTAGGCCATTTGGCCCTTCGAGCCTGCTCCGCCACTCAATGAGATCATGGCTGATCATCCAAATTCAGTACCCGGTCCCTGCTTTCTCCCCATATCCCTTGGTCCCTTTAGCCTCAAGAAATATATCCAATTCTTTCTTGAATATATTTAATGAACTGGCCTCCACTGCCCTCTGTGGCAGAGAATTCCACAGGTTCACCACTCTCTGGGTGAAGAAATTCCTCCTCATTTCAGTCCTAAATGGCTTACCCCTTATCCTTAGACTATAACCCCTGGTTCTGCACTCCCCGGCCATCAGAAACATCCTTCCTGCATCTAGTCTGTCCAGACCTGACAGAATTTTATAGGTTTCGATGAGATCCCCTCTCAATCTTCTAAACTCCAGTGAGTATAAGCCCAATCGACACAATCTCTCCTCATATGTCATTCCTGCCATCCCAGGTATCAGCCTGGTGAATCTTCGATGCACTCCTTCCATGGCAAGAACGTCCTTCCTCAGGTAAGGTGACCAAAACTGCACAAAATACTCAAGGTGCGGTCTCACCAAGGCCCTGTACAACTGTAGCAAGACATCCTTGTTCCTGTACTCGAACCCTCTTGCTACGAAGGCCAACATACCATTTGCCTTCTTAACCGCCTGCTGCACCTGCATGCTTACCTTCAGCGACTGGTGCACAATAACACGCAGGTCTCTTTGCACTTCCCCTTCTCCCAATCTATTGCCATTCAAATAATAATCTGCCTTCCTGTTTTTGCCACCAAAGTGGATAACCTCACATTTATCCACATTATTATAGTGCATTTGCCATGTTTCTGCCCAATCACCCAACCTGTCCAAATCGTACTGGAGTTTCACGACATCCTCCTCACAGCTTACCCTCCCACCCAGCTTTGTGTCATCTGCAAATTTGGAGATATTACATCCAATTCCCTCGTCCAGATCATTAATATATATTGTGAACAGCTGGGATCCTAGGACTGATCCTTGCGGTACCCCACTTGTCACTTCCTGCCACTCGGAAAATGACCCGTTTATTCCAACTCTTTGCTTTCTGTCCGCCAACCAGTTCTCTATCCAAGTCAATACCTTGCCCCCAATCCCATGTGCCTTAATTTTGCACGCTAATCTCTTATGTGGGACCTTATCGAAAGCCTTCTGAAAGTCCAAATACACCACATCCACTGGTTCTCCTTTATCTATTTTACCAGTTACATCCTCAAAAAATTCCAGTAGACTAGTCAAGCATGATTTACCTTTTGTAAATCCATGTTGAATTTGTCCGATCCTGTCACTGCTTTCCAAGTGCTCTGCTATTACATCTTTTATAATGGACTCTAGCATTTTCCCCACTACCGATGTCAGGCTTACCGGTCTATAATTCCTCACTTTTTCTCTACCACCTTTTTTGAATAGTGGGGTAACATTAGCTACCCTCCAATCCATGGGTACCGTTCCAGAGTCTATCGAGTTCTGGAAGATGACCAGCAATGCATCTACTATCTCTAGGGCCACCTCCTTAAGTACCCTGGGATGTAGACCATCAGGCCCTGGGGATTTATCGGCCTTCAGTCCCATCAATTTTCCTAACACCATTTCCCTACAAATACTGATTTCTTTCAGTTCCTCCCTTTCATCAGACCCTATGTTCCCCAGCATCTCGGGAGGTTATTTGTGTCCTCCTTTGTGAAGACAGAACCAAAGTATGTATTTAGTTGGTCTGCCATTTCCTTGTTTCCCATTATAAATTCCCCTGATTCTGACTGTAAGGGACCTACGCTTGACTTCAGCAATCTTTTTCTCTTCACATATCTATAAAAGCTTTTACAGTCAGTTTTTATGTTCCCTGCTAGCTTACTCTCATATTCTATTTTCCCTTTCTTAATTAATCCCTTTGTCCTCCTTTGTTGACTCCTAAACTGCTCCCAATCCTCAGGATTATTACTTTTTCTAGCCAATTTATATGTCCTCTCCTTGGATCTTATGCTATCCCTAATTTCCCTTGTTAGCCACAGTTGAGTCACCTTTTTTGTTTTATTTTTATGCCAAACTGGGATGAACAAATTCTGTAGCTCATCCATTCGGTCTTTGAATGTTTGCCATTGCCTATCCACCATCAACCCTTTGAGTGACATTCCCCAATCAATCCTACCCAACTCGCTCCTCAGACCATCGTAGTTTCCTTTATTTAAATTGAGGACCATTGTCTCTGAGTCAACTACTTCATTCTCCATCTTAATGAAGAATTCGATCATATTATGATCGCTCCGACCCAAGGGGCCTCGTACAACAAGATTGCTAATTAATCCTTTCTCGTTACATAATACCCAGTCTAAGATGGCCTGATCTCTGGTTGGTTCCTTGACATATTGGTCCAGGAAACCATCCCGTAAACACTCCAGGAATTCCTCCTCCACAGTATTGTTACTAATTTGGTTGGCCTAATCTATATGTAGATTAAAGTCACCCATGATGACTACTGTGCCCTTATTGCACGCTTCTTTAATTTCCCTTCTAATGCCATCCCCAACCTCCGCCTTACTGTTTGGAGGTCTATATACCACTCCCACTAATGTGTTTTTCCCCTTAGTATTTCTCAATTCTACCCAGACAGATTCCACATCATCAGAGCTAATATCCTTCATTACAATTGTATTATTCCCTTCTTTAACCAGTAATGCTACCCCACCTCCCTTTTTGCCTATCTTTCCTGAATATCGAATACCCCTGGATGTTGTGTTCCCAGTCTTGGCCATCCTTGAGCCACGTTTCCGTAATCCCAACCAAATCATATTCGTTTACCTCTATTTGCGCAGCCAATTCATCCACCTTATTATAAATGCTCCTCGCATTAAGACACAAAGCCTTCAAGCTCGTTTTTTTAACGCTCTTAGACCTATTAGAATTATTATTTACTGTGGCCACGTTTGATTTAAACCGTTGATTTCTCTGACTGCCACTTTTGTTTATCTCCTTCCTATCTTTTGCTTTTATCCCTGTTTTCCTTTCCTCTGACTCCCTGCTCAGGTTCCCAACCCCCTGCCATTTTAGTTTCAACCCCCCCGAACAGTGCTAGCAAACCTCCCTGCAAGGATATTTGTCCCGCTCTGGTTCAGGTGCAACCCGTCCGACTTGTACAAGTCCCACCTTCCCCAGAAGCAGGCCCAGTGATCCAGGAAACTAAAGCCCTCCCTCCTGCACCAACTCTTTAGCCACGCATTCATCTGCTCTATCCTTCTATTCCTATACTCATTAGCACGTTGCACCCGGAGTAATCCAGAGATTACAACCTTTGAGGTCCTACTCTTTAATCTGCTACCTAGCTCCCTAAATTCTTGCTGCAGGACCTCATCCCTCTTCCTACCTATGTCGTTGGTCCCAATGTGAACCATGACCTCTGCCTGTTCACCCTCCCCCTTCAGAATGCCCTGCAGCCATTCAGTGACATCCTTGACCCTGGCACCAGGGAGGCAACAAACCATCCTGGAATCACGTCTACGGCCACAGAAACGCCTATCTGTTCCCCTTATGATAGAGTCCCCTACCGCTATTGCTCTCCCACTCTTTTTCCTCCCTTCCTGAGCAGCAGAAGCACCCCTGGTGCCAGGAAATTGGCTGCTGCTGCCTTCCCCTGGTGAGTCATCCCCCTCAACAGTATCCAAATTGGTATACCTGTTTGAAAGGGGGATGGCCACAGGGGTCCCCTGCACTACCTGCCTGCTTCTATTGCTCCGCCTGGTGGTCATCCATTTCCCTTCTGCCTGTGCAGCCCTACCCTGCGGCATGACCAACTCATCAAACGTGTAATCCACGACCCTCTCAGCATCATGAATGTTCCACAACCCATCCATCCACAACTCCAGCGCCTCAATATGGCCCGTTAGTAGCTGCAGCTGGATGCATTTCTGGCACACGTGGTCGTCAGGGACACTGGCAGTGTCCCTGAATTCCCACATAGAGCAAGAGGAGCATAACACGGGGCTGGGCTCTTCTGGCATGACTTACCCCTTTAATTAATTTAAATTAATTCAATACCACCAGTTAAAGATATACTCTAGGGCGCTTATTTACCAACTGTCTAAGTGGGAGAGTTCGGATAAGTGGGAGGTGAGGGTGTGTTTTTTGCTCTGTTTTATTCCCCACTCCCAGGCTTAGACAGCACTGCGGAGGCGGAGCAGCGAGATGAGTCAACCAAACAGGCTCCACAGACAGTATTCAAGGAGGAGGTTGGTGATCAGCTGGTTGGTTGGTTTTCTTCCTTCTCTTCTCTTTCATACCTTTAAGTTGGTAAGTCCTATTGAATAGTGGTGTGATATTATCATATATATCCGGGCAGGGTCTTCATAACTAATAATAAGAAATTTAATTAATTATATAGAATGGAGCAGGTGATGAGCCGGTGAACCCCATTGAGGCTAACGGTGATTACATCTGCGACAAGTGTTTGCTGCTAGAGGAACTCAAGTTCCATGTTATGGAGCTTGAGACCGAGCTTCGGACACTGCGACACATCAGGGAGGGGGAGAAGTTCCTGGACTCTATGTTTCAGGAGATGGTCACACCTATGAAGTTAATTACTGCAGATGTAGTCCGTGGTCAGGGACAGGACGGTGTGACTACGAGTGAGGAAGGTACAGGGATCCAGGATGTAGTGTTGAAGGAGACGCAGCCCTTGTTCTTGTCCAGCAGGATCGAGGTTCTTACTCCCTGTGAGGGCGGGAGCGGGGACTGCAGGGAGGATGAGCAACCTGGCCACAGCACCGTGGTACAGGGGGCCATTCAAGTGGAGGGAGTAAAAAGAAATGTTGTAGTGGTAGGGGATAGTATCATTAGGGGGATAGATAGGGTTCTCTGCAGTCAAGAGCGGGAGTCCCGAAGGCTGTGTTGCCTGCCTGGTGCCAGGGTTAAGGACATCTCTTCTGGGCTGGAAAGAAACTTGCAGTGGGAGGGGGGGGGATCCAGTTGTCGTGGTCCATGTTGGTACAAACGACGTAGATAGGACAAGGAAGACGGTTCTGTTAAAGGAGTATGAGCAGCTAGGGGTCAAATTAAAAAACAGAACCTCAAGGGTAATAATCTCTGGGTTATTACCTGAGCCACGAGCGAATTTGGCTAGGATAAATAAAATTAAAGAGTTAAATGCGTGGCTCAAAGACTGGTGTGGGAGAAATGGGTTTTGCTTCTTGGGACACTGGCACCTGTACTGGGACAGGAGGGAGCTGTTCTGTTGGGACGGACTCCACTTGGCCAGTGCTGGGACTAGAGTCCTGGCGAATCATATAACTAGGGCTGTAGAGAGGGCTTTAAACTAATTAGTTGGGGGGAGGTTTCTAGAGAGCAAATAATAGAAATGACAACAGAGAAGGTAGTGGGGGAATTAAAAAACAGAATGTGTCAGGAAGGGACAGAAGGTATGGAGTAAAAAGTAAAGTACTAAAAAGGGAAAAAACAGGAACTAAGTGTTACAAAACATATTTGAAAGTCCTTTATCTGAATGCACGTAGCATTCGTAACAAAATGAATGAGTTAACGGCACAAATAATGACATATGGGTATGATCTTGTGGCCATTACAGAAACATGGCTGCAGGGTGACCATGACTGGGAATTAAACATACCAGGTTATATAACAATCAGGAAGGACAGGCAGGAAGGGAGAGGAGGTGGGGTGGCTATGTTAATAAAGGAAGGAATCACTATAATACAGAGAAATGATATTGGGTCAAAGGAGCAGGATAGTGAAACAGTTTGGGTGGAGGTAAGGAATAATAAGGGGAAAAAAACACTAGTGGGTGTAGTCTATAGGCCTCCGAACAGTTGCAACTCTGTTGGACGGAGTATTAATCAGGAAATAGTTGAGGCTTGTAATAAGGGAACAGCTATAATTATGGGGGATTTTAATTATCATATTAACTGGACAAATCAAATTGGGCAGAGCAGCCTTGAGGAAGAGTTCATTGAGTGTATTAGGGATGGGTTTCTTGAGCAGTATGTAACTGAACCGACCAGGGGGCAAGCAACCTTAGATTTGGTCCTGTGTAATGAGACAGGATTAATTAAAAATGTCCTAGTAAAGGATCCCCTTGGAATGAGTGACCATAACATGGTTGAGTTCCATATTCAATTAGAGGGTGAGAAGGTTGGATCTCAAACAAGCGTGCTGAGCTTGAATAAAGGAGACTATGAAGGTATGAGAGCGGAATTAATTAGAGTGGACTGGGAAAATAGATTAAAGGGTAAGACGGTACATGACCAGTGGTGTACATTTAAGGAGTTATTTTACAACTTCCAAAAAAAATATATTCCACTGAGGAAAAAAGGGTGTAAAAGAAAAGATAGCCATCCATGGCTAAGTAAAGTAATTAAGGATAGTATCCGACTAAAAACAAGGGCATATAAGGTAGCCAAATCTAGTGGGAGGATGGAAGATTGGGAAGACTTTAAAAGACAGCAAAAAATAACTAAAAGATTGATTAAGAAACGGAAGATAGATTATGAAAGTAAATTAGCAAAAAATATAAAAACAGACAGTAAAAGTTTCTATAGTTATATAAAAAGAAAAAGGGTGGCTAAAGTAAATGTTGGTCCCTTAGAGGATGAGACCGGGAAATTAATGGTGGGAAACATGGAGATGGCAAAAACACTGAACAATTATTTTGTATCAGTCTTTACAGTAGAGGACACTAAGAATATCCCAACACTGGACAAACAGGGGGCTCTAGGGGGGGAGGAACTAAATACAATTAAAATCACTAAGGAAGTGGTACTTGGTAAAATAATGGGACTCAAGGCGGATAAATCCCCTGGACCTGATGGCTTGCATCCCAGGGTCTTGAGGGAAGTAGCGGTAGGGATTGTGGATGCATTGGTAATAATTTTCCAAAACTCACTGGACTCAGCAAAGGTCCCGGCAGATTGGAAAACTGCTAATGTAACACCCTTATTTAAAAAGGGTAGTAGGCAGAAGGCTGGAAACTATAGACCTGTTAGCCTAACATCTGTGGTTGGTAAAATGTTAGAGTCCATTATTAAGGAGACAGTAACGGGACATTTGGATAAACATAATTTAATAGGGCAAATTCAGCATGGTTTCATGAAGGGGAAGTCATGTTTAACAAATTTGCTTGAGTTTTTTGAGGAAGTAACATACAGGGTGGATAAAGGGGAACCAGTGGACGTAGTGTATTTAGACTTCCAAAAGGCATTTGACAAGGTGCCACACAAAAGATTATTGCTCAAGATAAAAAATCACGGGATTGGGGGTAATATTCTGGTGTGGGTGGAGGATTGGCTCTCTAACAGAAAGCAGAGAGTTGGGATAAATGGTTCGTTCTCAGATTGGCAACCAGTAACTAGTGGTGTTCCGCAGGGGTCAGTGCTGGGTCCCCAACTCTTTACAATCTATATTAACGATTTGGAGGAGGGGACCGAGTGTAACATATCAAAGTTTGCAGATGATACAAAGATGGGACGGAAAGTAGTGAGTGAGGAGGACATAAAAAACCTGCAAAGGGACATAGACAGGCTAAGTAAGTGGGCAGAGATTTGGCAGATGGAATACAATACTGGAAAGTGTGAGGTTATGCACTTTGGCAGGAAAAATCATAGAGCAAGTTATTATCTTAATGGCAAGAAACTGGAAAGTACTGTAGTACAAAGGGATCTGGGGGTCCTGGTGCACGAAACTCAAAAAGTTAGTATGCAGGTGCAGCAAGTGATTAAGAAGGCCAATGGAATGTTGGCTTTTATTGCTAGGGGGTTGGAATATAAAAACAGGGAGGTATTGCTGCAGTTGTACAAGGTATTGGTGAGGCCGCACCTGGAATACTGCATACAGTTTTGGTGTCCATACTTAAGAAAAGACATACTTGCTCTCGAGTCAGTACAAAGAAGGTTCACTCGGTTAATCCCGGGGATGAGGGGGTGGTCATATGAGGAGAGGTTGAGTAGATTGGGACTCTACTCATTGGAGTTCAGAAGAATGAGAGGCGATCTTATTGAAACATATAAGATTGTGAAGGGGCTTGATCGGGTGGATGCGGTGAGGATGTTCCCAATGATGGGTGAAACTAGAACTAGGGGGCATAATCTTAAAATAAGGGGCTGCTCATTCAAAACTGAGATGAGGAAAAACTTCTTCACTCAGAGGGTGGTAGGTTTGTGGAATTTGCTGCCCCAGAAAGCTGTGGAAGCTACATCTTTAAATAAATTTAAAACAGAAATAGATAGTTTCCTAGAAGTAAAGGGAATTAAGGGTTACGGGGAGCGGGCAGGAAATTGGACATGAGTCTGGGTTCGGAATGGTCATGGCCCTGTGGGTAGTGGAGTGGGCCCAGGGGCCGTGTAGCCTTGTTCTGCTCCTACTGTGTTCTAATTCTGTTAGATTTCAGGAGATGGTTTTATTCCTGTTCCTGGCTGGGGTGGAGATCGCCTTTACAGAAGGTAAGTACTGTAGAAAATATAGGGACAGAGTGATCTCCTGGAAGAATTTCGATCGCCTAGATGGGTCGGAGAGGAATTTCCCAGATTTTTTTCTCCCAAATTGGCCATTGGGCCTTTATCTGGTTTTTTGCCTCTCCCGGGAGATCACATGGGTTCGGGTGGATGCAGAGTGATAGAAGATTTGAGGTTAGGATCAGATCAGCCATGATCTTATTGAATGGTGGAGCAGGCTCGAGGGGCCGATTGGCCTACTCCTGCTCCTATTTCTTATGTTCTTATGTTCTTATGTCCCCACTACACCACAGAGACCCAAGAAAATATAAACCGCAGAATTTAAGCTTGTAATGAAAAGGAGAAAGAAATACTCACCAACCAATCACTTACCTGCTTCCTGGTGACGTCACACTTGGATTACCTTTTACCTCTCTCCCGGAACCTGGATTGGTAAGCCGCCTCTGGTGCTCCCTCGCAGGTCCGCCGACTCTCCGCTCTCTTGGGGCTCTGGGCTTCGCTGCTCGCCGCCTCTGGTGCTCTTTGTGTGCCGCCTCTGGTGCTCCCTCGCAGGTCCGCCGACTCTCCGCTCTCTCGGGGCTCTGGGCCTCGCTGCTCGCCGCCTCTGGTGCTCTTTGTGTGCCGCCTCTGGTGCTCCCTCGCAGGTCTGCCGACTCTCCGCTCTCTCGGGGCTCTGGGCCTCGCTGCTCGCCGCCTCTGGTGCTCTTTATGTGCCACCTCTGGTGCTCCCTCGCAGGTCCGCCGACTCTCCGCTCTCTCGGGGCTCTGGGCCTCGCTGCTCGCCGCCTCTGGTCCTCTTTATGTGCCACCTCTGGTGCTCCCTCGCAGGTCCGCCGACTCTCCGCTCTCTCGGGGCTCTGGGCCTCGCTGCTCGCCGCCTCTGGTGCTCTTTGTGTGCCGCCTCTGGTGCTCCCTCGCAGGTCCACCGACTCGCTCTCTTGGGGCTCTGGGCCTCGCTGCTCGCCGCCTCTGGTGCTCTTTATGTGCCGCCTCTGGTGCTCCCTCGCAGGTCCGCCGACTCTCCGCTCTCTCGGGGCTCTGGGCCTCGCTGCTCGCCGCCTCTGGTGCTCTTTATGTGCCACCTCTGGTGCTCCCTCGCAGGTCCACCGACTCTCACTCTTGGGGCTCTGGGCCTCGCTTCTCGCCGCCTCTGGTGCTCTTTATGTGCCGCCTCTGGTGCTCCCTCGCAGGTCCGCCGACTCTCCGCTCTCTCGGGGCTCGGCCTCGCTGCTCACCGCCTCTGGTGCTCTTTATGTGCCGCCTCTGGTGCTCCCTCGCAGGTCCGCCGACTCTCCGCTCCAGAGGCGGCACATAAAATCTGCTGGTAAGAACAATGGAGAGACCCAGGGAAAGAGCTCAGAGTGCAGCCCCCACAGTCTCTTCTAAATAGATACAAGGAAGGGCAAATCAAAATGAAACTGCAAACTGCTGCTCAGCATGCAAAACTCCTTCACACAGCATTGAATCTCTCCAGAAGGCTCTCTCTTTCTCTCTCAGAATGCGTGGTGCACAAATGTCACCAACAAAAAAAGGCAGGAAGCGGTCACCTTTAAGTAGCGCTCCCCCAGTCCCTTTCTGACTGCAAAACGCTCCCCTCAACCTGTCGTTGCTAGCGGCAGGTGGTAAGGCAGGGGGCGCCACTCAATATCCGGTCTGGGGCGTGACCGGGGCGTTGCACACTCGACTGACGTCACGATCTGCTGGTGCAAGTGATCGTGGCAGCAGTGTTTAGCACCGCCGCAAAGTGTCTAGTTAATTTCGCGAATGGCGCAAATATCACCGCGCCCGGGTGCTAGTTGCTTTGTGCCGCATTAGTGCCCTCTTAAGGCGCTAACGGGAGGTGCAAACAACTGAATTTTTCCCCTTTGTGCCTTAATGTGAGGAGCATTCATAATAACGTGGATAAATTAACTGCACAAATAGATGTAAGTGGATATGTTGTAATTGGAATTACGGCGACATGGCTCCAGGGTGACCAAGGCTGAGAATTCAACATCCAGGGGTATTCAATATTCAGGAAGGACAGGGAAAAAAGGAAAAGGAGGTGGGGTAGCATTGCTGGTTAAAGAGGAGATTAACACAATAGTAAGGAAGGATATTAGCTCTGATGATGTGGAATCTGTATGGGTAGAGCTGAGAAATACCAAGGGGCAGAAAACATTAGTGGGAGTTGTATACAGACCCCCAAACAATAATGCTGTGGTTGGGGATGGCATTAAACACGAAATTAGAGACGCGTGCAATAAGGGCACAGCAGTTATCATGGGTGACTTTAATCTACATATAGATTGGGCTAACCAAATTAGTGACAATACTGTGGAGGAGGAATTCCTAGAGCATATACGGGATGGTTTCCTGGACCAATATGTCAAGGAACCAACTAGAGATCAGGCCATCTTAGACTGGGTATTTTATAATGAGAAAGGATTAATTAGCAATGTTGTTGTGTGAGGCACCTTGGGGAGGAGCGATCATAATATGATAGAATTCTTTGTTAAGATGGAGAGTGAAGTAGTTGACTCAGAGACTAGGGTCCTGAATTTAAATAAAGGAAACTATGATGGTATGAGGTGGGAGTTGGCTAGGATGGATTGGGGAATGTTACTTAAAGGGTTGATGGTGGATAGGCAATGGAAAACATTTAATGTTCACATGGATTTGTTCATCCCTGTTTGGAATAACAATAAAACAAAAAAGGTGACTCAACCGTGGCTAACAAGGGAAATTAGGGATAGCATAAGATCCAAGTAGAGGACATATAAATTGGCCAGAAAAAGCAGTAAACCTGAGGATTGGGAGCAGTTTAGGATTCAGCAAAGGAGGACAAAGGGATTAATTAAGAGGGGGAAAATAGAATATGAGAGTAAGCTAACAAGGAACATAAAAACTGACTGTAAAAGCTTCTATAGATATGTGAAGAGAAAAAGATTGGTGAAGTCAAGCGTAGGTCCCTTGCAGTCAGAATCAGGGAAATTTATAATGGGGAACAAAAAAATGGCTGACCAATTAAATACATACTTTGGTTCTGTCTTCACAAAGGAGGACACAAATAACCTTCCAGAGATGTTGGGGAACATAGGTTCTAATGAGAGGGAGGAATTGAATGAAATCAGTATTTGTAGGGAAATGGTGTTAGGGAAATTGATGGCATTGAAGGACGATAAATCTCCAAGGCCTGATAATCTACATCCTAGTGTACTTAAGGAAGTGGCCCCAGAAATAGTAGATTCATTGCTGGTCATCTTCCAAAATTCTATAGACTCTGGAATAGTTCCCATGGATTGGAGGGTAGCTAATGTTACCCCACTATTTAAAAAAGGTGGTAGAGAGAAAACCGGGAATTATAGACCGATAAGCCTGACATCGGTAGTGGGGAAAATGCTAGAGTCCATTATAAAAGATGTAATAGCAGACCACTTGGAAAACAGTGACAGGATCGGACAAAGTCAACATGGATTCACAAAAGGTAAATCATGCTTGACTAATCTATTGGAATTTTTTGAGGATGTAACTGGTAGAATAGATAAGGGAGAACCAGTGGTTGTCGTGTATTTGGACTTTCAGAAGGCTTTCGATAAGGTCCCACATAGGAGACTGGCGTGCAAAGTTAAAGCACATGGGATTGGGGGTAAGGTACTGACTTGGATAGAGAACTGGTTGGCAGACAGGAAGCAAAGAGTTGGAATAAATGGGTCTTTTTCCGAGTGGCAGGCAGTGGCTACCGCAGGGATCGGTGCTAGGACCCCAGCTATTCACAATATATATTAATGATCCAGACAAGGGAACCAGATGTAATATCTTCAAGTTTGCAGATGACACAAAGCTGGGTGGGCGTGTGTGCTGTGAGGAGGATGCAGAGAAACTCCAGTATGATTTGGATAGGTTGGGTGATTGGCAGATGCATGGCAGATGCAGTATAATGTGGATAAATGCGAGGTTATCCACTTTGCTGGCAAAAACAGGAGGACAGGTTATTATCTGAACGGCAATAGATTGGGAAAAGGGGAAGTGCAATGAGACCTGGGTGTCCTTGTGCACCAGTCGCTGAAGGTAAGCATGCAGGTGCAGCAGGTGGTTAAGAAGGCAAATGGTATGTTGGTCTTCATAGCGAAAAGATTCGAGTACAGGAGCAAGGATGTCTTGCTGCAGTTATACAGAGCCTTGGTGAGACCACACCTTGAGTATTGTGTGCAGTTTTGGTCGCCTTATCTGAGGAAGGATATTCTTGCCATGTCTTGCCATGGAGGGAGTGCAGCGAAGATTCACCAGACTGATACCTGGGATGGCAGGAATGACGTATGAAGAGAGATTGGGTCGATTAGGCTAATATTCACTAGAGTTTAGAAGAATGAGAGGGGATCTCATTGAAATTTATAAAATTCTAACAGGACTAAACAGACTAGATGCAGGAAGGATGTTCCCGATGGCGGGGGAGTCCAGAACCAGTGGTCACAGTCTAAGGATAAAGGGTAAGCCATTTAGGACTGAGATGAGGAGGAATTTCTTCACCCAGAGAGTGGTGAACCTGTGGAATTCTCTGCCACAGAAGCCAGTTGAGGCCAAATTATTAAATATATTCAGAAAAGGAGTTAGATATATTTCTTAAGGCTAAGGGGATCAAGGGATATGGGGAGAAAGCAGGGACAGGATACTGAATTTGCATGATCAGCCATGATCTCGTTAAATGGCGGAACAGGCTCAAGGGGCCGAATGGCCTACTCCTGCTCCTATCTTCTATGTTTCTGTTACCTAGTGCTCACCAAAATTTGCTGGTAATAAAAGGACAACAATGAAGGCTCAAAGCAAAAAAATAATCATTGATGGAGAAAGAGTGGTCAAATTTTTTTATATAGGTACCACAGAACCATAGAAGTTTACTACAGAGAAGGAAGTCATTTGGCCCATCGTATCTGCGCCAAATCTTTGCTAGAGCAATGCAAAATATCCCACTGCTCCATTATCTCCATATAAACCTGTATCTTCATCCACTTCAAATAGCTTATTTCTTTCCCTTAAAATGTACAAAGGTCTTTGCCTTAATTACTCCCTGTGGCAAAGCTCTGTTCCAACAATCCTCAGCATGAAGACATTTCTCCTTACTCCATTGACTCTGCTTAGTATAACATGGATTTAGCAAAGATTTTTTTATGTGTATGACAGGGTCACCATTAACACATAATATATCTTTTGAATGAATATGCAAATGCTATTGGCTAATAATTGTTTGCTTTTTTATAGAAAGGAAGAAAGAAATTGCATTTCTATAGCACAATCAACAACCTCAGGACATACATAATGCTTAAGAGGCAATGATGTATTTTTTAACTGTAGTCACTGTTGTAAACAGCAATCCCCCTCTCCATACTCTCACAGTAAATACTGGCTCTCTCCCTCCGCAAACTCTCACAGTTAATACGGGCTCTCTCCCCCCAACACTGTCACAGTTAATACTGGCTCTCTCCCACCCCGCACCCCGCCGCCCCCCCCCACACTCTCACAGTTAATACTGGATCTATCCCCCCCCACACTCACACAGTTAATACTGGCTCTCTCCCCCCCACACTCTCACAGTAAATACTGGCTCTCTCCCCCCCACACTCTCACAGTTAATACTGGCTCTCTCCCCCCCACACTCTCACAGTAAATACTGGTTCTCTCCCCCCCACACTCCAATAGTTAATACTGGCTCTCTCCCCCCCACACTCCAATAGTTAATACTGGCTCTCTCCCCCCCCACACTCTCACAGTTAATACTGGCTCTCTCCTCCCCAGACTCTCACAGTTAATACTGGCTCTCTCCCCCCCCCACACTCTCACAGTTAATACTGGCTCTCTCCCCCCCAGACTCTCACAGATAATACTGGCTATCTCCCCACCCCCCACACTCACACAGTTAATACTGGCTCTCTCCCCCCCACACTCTCACAGTAAATACTGGCTCTCTCCTCCCCAGACTCTCACAGTTAATACTGGCTCTCTCCTCCCCAGACTCTCACAGTAAATACTGGCTCTCTCCCCACCACACTGTCACAGTTAATACTGGCTCTCTCCCCACCCCCCACACTCTCACAGTTAATACTGGCTCTCTCCCCCCCACACTCACACAGTTAATACTGGCTCTCTCCTCCCCAGACTCTCACAGTAAATACTGGCTCTCTCCCCCCCACACTCTCACAGTTAATACTGGCTCTCTCCCCCCCGCCCCCACACTCTCACAGTTAATATTGGCTCTCTCCCCCCCCACACTCTCACAGTTAATACTGGCTCTCTCCCCCCCACACTCTCACAGTTAATACTGGCTCTCTCCCCCCCCCACACTCTCACAGTTAATACTGGCTCTCTCCCCCCCCACACTCTCACAGTTAATACTGGCTCTCTCCCTCCGCACACTCTCACAGTTAATACTGGCTCTCTGCCCCCCACACTCCAATAGTTAATACTGGCTCTCTCCCCCCCACACTCCAATAGTTAATACTGGCTCTCTCACCCCCACACTCTCACAGTAAATACTGGCTCTCTCCCCCCGACACTCGCACAGTTAATACTGGCTCTCTCCCCCCCCACACTCACACAGTTAATACTGGCTCTCTCCCCCCCACACTCTCACAGTTAATACTGGCTCTCTCCCCCCCCACACTCTCACAGTTAATACTGGCTCTCTCCCCTCCACACTCTCACAGTTAATACTGGCTCTCTCCCCCTCACACTCTCACAGTTAATACTGGCTCTCTCCCCCCCCCAACACTCTCACAGTTAGTACTGGCTCTCTCCCCCCCCAACACTCTCACAGTTAATACTGGCTCTCTACCCCCCCCACACTCTCACAATTAATACTGGCTCTCTCCCCCCCCAACACTCTCAGAGTTAATACTGGCTCTCTCCCCCCCACACTCACACAGTTAATACTGGCTCTCTCCCCCCCACACTCACACAGTTAATACTGGCTCTCTCCCCCCCCCCACACTCACACAGCTAATACTGGCTCTCTCCCCCCCACACTCACACAGTTAATACTGGCTCTCTCCCCCCCACACTCTCACAGTTAATACTGGCTCTCTCCCCCCCACACTGTCACAGTTAATACTGGCTCTCTCCCCCTCACACTCACACAGTTAATACTGGCTCTCTCCCCCTCACACTCACACAGTTAATACTGGCTCTCTCCCCCCCACACTCACACAGTTAATACTGGCTCTCTCCCCCCCACACTCTCACAGTTAATACTGGCTCTCTCCCCCCCCACACTCACACAGTTAATACTGTCTCTCTCCCCCCCACACTCACACAGTTAATACTGGCTCTCTCCCCCCCACACTCACACAGTTAATACTGGCTCTCTCCCCCCCACACTCACACAGTTAATACTGGCTCTCTCCCCCCCACACTCTCACAGTTAATACTGGCTCTCTCCCCCCAACACTCTCACAGTTAATACTGGCTCTCCCTCCCCACACTCTCATAGTTAAGACTGGCTCTCTCCCCCCCACACTCTCACAGTTAATACTGGCTCTCTTCCTGTGATGAAATATTCCATTCATCACTGCCTGTGACTGTGGTTGGTTTCTGTTTCATTTCCCTTACCTCTGTTCCATTTCCTCACCATTGTATTGTACTATGTGTAGGGCTCCGCCCATACCTGGCCCATTGTATTGTACTATGTGTAGGGCTCCGCCCATACCTGGCCCCTATGTAAGCTGGCCCAGCCTGCAGCACATCCAGTACGGCAGAGCTCTGGATGGAAGATACCTCTCTCCTGTGTGTTACCTTCTAAGTCAATAAAAGCCTTGTTTTGTTTCGCTAACATCGAGTCTCGGATTTATTGAGGCACATCAATTGTATTGACTTAATTTTCAACACAATGGATCAACTCTTGAAACCCGAGCGTTTGGATTTGGACCAGCATGCTTCGGACGCATCGGCACGCTTCGGACACTGGTTTATGTGTATGGAATTCTTCCTGGACAATTCCGCAGCCGTCAAAGGCGCTGCGGACGCTGCGAGTATGAAACTCAGAATTCTGCGGAATTGGGTAAGCCACCGGGTTTACCCCCTCATCCAAGACGCCGACACGTACCCGGCCGCCTGCGACATCTTAAAGGCGCATTACCAGCAGCCTACGAATGAGGTGTATGCTAGGCATCTGCTCGCTACTCGCACACAGCGGCCTGGGGAATCGGTGGAGGAGTTCCTAGGCACCCTGAAAACGCTTGGCAAAGACTGCAAGTGCCAAGATGTAAAAGCCGCAGTGTACATTGACGAGCTTGTTCGCGATGCCTTTATCACAGGCCTCAGCTCCACTTACATCCGGCAGAGACTGCTGGAAAAAACGGGATTGGACCTGAAACAGGCTGCGGACACAGCGCGATCCCTGGATGTGGCCCAGAGAAACTCGGACGCCTACTCTTCAGCCCGCGCCATCCACGCCGCCACGTGCGCACCAAGGGTGCCGCCATCTTGGAAGGCATCTTCCCCGCCCGGCAGCCCGACACCGTCGGGGCCCCGCTCTCCCCCCAGAAGCCCTACGACAGCCGCGACGCGTCGGGGACCCAACTGCTACTTCTGCGGGCAGCCGAAGCACACCAGAAACCTGTGCCCGGCAAAAGGCACCACCTGCTTTAAGTGCGGTAAGAAGGGGCACTTCGGGAAGGTGTGCAGAGGGAACCCCGCCGGAAAACCCGCCACCGCCGCGTGTGCGCCGTGGGAGCGGCCATCTTGGACGCCATCTTGCCCGGCCTCGTGGGGTCCGCCATCTTATGAGCAGACAGCGTGGATGCCATCTTGTCTCGATCAGGGCCCTACAGTGGCATCGGTCACAGTCGACCAGACCAGGCCGCACCCGCTATCCAAATCAATGGTGGACATTGAGGTAAACGGGTGCGGGGTTAAATGTTTAATTGACAGTGGAAGCACGGAGAGTTTTATCCACCCTGAACTGGCACAACAACTCTCCCTAAAGGTGGTACCATCTCTATGGCTGATAAAACCCAGACATCGACCATCATGGGTTACTGCATGGTACAATTGTCCGTTAACGGAAATGTATACGATAATTTTAAAGTATTAATCATGAAGAATCTATGTGCGAGCGTGATCTTGGGCCTCGATTTCCAGTGCAACCACCAAAGCATCACGCTCAAGTACGGTGGGTCCCAGCCGCCCCTCACAGTGTGCGGTCTGGCTACCCTGAAGGTAAAGCCGCCTTCGCTATTCGCGAACCTTACCCCTAACTGCCGGCCAATAGCGACCAAAAGCAGGAGGTACAGCTGGGAGGACAGGCGGTTTATCGCGACCGAGGTAGACAGGCTCCTGAAAGAGCGCATTATTGAACGCAGCAACAGCCCGTGGCGCGCCCAAGTGGTAGTGGTAAGGGGTAGCGAGAAGAAACGGATGGTGATCGACTATAGCCAAACGATCAACAGGTACACCCAACTAGACGCCTACCCGCTACCCCGCATATCAGAAATGGTGAACCAAATCGCCCAATACCGGGTGTTCTCCACCATTGACCTCAAGTCAGCGTACCACCAGCTCCCTATCAGACCAGAGGACTGCCCGTACACCGCCTTCGAGGCGAACGGACGCCTCTACCAATTCCTCAGAGTCCCCTTTGGGGTGACGAATGGGGCCTCGGTCTTCCAGAGGGAGATGGACCACATGGTCGATGACCACCACTTGCAGGCAACCTTCCCCTACCTCGACAACGTCACCATCTGCGGTCACAACCAGCAGGATCACGACTCGAACCTCGAGAGGTTCCTGAAAACCGCACAAAAACTCAACCTCACCTACAATGAGGACAAGTGCGTTTTCAACACCACGCGCCTCTGCATACTAGGCAGCGTGGTGGAGAATGGGGAAATTGGACCAGACCCCGACCAATTGCGCCCCCTACGGGAGCTGCCCCTGCCCAACACTCCCAAAGCCCTGAAAAGGTGCCTGGGGTTATTTTCTTATTATTCCCAATGGGTCCCCAACTACTCCGACAAAGCCCGCACCCTCTTGAAAGCATCCTCTTTTCCGCTCTCTGCTGAGGCCCACGCCGCCTTCAAAAGCATTAAGCAGGATATTGAGCGGGCCACGCTACAGGCAGTGGATGAGAACACTCCATTTCAAGTGGAAAGTGATGCGTCTGACTTTGCCTTGGCGGCCACCCTCAACCAAGCGGGGCGGCCCGTAGCTTTCTTCTCGAGGACCCTCCAAGGGCCCGAGATCAGACACTCCTCCGTGGAAAAGGAGGCCCAAGCCATCGTGGAGGCAGTGCGCCACTGGCGCCACTACCTAGCCGGCAAACGCTTCACCCTACTTACCGACCAGCGGTCGGTAGCGTTTATGTTCAATAATAAACAGGGGGAAGATCAAAAATGATAAGATTCTTAGGTGGCGGATCGAGCTCTCCACCTTCGAGTATGACATCATTTACCGGCCAGGGGCCCTTAACGAATCCCCTGACGCCCTCTCACGAGGGATGTGTGCCAGCGCCACCGGGGATCGGCTACAGACCCTCCACAACGACCTCTGCCACCCAGGGGTCACGCGGCTGTTCCACTTCATAAAGTCCTGCAACTTACCCTACTCGATTGAGGAAGTTCGGTCTCTGACCAGGAACTGCCGCACTTGCGCTGAGTGCAAGCCTCGGTTCTAACGCCCAGATAGAGCCCACTTAATCAAAGCTACACGGCCCTTTGAGCGGCTCAGCTTAGATTTCAAGAGCCCCCTCCCGTCCGTCGACCGCAATGTTTACTTCCTGAACATTGTGGACGAATACTCCCGGTTCCCATTCGCCTTCCCCTGCCCAGACATGACCAGCGCCACGGTCATTAAATGCCTCAACAGCCAGTTCTGCCTGTTCGGTCTGCCGAGCTACATCCATACGGCTAGGGGGGCGTCCTTCATGAGTGAAGAGCTTCGCCAGTACATGCTGTCCAGGGGGATCGCCACGAGCCGTACCACCAGCTACAACCCCCGGGGTAACGGTCAAGTGGAGCGAGAGAACGGGACAGTATGGAAAGCAGTCACTCTAGCTCTAAGGACCAAGGGCCTCCCTATCTCCCGCTGGCAGGAAGTCCTTCCAGATGTGCTCCATTCGATACGGTCGCTATTGTGTACTGCCACTAATGCCACGCCTCATGAACGAATGTTTGTCTTTCCCCGGAAATCCACCTCAGGCGTATCCATGCCGTCATGGCTCTCCACCCCAAGTCCGGTATTCGTGCGAAGGCATGTGAGGGGCCACAAGATGGACCCTCTCGTGGAGCCAGTGCACCTACTCCACGCCAACCCCCAATACGCGTATGTCCGGCACGCCGACGGAAGGGAGGACACCGTGTCCATAGAAGACGTCGCCCCAGCCGGTAACGACAACAACCACGAAAATAGCAGCAACAACGATCACAGCAACTCTTACCCACCCACTACTCTTTCATCACCCCCGGAAGAACATCGACCAACGGCACCCCCATCAACTACCCCTTCAACAACCCTGGCGGCACCCCCGGCAGAGACCCAGGAGGCCACCGGGGACACCCAGCCGACACCCGCGGCACCACAACAGCCATGTCGGTCGCAGAGGACTATCAAACCCCCGAACAGACTAAATCTATAGAAGGGGTGAATGTGATGAAATATTCCATTCATCACTGCCTGTGACTGTGGTTGGTTTCAGTTTCATTTCCCTTACCTCTGTTCCGTTTCCTCACCATTGTATTGTACTATGTGTAGGGCTCCGCCCATACCTGGCCCCTATGTAAGCTGGCCCAGCCTGCAGCACATCCAGTACGGCAGAGCTCTGGATGGAAGATACCTCTCTCCTGTGTGTTACCTTCTAAGTCAATAAAAACCTTGTTTTGTTTCGCTAACATCGAGTCTCGGATTTATTGAGGCACATCAATTCCCCCCACACTCACACAGTTAATACTGGCTCTCTCCCCCCCACACTCACACAGTTAATACTGGCTCTCTCCCCCCCACACTCACACAGTTAATACTGGCTCTCTCCCCCCCACACTCCAATAGTTAATACTGGCTCTCTCCCCCCCCACACTCTCACAGTTAATACTGGCTCTCTCCCCCCCACACTCTCACAGTTAATACTGGCTCTCTTCCCCCCCACACTCACACAGTTAATACTGGCTCTCTCCCCCCCACACTCTCACAGTTAATACTGGCTCTCTACCCCCCACACTCACACAGTTAATACTGGCTCTCTCCCCCCCACACTCACACAGTTAATACTGGCTCTCTCCCCCCCCCCCACACTCACACAGTTAATACTGGCTCTCTCCCCCCCACACTCTCACAGTTAATACTGGCTCTCTCCCCCCCACACTGTCACAGTTAATACTGGCTCTCTCCCCCGCCACACTCTCACAGTTAATACCGGCTCTCTCCCCCCCCACACTCTCACAGTTAATACTGGCTCTCTCCCCCCCCACATTTTCACAGTTAATACTGGCTCTCTCCCCCCCACACTCACACAGTTAATACTGGCTCTCCCCCCCACACTCTCACAGTTAATACTGGCTCTCTCCCCCCCACACTCTCACAGTTAATACTGGCTCTCCCCCCGCCCCCACACTCACACAGTTAATACTGGCTCTCTCCCCCCCACACTCACACAGTTAATACTGGCTCTCTCCCCCCCACACTCACACAGTTAATACTGGCTCTCTCCCCCCCCCCACACTCTCACAGTTAATACTGGCTCTCTCCCCCCGCCCACACTCACACATTTAATACTGGCTCTCTCCTCCCCACACTCTCACAGTTAATACTGGCTCTCTCCGCACCCCCCCACACTCTCACAGTTAATACTGGCTCTCTCCCCCCCCACACTCACACAGTTAATACTGGCTCTCTCCCCCCCCCCACACTCACACAGTTAATACTGGCTCTCTCCCCCCCACACTCACACAGTTAATACTGGCTCTCTCCCCCCCCCACACTCTCACAGTTAATACTGGCTCTCTCCCCCCCCCCACGCTCTCACAGTTAATACTGGCTCTCTGCCCCCCACACTCTCACAGTTAATACTGGCTCTCTCCCCCCCACACTCACACAGTTAATACTGGCTCTCTTCCCCCCCCCCCCACACTCTCACAGTTAATAATGGCTCTCTCCCCCCCACACTCACACAGTTAATACTGGCTCTCCCTCCCCACACTCTCACAGTTAATACTGGCTCTCTCCCCCCCACACTCTCACAGTTAATACTGGCTCTCCCTCCCCAGACTCTCACAGTTAATACTGGCTCTTTCCCCCCCACACTCTCACAGTTAATAATGGCTCTCTCCCCCCCCACACTCACACAGTTAATACTGGCTCTCCCTCCCCAGACTCTCACAGTTAATACTGGCTCTCTCCCCCCGACACTCTCACAGTTAATACTGGCTCTCTCCCACCCCACACTCTCACAATTAATACTGGCTCTCTCCCCCCCACACTGTCACAGTTAATACTGGCTCTCTCCCCCGCCCACACTCTCACAGTTAATACTGGCTCTCTCCCCCCCCACACTCACACAGTTAATACTGGCTCTCCCTCCCCAGGCTCTCACAGTTAATACTGGCTCTCTCCCCCCGACACTCTCACAGTTAATACTGGCTCTCTCCCCCCCCACACTCTCACAATTAATACTGGCTCTCCCCCCCCCACACTGTCACAGTTAATACTGGCTCTCTCCCCCGCCCACACTCTCACAGTTAATACTGGCTCTCTCCCCCTCCCGACACTCTCACAGTTAATACTGGCTCTCTCCCCCCCCCACACTCTCACAATTTAAACTAACTTGGCAGGGGGATGGGGTACAGAGTGGAGCTATAGTAGGGGATGATTTACAGCCAAATACAGAGGAAAAAACAAGTCAGCTGGGAAGGCAGAGCAAATATGTGAAGGCAAAAGTGAATATGGCAGGGCTGGAAGGCATTTATTTTAATGCAAGGAGTCTTGCAAATAAGGTGGATGAACTGAAGTTGTTGTTGAACACATGGGAGTACGATATTGTTGCTATCACGGAGACATGGTTGAGGGAGGGTCAGGACTGGCAGCTCAATATTCCGGGGTATAGAATCTTCAGGCGAGACAGAGGGGGGTGTAAAAGGGGAGGGGGTGTTGCAATATTAATTAAGGAGTCAATTACTGCTGTAAGGAGGGATGATATATTAGCGGGGTCCTCTAATGAGGCCATATGGGTAGAACTTAAAAACAAAAAGGGGGCAAGCACTTTGCTGGGAGTGTACTATAGGCCCCCAAACAGTCAGGGGGAGATAGAGGAACAGATATGTAGGCAAATCTCAGAGAAGTGCGAAAATAATAGGGTAATAATAGTGGGGGATTTCAACTTCCCCAATATAAATTGGGATAGTCAGAGTGTGAAAGGCTTAGAGGGTGCAGAATTCTTAAAGTGCATCCAGGAGAGCTTTTTGAGCCAACATGAAGAAAGTCCTACAAGAGAGGGGGCGGTACTGGACCTAATTCTGGGGAATGTTGCCGGGCAAGTGGTGGAAGTATCAGTAGGAGAGCATTTTGGCGACAGTGACCATTATTTGGTGAGATTTAAGGTGGTCATGGAAAAAGACAAAGGCGGCCCGGAAATAAGGGTTCTAAATTGGGGGAAGGCCGATTTTAATATGATAAGGCAGGATCTGGCCAAAGTGGACTGGGAGCAGCTACTTATAGGAAAATCCACATCAAAACAGTGGGAGACTTTCAGAAGGGAAATAGAGAGAGTACAGCACCAACATGTTCCTGAAAAGGTCAAGGGTGGGACCAACAAGCAAAGGGAACCTTGGATGACAAGGGATATACAAAAATGCATTAGAAATAAAAGGGGGGCTTTTGCAAGTTACAGAAGACTAAAGACGGAAGAAGCCCTAGAGGAGTATAAAAAGTGCAGGGGGATACTTAAAAAAGAAATTAGGAGGGCGAGGAGGGGCCATGAAATAACACTGGCGAGCAAAATAAAGGAAAATCCTAAGATGTTTTATAAGTATATTAAGGGCAAGAGGATAACCAGGGAAAGGGTAGGGCCCATTAGGGACCAAAGTGGCAATCTGTGTGTAGAGCCAGATGATGTAGGCGGGGTTTTAAATGAATTTTTTGCATCTGTGTTCACTATGGAGAAAGACGATGCAGACATAGAAATCGGGCAAGGGGACTGTGACATACTTGAACATATTAGCATCGAGAGGGAGGAGGTGCTAGCTGTTTTAGCAGGCCAAAAAGTGGATAAATCCCCAGGCCCGGACGAGATGTATCCCAGGCTGCTGTGGGAGGCAAAGGAGGAGATTGCAGGGGCTCTGACACAAATTTTCAGAACCTCTCTGGCCACAGGGGATGTACCAGAGGACTGGAGAACAGCTAATGTAGTACCATTATACAAGAAGGGTAGCAGGGATAAACCAGGGAATTACAGGCCAGTGAGCCTAACATCTGTGGTAGGGAAATTATTGGAAAAAATTCTGAGGGACAAAATTAGTCTACACTTGGAGAGGCAAGGATTAATCGGGGATAGTCAGCATGGCTTTGTCAAGGGTAAATCATGTCTGACAAATCTGATTGAATTTTTCGAGGGGGTGACTAGGGGGGTGGATGAGGGAAATGCTGTGGATGTGGTCTACATGGACTTCAGTAAAGCCTTTGACAAAGTCCCGCATAGGAGACTGGTCAAGAAGGTAAGAGCCCATGGGATCCAGGGTGCCTTGGCGCGTTGGATCCTAAACTGGCTGAGTGGCAGGAGGCAGAGGGTGATGGTCGAAGGTTGCTTTTGTGACTGGAAGCCTGTGTCCAGTGGGGTACCTCAGGGATCGGTGCTGGGTCCCTTGTTGTTTGTGATCTACATAAATGATTTGGATGAGAATGTAAAAGGTATGATCAGCAAGTTCGCAGATGACACGAAAATTGGTGGGGTGGTCAATTGCGAGGAGGAAAGCCTCAGGCTACAGGACGATATAAACGGGTTGGTCAGATGGGCGGATAAGTGGCAAATGGAATTTAACCCTGAAAAGTGCGAGGTGATGCATTTTGGACGGACAAATAAGGCAAGGGAATACACAATGAGTGGTCGGACCCTAGGAAGTACAGAGGGTCAGAGGGACCTTGGTGTACATGTACATAGATCCCTGAAGGCAGCGGAACAGGTAGATAAGGTGGTTAAAAAGGCATATGGGATACTTGCCTTCATTAGCCGAGGCATAGAATATAAGAGCAGGGAGGTTATGATGGAGCTGTACAAAATGCTGGTGAGGCCACAGCTGGAGTACTGTGTGCAGTTCTGGTCGCCTCACTATAGGAAGGATGTGATTGCTTTGGAGAGGGTGCAGAGAAGATTCACCAGGATGTTACCTGGGATGGAGCGCCTCAGCTATGAAGAAAGACTAAACAGGCTGGGGTTGTTTTCCTTGGAGCAAAGAAGGCTGAGGGGGGACCTGATTGAGGTATACAAAATGATGAGGGGCATAGATAGGGTAGACAAAGAGGAACTTTTCCCCTTAGTAGGGGGGTCAATAACAAGGGGGCATAGATTCAGGGTAAGGGGCAGGAGATTTAGAGGGGAATTGAGGAGGAACTTTTTCACCCAGAGGGTGGTTGGAATGTGGAACTCAAAGCCCAAAAGGGTGGTAGAGGCAGGAACCCTCACAACATTCAAGAAGCATTTGGATGAGCACTTGGAATGCCATTGCATACAAGGCTATGGACAAAATGCTGGAAAATGGGATTAGACTGGACAGGGATGGATGGGCGGCGCAGACACGATGGGCCGAATGGCCTCTTTCTGTGCTGTAAAACTCTATGACTCTATGACTCTATGACTCTATGGCTCTCACAGTTAATACTGGCTCTCTCCCCCGCCACACTCTCACAATTAACACTGGCTCTCTCCCCCCCCACACTCTCACAATTAATACTGGCTCTCTTCCCCCCCCCCACACTCTCACAGTTAATACTGGCTCTCTCCCCCCGCCGACACTCTCACAGTTATAACTGGCTCTCTCCCCCCCACACTCTCACAGTTAATACTGGCTCTCTCCCCCCCACACTCTCACAGTTAATACTGGCTCTCTCCCCCCCACACTCACACAGTTAATGCTGGCTCTCTCCCCCCCCAACACTCTCACAGTTAATACTGGCTCTCTCCCACCCACACTCACACAGTTAATACTGGCTCTCTCCCCCCCACACTCTCACAGTTAATACTGGCTCTCTCCCCCCCCCACACTCTCACAGTTAATACTGGCTCTCTCCCCCCCACACTCTCACAGTTAATACTGGCTCTCTCCCCCCCACACTCACACAGTTAATACTGGCTCTCTCCCCCCCACACTCTCACAGTTAATACTGGCTCTCTCCCCCCACACTCACACAGTTAATACTGGCTCTCTCCCCCCCACACTCTCACAGTCAATACTGGCTCTCTCCCCCCCACACTCTCACAGTTAATACTGGCTCTCTCCCCCCCCCCACACTCTCACAGTTAATACTGGCTCTCTCCCCCCCACACTCTCACAATTAATACTGGCTCTCTCCCCCCCCACACTCTCACAATTAATACTGGCTCTCTCCCCCCCCACACTCTTACAATTAATACTGGCTCGCTCCCCCCTCCACACTCTCACAATTAATACTGGCTCTCTCCACCCCCCAACCTCTCACAGTTAATACTGGCTCTCTCCCCCCCCCGACACTCTCACAGTTAATACTGGCTCTCTCCCCCCCGACACTCTCACAGTTAATACTGCCTCTCCCCCCCCCACACTCACACAGTTAATACTGGCTCTCTCCCCCCCACACTCTCACAGTTAATACTGGCTCTCTCCCCCGCAACACTCACACAATTAATACTGGCTCTCTCCCCCCCACACTGTCACAGTTAATACTGGCTCTCTCCCCCCCCCACACTCTCACAGTTAATACTGGCTCTCTCCCCCGCCCCACACTCACACAGTTAATACTGGCTTTCCCCCCCCCCCCACACTGTCACAGTTAACACTGGCTCTCTCCCCCCAACACTCTCACAGTTAATACTGGCTCTCTCCCCCCCACACTCACACAGTTAATACTGGCTCTCTCCCCCCCACACTCTCACAATTAATACTGGCTCTCTCCCCCCCACACTGTCACAGTTAATACTGGCTCTCTCCCCCCCACACTCACACAGTTAATACTGGCTCTCTCCCCCCCACACTCACACAGTTAACACTGGCTCTCTCCCCCCCACACTCACACAGTTAATACTGGCTCTCTCCCCCCCACACTCTGACAGTTAATACTGGCTCTCTCCCACCCCGCCCCCCCCCCCACACTCTCACAGTTAATACTGGCTCTCTCCCCCCACACTCCAATAGTTAATAATGGCTCTCTCCCCCCCACACTCTCACAGTTAATACTGGCTCTCTCCCCCCCACACTCTCACAGTTAATACTGGCTTTCTCCCACCCCCCCCCCCACAATCTCACAGTTAATACTGGCTCTCTCCCCTCCACACTCTCACAGTTAATACTGGCTCTCTCCCCCCACACTCTCACAGTTAATACTGGCTCTCTCCCCCCCCGCACTCTCACAGTTAATACTGGCTCTCTCCTCCCCACACTCACACAGTTAATACTGGCTCTCTCCCCCCCACACTCTCACTGTTAATACTGGCTCTCTCCCTCCCCACACTCACACAGTTAATACTGGCTCTCTCCCACCCACACTCTCACAGTTAATACTGGCTCTCTCCCCCCCACACTCTCACAGTTAATACTGGCTCTCTCCCCCCCACACTCTCACAGTTAATACTGGCTCTCTCCCACCCACACTCTCACAGTTAATACTGGCTCTCTCCCCCCACACTCTCACAGTTAATACTGGCTCTCTCCCCCCCCGCACTCTCACAGTTAATACTGGCTCTTGTAGGGGTTTTTTTCCTGCTCTCTTGCCCGTTCTGGCCCCCTGCCAGGCTTCGTGCAAGAATTACCCTTGAGTGGTTCGACCCACTCCCCCTACGGTTCTAGACCTTGGACTTAGATGCAGAGAACAGTAGTGCAGAGAAGAGGACTCAATAGACCAGGCTGAATAGCACGAAATGGATGCTTTTATTTTGAACAGTTTGAAGCATTACAAAATACATGTCATCGGCACAGATTAAAGTAACTACAATCATGCACAAATTTATGAACTTGACTCTATGGAAATGGGGAACACACGGCACATCGTAAAAGGGGAAACACATTACGATTTCCCTTAACTCCCTCCCCTATACCTAAACTAAGTTTCGACCTGGGAACTTGGGATCATGCTCACCACTCTCGAAATCGCGAAAAGGGGTTCGCAGCCTTTTTGGCACCGCTTCCCGTCGTCTCGTGGATTGGAAGCTTCTGGCGCAGTCGATATTCTCTCCTCCCTCGAGGCGGTGGGGTAGACCCAGCCTCGATGAGCGCTCGTCAAGGTTGAGATCCACTAGGCCTGTCGTGGATTTTTGTTCGTGGAGTAGACCTAGATGCAGGTTATGCACATGGGAGAATCTTGTGGCATCGATCGCCGGTTCTCCAGAGGGTTTCTTCTCCGTCGGCCTGGGTCGTCGATGATCTCCCGACCCCAGTACCCGGGCCACCCTCGTCGTCTTCTCGTCGTGGCCGAGCCTTGTTTGGCTGAACACCGACCACGTTGTCCTTTTACCGAAACCGTCCGTCTTTAAAAAGACGAAAACGTTTCATCGATCTGCCGAAGTGGAAGAGGCGCCGATCCGGGCACCGTCCGCCCTTCGTTCGTTCCTCGTAGAAGAAAGTTCTTGAAGAAATGGAAGCCTGAAGTCGCCCAACAAGAAGCCGTAGCAGTGAAGAAGTCGTAACTTAGATGGACTTTCAATCCATAGTTATACTCTCTTGGAACAGTCTTATCTCCCGCCAAATCATAGTCCTGTCTTTGTATTAATTTTGGCGGGCAGAAGTCTCTGCAGGGGCGCTTTGTCTTGTAACGGAGCCGGTGATAACTTAAACTGGCCTTCCTGGCCGATAATGTCTGTTAATGTCCTTTGCATTGTCACCGCGGCTCGGTTCGCATATTGATCGGTCCGGACATTTTCCTTGATGGCTGCTAAACGGGTTTTCCTTTGTACAATAAATGGGTATGAGTGATTTTGCATTGTCCGCCCATATCTTGATGGGCCCCATCCTGTACTTATAATCCATTGAATATGTATGCTGTTCCTCTGAGTTTCAGTTCCCAGATATTGGCTTTCGTGGGCTCACTGTCTTCAATCCACAAGCCTGTCTGGCTTGCAGTAACAGAAATAAAATGGTTCATAAACTGATCACGGGGCCTGGCGGCCATTTTGTATCCCTTTTATCAAAGGTTTTTCTGTGCAAGCTTACTTTGGTCAATAAACAGTCTTATTTTATCCAGTTTTCTTGCGTGATTTTTGCTGAAAATTGCGAATCTTACACTCTCTCCCCCCCACACTCTCACAGTTAATACTGGCTCTCTCCCCCCCCCACACTCACACAGTTAATACTGGCTCTCTCCCCCCCCACACTCTCACAGTTAATACTGGCTCTCTCCTCCCCACACTCTCACAGTTAATACTGGCTCTCTCCCCCCCACACTCTCACAGTTAATACTGGCTCTCTCCCCCCCACACTCACACAGTTAATACTGGCTCTCTCCCCCCCACACTCTCACAGTTAATACTGGCTCTCTCCCCCCCACACTCTCACAGTTAATACTGGCTCTCTCCCCCCCACACTCACACAGTTAATACTGGCTCTCTCCCCCCCACACTCTCACAGTTAATACTGGCTCTCTCCCCCCCCCACACTCACACAGTTAATACTGGCTCTCTCCCCCCGCACACTCTCACAGTTAATACTGGCTCTCTCCCCCCCACACTCACACAGTTAATACTGGCTCTCTCCCCCCCACACTCACACAGTTAATACTGGCTCTCTCCCCCCCACACTCACACAGTTAATACTGGCTCTCTCCCCCCCCCACACTCTCACAGTTAATACTGGCTCTCTCCCCCCCACACTCACACAGTTAATACTGGCTCTCTCCCCCCCACACTCACACAGTTAATACTGGCTCTCTCCCCCCCACACTCACACAGTTAATACTGGCTCTCTCCCCCCCACACTCTCACAGTTAATACTGGCTCTCTCCCCCCAACACTCTCACAGTTAATACTGGCTCTCTCCCCCCCCCACACTCTCACAGTTAATACTGGCTCTCTCCCCCCCACACTCACACAGTTAATACTGGATCTCTCCCCCCCACACTCACACAGTTAATACTGGCTCTCTCCCCCCCACACTCACACAGTTAATACTGGCTCTCTCCCCCCACACTCATACAGTTAATACTGGCTCTCTCCCCCCCACACTCTCACAGTTAATACTGGCTCTCTCCCCCCGACACTCTCACAGTTAATACTGGCTTGATGTGCCTCAATAATTCCGAGACACGAAGTTAGCAGAACGAAAACAAGGCTTTTATTAACTTAGAAAGTAACACATAAGAGAGAGAGATGTCTTCCTTCTGGAGACTGAGGCCAGACTGAAGCTAGCTTACAAACGGGGCCAGGTATGGGCGGAGCCCTACACACAGCACATTCCAGCACATTCCAGTATACAATACAGCACATTCCAGTACACAATACAATGAGGTCTGGGGGGAGGGAAATGACACTGAAACCGATCTCAGTCACAGGCAGTGGTGAATGGAATATTTCATCACATGGCTCTCTCCCCCCAACACTCTCACACTTAATACTGGCTCTCTCACCCCCCCCACACTCTCACAGTTAATACTGGCCCTCTCCCCCCCACACTCTCACAGTTAATACTGGCTCTCCCCCCCCCCACACTCACACAGTTAATACTGGCTCTCTCCCCCCCCACACTCTCACAGTTAATACTGGCTCTCTCCCCCCCACACTCACACAGTTAATACTGGCTCTCTCCCCCCCACACTCACACAGTTAATACTGGCTCTCTCCCCCCCACACTCACACAGTTAATACTGGCTCTCTCCCCCCCACACTCTCACAGTTAATACTGGCTCTCTCCCCCCCACACTCTCACAGTTAATACTGGCTCTCTCCCCCCCACACTCTCACAGTTAATACTGGCTCTCTCCCCCCCACACTCTCACAGTTAATACTGGCTCTCTCCCCCCCACACTCACACAGTTAATACTGGCGCTCTCCCCCCCACACTCTCACAGTTAATACTGGCTCTCTCCCCCCCACACTCTCACAGTTAATACTGGCTCTCTCCCCCCCACACTCTCACAGTTAATACTGGCTCTCTCCCCCCCCCACACTCTCACAGTTAATACTGGCTCTCTCCCCCCCACACTCTCACAATTAATACTGGCTCTCTCCCCCCCACACTCTCGCAGTTAATACTGGCTCTCTCCCCCCCCCACACTCTCACAGTTAATACTGGCTCTCTCCCCCTGCCACACTCACACAGTTAATACTGGCTCTCTCCCCCCCACACTCTCACAGTTAATGCTGGCTCTCTCCCCCCCCCCCACACTCTCACAGTTAATACTGGCTCTCTCCCCCCCCGCACTCTCACAGTTAATACTGGCTCTTGTAGGGGTTTTTTTCCTGCTCTCTTGCCCGTTCTGGCCCCCTGCCAGGCTTCGTGCAAGAATTACCCTTGAGTGGTTCGACCCACTCCCCCTACGGTTCTAGACCTTGGACTTAGATGCAGAGAACAGTAGTGCAGAGAAGAGGACTCAATAGACCAGGCTGAATAGCACGAAATGGATGCTTTTATTTTTGAACAGTTTGAAGCATTACAAAATACATGTCATCGGCACAGATTAAAGTAACTACAATCATGCACAAATTTATGAACTTGACTCTATGGAAATGGGGAACACACGGCACATCGTAAAAGGGGAAACACATTACGATTTCCCTTAACTCCCTCCCCTATACCTAAACTAAGTTTCGACCTGGGGAACTTGGGATCATGCTCACCACTCTCGAAATCGCGAAAAGGGGTTCGCAGCCTTTTTGGCACCGCTTCCCGTCGTCTCGTGGATTGGAAGCTTCTGGCGCAGTCGATATTCTCTCCTCCCTCGAGGCGGTGGGGTAGACCCAGCCTCGATGAGCGCTCGTCAAGGTTGAGATCCACTAGGCCTGTCGTGGATTTTTGTTCGTGGAGTAGACCTAGATGCAGGTTATGCACATGGGAGAATCTTGTGGCATCGATCGCCGGTTCTCCAGAGGGTTTCTTCTCCGTCGGCCTGGGTCGTCGATAATCTCCCGACCCCAGTACCCGGGCCACCCTCGTCGTCTTCTCGTCGTGGCCGAGCCTTGTTTGGCTGAACACCGACCACGTTGTCCTTTTACCGAAACCGTCCGTCTTTAAAAAGACGAAAACGTTTTCATCGATCTGCCGAAGTGGAAGAGGCGCCGATCCGGGCACCGTCCGCCCTTCGTTCGTTCCTCGTAGAAGAAAGTTCTTGAAGAAATGGAAGCCTGAAGTCGCCCAACAAGAAGCCGTAGCAGTGAAGAAGTCGTAACTTAGATGGACTTTCAATCCATAGTTATACTCTCTTGGAACAGTCTTATCTCCCGCCAAATCATAGTCCTGTCTTTGTATTAATTTTGGCGGGCAGAAGTCTCTGCAGGGGCGCTTTGTCTTGTAACGGAGCCGGTGATAACTTAAACTGGCCTTCCTGGCCGATAATGTCTGTTAATGTCCTTTGCATTGTCACCGCGGCTCGGTTCGCATATTGATCGGTCCGGACATTTTCCTTGATGGCTGCTAAACGGGTTTTCCTTTGTACAATAAATGGGTATGAGTGATTTTGCATTGTCCGCCCATATCTTGATGGGCCCCATCCTGTACTTATAATCCATTGAATATGTATGCTGTTCCTCTGAGTTTCAGTTCCCAGATATTGGCTTTCGTGGGCTCACTGTCTTCAATCCACAAGCCTGTCTGGCTTGCAGTAACAGAAATAAAATGGTTCATAAACTGATCACGGGGCCTGGCGGCCATTTTGTATGCCCTTTTATCAAAGGTTTTTCTGTGCAAGCTTACTTTGGTCAATAAACAGTCTTATTTTATCCAGTTTTCTTGCGTGATTTTTGCTGAAAATTGCGAATCTTACACTCTCTCCCCCCCACACTCTCACAGTTAATACTGGCTCTCTCCCCCCCCCACACTCACACAGTTAATACTGGCTCTCTCCCCCCCCACACTCTCACAGTTAATACTGGCTCTCTCCTCCCCACACTCTCACAGTTAATACTGGCTCTCTCCCCCCCACACTCTCACAGTTAATACTGGCTCTCTCCCCCCCACACTCACACAGTTAATACTGGCTCTCTCCCCCCCACACTCTCACAGTTAATACTGGCTCTCTCCCCCCCACACTCTCACAGTTAATACTGGCTCTCTCCCCCCCACACTCACACAGTTAATACTGGCTCTCTCCCCCCCACACTCTCACAGTTAATACTGGCTCTCTCCCCCCCCCACACTCACACAGTTAATACTGGCTCTCTCCCCCCGCACACTCTCACAGTTAATACTGGCTCTCTCCCCCCCACACTCACACAGTTAATACTGGCTCTCTCCCCCCCACACTCACACAGTTAATACTGGCTCTCTCCCCCCCACACTCACACAGTTAATACTGGCTCTCTCCCCCCCCCACACTCTCACAGTTAATACTGGCTCTCTCCCCCCCACACTCACACAGTTAATACTGGCTCTCTCCCCCCCACACTCACACAGTTAATACTGGCTCTCTCCCCCCCACACTCACACAGTTAATACTGGCTCTCTCCCCCCCACACTCTCACAGTTAATACTGGCTCTCTCCCCCCCACACTCTCACAGTTAATACTGGCTCTCTCCCCCCCACACTCTCACAGTTAATACTGGCTCTCTCCCCCCCACACTCTCACAGTTAATACTGGCTCTCTCCCCCCCACACTCACACAGTTAATACTGGCGCTCTCCCCCCCACACTCTCACAGTTAATACTGGCTCTCTCCCCCCCACACTCTCACAGTTAATACTGGCTCTCTCCCCCCCACACTCTCACAGTTAATACTGGCTCTCTCCCCCCCCCACACTCTCACAGTTAATACTGGCTCTCTCCCCCCCACACTCTCACAATTAATACTGGCTCTCTCCCCCCCACACTCTCGCAGTTAATACTGGCTCTCTCCCCCCCCCACACTCTCACAGTTAATACTGGCTCTCTCCCCCTGCCACACTCACACAGTTAATACTGGCTCTCTCCCCCCCACACTCTCACAGTTAATGCTGGCTCTCTCCCCCCCCCCCACACTCTCACAGTTAATACTGGCTCTCTCCCCCCCCGCACTCTCACAGTTAATACTGGCTCTTGTAGGGGTTTTTTTCCTGCTCTCTTGCCCGTTCTGGCCCCCTGCCAGGCTTCGTGCAAGAATTACCCTTGAGTGGTTCGACCCACTCCCCCTACGGTTCTAGACCTTGGACTTAGATGCAGAGAACAGTAGTGCAGAGAAGAGGACTCAATAGACCAGGCTGAATAGCACGAAATGGATGCTTTTATTTTTGAACAGTTTGAAGCATTACAAAATACATGTCATCGGCACAGATTAAAGTAACTACAATCATGCACAAATTTATGAACTTGACTCTATGGAAATGGGGAACACACGGCACATCGTAAAAGGGGAAACACATTACGATTTCCCTTAACTCCCTCCCCTATACCTAAACTAAGTTTCGACCTGGGGAACTTGGGATCATGCTCACCACTCTCGAAATCGCGAAAAGGGGTTCGCAGCCTTTTTGGCACCGCTTCCCGTCGTCTCGTGGATTGGAAGCTTCTGGCGCAGTCGATATTCTCTCCTCCCTCGAGGCGGTGGGGTAGACCCAGCCTCGATGAGCGCTCGTCAAGGTTGAGATCCACTAGGCCTGTCGTGGATTTTTGTTCGTGGAGTAGACCTAGATGCAGGTTATGCACATGGGAGAATCTTGTGGCATCGATCGCCGGTTCTCCAGAGGGTTTCTTCTCCGTCGGCCTGGGTCGTCGATGATCTCCCGACCCCAGTACCCGGGCCACCCTCGTCGTCTTCTCGTCGTGGCCGAGCCTTGTTTGGCTGAACACCGACCACGTTGTCCTTTTACCGAAACCGTCCGTCTTTAAAAAGACGAAAACGTTTTCATCGATCTGCCGAAGTGGAAGAGGCGCCGATCCGGGCACCGTCCGCCCTTCGTTCGTTCCTCGTAGAAGAAAGTTCTTGAAGAAATGGAAGCCTGAAGTCGCCCAACAAGAAGCCGTAGCAGTGAAGAAGTCGTAACTTAGATGGACTTTCAATCCATAGTTATACTCTCTTGGAACAGTCTTATCTCCCGCCAAATCATAGTCCTGTCTTTGTATTAATTTTGGCGGGCAGAAGTCTCTGCAGGGGCGCTTTGTCTTGTAACGGAGCCGGTGATAACTTAAACTGGCCTTCCTGGCCGATAATGTCTGTTAATGTCCTTTGCATTGTCACCGCGGCTCGGTTCGCATATTGATCGGTCCGGACATTTTCCTTGATGGCTGCTAAACGGGTTTTCCTTTGTACAATAAATGGGTATGAGTGATTTTGCATTGTCCGCCCATATCTTGATGGGCCCCATCCTGTACTTATAATCCATTGAATATGTATGCTGTTCCTCTGAGTTTCAGTTCCCAGATATTGGCTTTCGTGGGCTCACTGTCTTCAATCCACAAGCCTGTCTGGCTTGCAGTAACAGAAATAAAATGGTTCATAAACTGATCACGGGGCCTGGCGGCCATTTTGTATCCCTTTTATCAAAGGTTTTTCTGTGCAAGCTTACTTTGGTCAATAAACAGTCTTATTTTATCCAGTTTTCTTGCGTGATTTTTGCTGAAAATTGCGAATCTTACACTCTCTCCCCCCCACACTCTCACAGTTAATACTGGCTCTCTCCCCCCCCCACACTCACACAGTTAATACTGGCTCTCTCCCCCCCCACACTCTCACAGTTAATACTGGCTCTCTCCTCCCCACACTCTCACAGTTAATACTGGCTCTCTCCCCCCCACACTCTCACAGTTAATACTGGCTCTCTCCCCCCTACACTCACACAGTTAATACTGGCTCTCTCCCCCCCACACTCTCACAGTTAATACTGGCTCTCTCCCCCCCACACTCTCACAGTTAATACTGGCTCTCTCCCCCCCACACTCACACAGTTAATACTGGCTCTCTCCCCCCCACACTCTCACAGTTAATACTGGCTCTCTCCCCCCCCCACACTCACACAGTTAATACTGGCTCTCTCCCCCCGCACACTCTCACAGTTAATACTGGCTCTCTCCCCCCCACACTCACACAGTTAATACTGGCTCTCTCCCCCCCACACTCACACAGTTAATACTGGCTCTCTCCCCCCCACACTCACACAGTTAATACTGGCTCTCTCCCCCCCCCACACTCTCACAGTTAATACTGGCTCTCTCCCCCCCACACTCACACAGTTAATACTGGCTCTCTCCCCCCCACACTCACACAGTTAATACTGGCTCTCTCCCCCCCACACTCACACAGTTAATACTGGCTCTCTCCCCCCCACACTCTCACAGTTAATACTGGCTCTCTCCCCCCCACACTCTCACAGTTAATACTGGCTCTCTCCCCCCCACACTCTCACAGTTAATACTGGCTCTCTCCCCCTCACACTCTCACAGTTAATACTGGCTCTCTCCCCCCGACACTCACACAGTTAATACTGGCGCTCTCCCCCCCACACTCTCACAGTTAATACTGGCTCTCTCCCCCCCACACTCTCACAGTTAATACTGGCTCTCTCCCCCCCACACTCTCACAGTTAATACTGGCTCTCTCCCCCCCCCACACTCTCACAGTTAATACTGGCTCTCTCCCCCCCACACTCTCACAATTAATACTGGCTCTCTCCCCCCCACACTCTCGCAGTTAATACTGGCTCTCTCCCCCCCCCACACTCTCACAGTTAATACTGGCTCTCTCCCCCTGCCACACTCACACAGTTAATACTGGCTCTCTCCCCCCCACACTCTCACAGTTAATGCTGGCTCTCTCCCCCCCCCCCCCACACTCTCACAGTTAATACTGGCTCTCTCCCCCCCCCACACTCTCACAGTTAATACTGGCTCTCTCCCCCCCACACTGTCACAGTTAATACTGGCTCTCTCCCCCCCCACACTGTCACAGTTAATACTGGCTCTCTCCCCCCCCCCACACTCTCACAGTTAATACTGGCTCTCTCCCCCCACCCCCCCCACCAAACTCTCACAGTTAATACTGGCTCTCACCCCACCACACTCACACAGTTAATACTGGCTCTCTCCCCCGCACACTCACACAGTTAATACTGGCTTTCTCCCCCCCCCCCCACTCTCTCACAGTAAATACTAGCTCTCTCCACCCCCCCACACTCTCACAGTTAATACTGGCTCTCTCCGCCCGACACTCACACAGTTAATACTGGCTCTCTCCCCCCGCCCCCACACTCTCACAGTTAATACTGGCTCTCTCCCCCCACACTCACACAGTTAATACTGGCTCTCTCCGCCTCCGCCCCACACACACTCTCACAGTTAATTCTGGCTCTGTCCGCACCCCCCCCTGTGGTGTATGTAACCGTTCCACCTTTAAGAGAACTATTTTAAGAGATGCACTACTTTATCTTGGCTGCTGTATACTGTAATACCGGTGGTGACCACACCGGTATATAAGTGCTGTGTAATGATTTATTGGGCAGTTCAGCCTGACCTTCGACTAGTAAAGACCTGTTGAATTTATTCTTGTGGCCTGTGTGCAGTGATTCTTATTAACAATAACTAGAACACACAGACTTAACAGTGGCGATGATGACGATCTTACCCTGCGGCAGAGATATATCCAAAGCAGTTTAACGGGCGTCGAGAAGAGGCATCCGCCCTCATCATCCTGCTGAGAAAAGACTCGGGTCTGAAGAGCAAGGAAGAATCCTGACATGAAGCCTTCCATCAGCAACAGGCAGTGATCATCCCTTCTACCACAGGTGGTGGGTAAGCCGATCAGCGACGAACAGCAAGTCGGCCACGTTGGCTGTGAAGTAGGGGAGGGAAAAACGGAGAATATAAGGGCGGAGAACTCGACCACGGCCGGGGAAAAGAGCCGGACAGAAGTCGGGGCCAGAGGCGCTGAGACTGGGGCAGCGTAAGGCACGGGAGCCGCGGTGAATGCAAACGCAGCCGGTGTAAAATACCGGGCTGCAAGCGGGCTGGGAGACGCAACAGCGTCGAGAGAGAGCTCGACCGCGACCGGGGAAAAAGGCCGGGCAGCTACCGAGGCCGCGAGGCGCGGGAGAAAATAAAAATAATTTTAAAAAAAACCGTGGAGAACTCAGCCGCAGCCGGTGGAAAGGACCGGACTGCAAGAGGGGCTGGGAGGCACGATTTGAGAACCGCTGGGGAGGGCAAATGCAGCAATACAGCAATCGCCATTACAGCCAGTGGGGGAGAAAGGCAAACGCGGGAAGCCGCCATTTTCGTAGGCGGGGGAAGAAGACAAGCGCGGGAAACCGCCATTTTGAAAAAAAAATAAAAGAAAAATTTCTTTTTGTTTCTCAAGAAGATTGCAAGGATGCCTAAGCGTGGTAACATCAACGATTTCGATGCCGATGTTGAAGATTGGGCCACGTATGTAGAACGTATAGAGTTTATTGTAAGGCAAATAAAATATCAGATGAAGATAAAGCACTAACCTTACTAAACTCAGTGGGTGCGAAGACATACGGGCTATTGAAGCATCTTCTATCACCAGCTAAACCGGCGGATCAGGCTTTCGCTAATATTGTTGCTGTCCTGGGAAATCATTTGAACCCCACACTGCTGATGTTAGCGGAACGATTTAAATTTTATGCGAGAACGCAACTGAAAGAGGAAAGCAACGCGGAGTATTTAATTGAACTGCGTAAGCTAGCGAAATACTGTCAGTTTGGGGAAAGACTGACAGAGGCACTGAGAGACAAATTCGTGTGTGGATTGTCGAAAGAAGGAACACAAAAGCGGCTGCTTGAAGAGAATGATCTTACACTTGATAAGGCTGTCACTATTGCAGCATCGCACGAAGCCGCAGCGAGAGGCACTGTGGAAATGCAGCTGAAGGCAGCGGTACTCAGCGTAGATCAAATGGCTTTGGGTACAACGAAATGTTATCGTTGTGGAAAGACAACACACGATCAGAACCAATGCTGGTTTAAAAAATCAGGAATGTAGAAAATGTGGCAAGTTTGGTCACATAGCTAAAGTATGCCGGTCAGGAAAGAAGACCAGCAACAAAAAGTCACCGCAGGAAAAGTGCAGAAAGGTACATAAGGTGGCTGAGAAGAGTTCGGATGAACAGAATTCGGATTCAGACTCCAACAGCAAGGAACTGGGTAGTCTGAGAATTCACAATGTGAGTAAGGAAGCTGACCTACAAACTATCTGGGTCACACTTCAGATAGCAGGAGTCCAAGTGAAGATGGAATTGGACACCGGATTGGCGTTGACGGTCATGAATAAGCAAGATTACAAAAGGTTATTCACACATATTCCCCTACGGGATACGGAGATAGTATTGCAGACATACACGGGGCAAAGAGTATACCCCATCGGAAAGATAAAAGTCAAGGTGGTACACAAGGGCAAAGAACACCAAGGAATGGACTTATATGTACTACCTGAGGGAGGTCCACCACTTCTGGGACGGGAGTGGATCAGGAAAATAAATATGGACTGGCACTCCCTAAAAGCAATAACGGTAGATTCCGGAAAAAAAGATGTCAAACCTGAACGATTGTCCAGAATATTGGATGATGCTAAAGAGGTGTTCCAACAGGGACTGGGAACACTGAGAGGAATTACGGCAAAAATCAAGATTGCAGAACATGCAAACCCAAAATTTTTCAAAGCCAGACCAGTACCTTATGCGATACGACCTGCTTTGGAAGCTGAGCTGGAAGGGCTAGAACGTTCAGGAGTACTGTCTAAGGTGGACTGGAGTGAGTGGGCCACGCCCATTGTTCCCATCATGAAGCGTTCATCGAGTAACAAGCCAGGGGAACCGGGGAAGGTCCGCATCTGTGGAGACTTCAAGATCACGGTTAATCCGGTGCTTCACACGGTGCAATGTCCGCTTCCGCGGATTGAGGATATCTTTGCTTCATTGTCTGGCGAGAAACACTTCACCAAGATAGACCTGGTACAAGTGTACTTACAGATGGAAGTTGAGGAAGAGTCGCGCCAGTATCTCACAATCAACACGCACAGAGGCTTGTATCGATATAATAGACTGGTTTTTGGAGTGGCTTCGGCTCCAGCAGTTTGGCAGAGGGCCATGGAGCAGGTATTACAGGGAATTCCAAGCACTCAATGTTACTTGGACGATATCCTGATTACAGGAGATGACGATGAGGAACACCTTGCAAATTTGAAACTGGTGCTCACCAGATTGAAGGAATATGGACTTCGAGTTAATCGCCAGAAATGTGAGTTCCTTCAGAAATGGATCTCGTACTGTGGTCATGTCATTGACCAGGAGGGGCTGCACAAGTCACCTGACAAGATCGAAGCTGTTGTGAAGGCTCCCGCTCCGGAAAATGTATCCCTGTTGAGGTCGTTCCTAGGGTTGATTAACTATTACCATAAGTTTCTGCCAAATCTATCCACGGTGCTGCACCCGCTGAACGCTCTTTTGCAGAAGGAAGTACCATGGAAGTGGAGCGAGGACTGTAAGAAGGCCTTTCGCAAAAGCAAGGCATTGATCACCTCAGAGGAAGTGTTGGCTCACTTCAACCCAACGCTACCTATTCGTTTAGCTTGTGATGCTTCTCCTTATGGTATTGGAGCAGTACTCTCACACAAGTTGCCAAATGGCTTGGAAAGGCCAGTCGCATTTGCATCCAGATCATTGACCTCTGCTGAGCGCAACTATGCTCAGATAGATAGGGAGGCTCTCAGCCTTGTGTGGGGAGTAAAGAAGTTTAATCATTACCTGCAGGGCCAGAAGTTTACACTGCTGACAGACCACCAGCCGTTGGTATCCATTTTTAACCCTAAGAAGGGTGTTTCGGTGATGACAGCACAGAGGCTCCAGAGATGGTCCCTTTTCCTAGGGGCACATCAATATCAGATAGAATTCAAAGGTACAAAGCAGCATGGTAATGCTGATGGGCTGTCGCGTCTGCCACTACCTACTGAGGAGGAGGCACCGACGGTTGACCCGGTGGAGTTATTTCACTAGACCATCATCGAATGTTTACCTGTCACCAATGCAAATATTGAAAGGGAGACTAGGAATGACCCGACACTGTCCCGGGTCTACGAATTGACAGTAAAGGGATGGCCAGCCCATGGTGCTCAACTGTTACCGGCATTCTCAGCAAGACGAGAACAGCTGTCCATCTGTCAGGGAACATTGATGTATGGAACAAGGGTGACTATCCCTCCTAAGTTAAGAGAGAGAGTTCTAAAAGAACTACATGAAGGTCATCTGGGGGGAGTCAAGATGAAAAGCCTTGCTAGGGCTTATGTGTGGTGGCCGGGTATCGAACAACAGATAGAGGATCTGATGAAAAGCTGCTCAGCGTGCCAAAAAGTCCAAAATGCACCTCCAATTGCACCGCTGCATCCATGGGAATGGCCTTCAACTCCATGGCAACGTGTACATATTGACTTTGCTGGTCCATTCATGGACTCCATGTTTTTAATTGCGGTGGACGCACATTCTAAATGGTCAGAAGTGATTAAAATGACTACCACTACCTCGGAGAAGACGATCGCGGTGCTAAGAACGATATTTGCAAGAAATGGATTGCCAGAGCAATTATGTTCAGACAACGGACCACAGTTCGTGTCAGAGGAATTCCAGAAATTCTTGAAGAAGAATGGGGTGAAACATTATACCTCTGCCCCATATCATCCAGCTACGAATGGGCTGGCCGAGAGGTTTGTACAGACGTTCAAAAAGGCAATAAAGGCCATGAGCGAAGATCAGATTCCACTGCAACACAAGGTGGACAATTTCCTACTGGCATATCGAAACGCCACCCATGCAACAACAAACCAAAGTCCTGCCATGATGTTCTATAACAGAAGGTTGCAGTCCAGGTTGGACTTGTTAAAACCAAATGTGCGGAGGGAAGTCGAAAACAAACAGTTCCAGCATATCAATAACAAGCCCACTCGGAGTTTTGAAATAGGACAACCGGTGTTAGCCAGGGACTATAAAAACGAGAAATGGCAATCTGGAACAATTCGGGCCAGACAAGGACCCCTGATGTACACGGTAGATGTTGGTGAAAACGTAATGCGACGTCATGCTGACCAACTGGTGGGATCGAGAACAAGGGTCGAGCCCATGGTTACGACATGGACAACCGTGGAGGAAGTTAGTGAACCTGAAGCATCTACCTCAGAAGTGAATATACCTGATGATGATGTCCTATCCATAGGGGATCAACTAGATGAGTCACCCCAGCAACGAGAACCAGAGACCCCTGAAAGGCGTTATCCATCTCGGATCAGGAGGCCTCCTCAGAGACTGAATCTGTGAACTGTTTTTACATGAAGTTGTGTATATATGTTATTATGTTATGTTAAATTGGGAATATATACTGTTAAGCTAAAAAGGAAGGATTGTGGTGTATGTAACCGTTCCACCTTTAAGAGAACTATTTTAAGAGATGCACTACTTTATCTTGTCTGCTGTATACTGTAATACCGGTGGTGACCACACCGGTATATAAGTGCTGTGTAATGATTTATTGGGCAGTTCAGCCTGACCTTCGACTAGTAAAGACCTGTTGAATTTATTCTTGTGGTCTGTGTGCAGTGATTCTTATTAACAATAACTAGAACACACAGACTTAACACACCCGCCGCCACACTCTCACAGTTAATACTGGCTCTCTCCCTCCCCACACTCTCACAGTTAATACTGGCTCTCTCCTCCCCAGACTCTCACAGTTAATACTGGCTCTCTCCCTCCCCACACTCTCACAGTTAATACTGGCTCTCTCCCTCCCCACACTCTCACAGTTAATACTGGCTCTCTCCTCCCCACACTCTCACAGTTAATACTGGCTCTCTCCCTCCCCACACTCTCACAGTTAATACTGGCTCTCTCCCCACCCCCCCCCCCGCCCCCACACTCTCACAGTTAATACTGGCTCTCACCCTCCCACACTCTCACTGTTAATACTGGCTCTCTCCCCGCCACACTCTCACAATTGATACTGGCTCTCTCCCTCCCCACATTCTCAGTTAATACTGGCTCTCTCCTCCCCACACTCTCACAGTTAATACTGGCTCTCTCCTCCCCACACTCTCACAGTTAATACTGGCTCTCTCCCTCCCACACTCTCTGTGATAAATCCATGTAGTGAGACAAGGACTCGAAGACGCGATATCGTAGAATTAGCACGAGTACTTTATTAACAAAACAGACTAACAAACATCATGCCTGCATCCTGGCATTTCACCTTTGCTGACCTTGACAGGAAGCAAACCTCTGACCTTAACAGGAAGCAAACCTCTGACCTTAGCAGCAACATTGGCTACAGCACCACCTGGTGGATAACCTTAATCATAACATCCCAGATTACTATATCCCTCTCCCCTTAAGATTTCAGTATGAATTTCTTAACAAACAACTATTCCTGAGGATCACATAAGGAGTCTCCATTCATCATATTCCATACTTGATGAATCTAACAGTTCAGTATCAATCTCTCTGGTGGCTTGCGAGTCCTTTGTGGACGTCTAACCGTAAAGTCCCTGCTTGCTTGTGGTGAAGCCACCAGCTGCTCCTGAGCAGTGCTCAGAGTATCTGACTCTGCAACGATGGTTTCCTCTTGATGAATAGTGTTATGTCCGTGTAATAATAAGAAAAGAACTGCAGAGAACGGTACAACAGGTGCTTACTCAACGTGGTTCAAACTGCAACTGAAACAACAGATTACTACTCAGCATTATATACAGGTGTGGTCACTGCCGATACTACAGTATACATTAGCTGTAGAAAGCAGTTCCCCCCTTAAAGGTACATACATTACAATTCCTCCCCTTTTAGATTAACAGTACCATAACACTCATTTAACAATTAAATATCAAACTAATTACAATTAACACTTTTAGCATGCAACATTAGCTGAAAATAGTCTATTTATAAATTCAGTCTTTGGGGAGGCTTCCTGATCCTTTCTGGATAGCGCCTTTCCCGAGTGTCTTGCTCTTGGTGTGGAGGCGATTCTGGCCCCCTGTCGTCGGTTGGTTCATCAGCTTCCGATGCTACTGTTTCTGGGGTAGATGCTACCTGTACGTCGGGTTCATCACCAGGTACGTATGGGCGAGGCATGGGGTTGACTTGTTCCTGTGACTCTAGGATCTGGTCAGCATGGTGTCTCACGATGCTCTCCCCAACGTCCACTGTGTACATTAGTGGCCCCTGCCGTGTGCATAACGTTCCTGGTTGCCATTTCTCTGTTCGGTAGTCGCGGGCCAAGGCTGGTTGCCCTACATTGAAGCTCCTTGTTGGCTTCTCATTGATGTGCTGGAATTGCTTACTCTCAACATCTCTTCGTACATTTGGTCTGAGCAAATCCAGACGAGATCTCAACCTTCAGATGAAGAACTTCATGGCCGGGGCCTGGTTGGTGACTGCATGTGTCGCATTTCTGTAGGCTAACAGGAAATTGTCCACCTTATGCTGCAGTGGAATGTCGTCATCGCACATGGCCTTTACTGCTTTTTTAAAGGTTTGTACGAACCTCTCAGCCAATCCATTTGTGGCTGGATGATACGGGGCGGATGTGTAATGCCTTACCCCATTTCTTTTCATAAACCTTCGAAACTCTTCGGACACAAACTGTGGTCCATTATCAGAGCAAATCTGCTCTGGCAAGCTGTTCCTGGCAAAAATGATCCGTAGGACTGCAATAGTTTTCTCCGTGGTGATGGAGGACATTTTGATCACCTCAGCCATTTTGAGTGCGCATCCACGGCTATTAAAAACATTGAGTCCATGAATGGACCAGCAAAATCAATATGTACCCGTTGCCATGGAGATGAGGGCCGCTCCCATGGGTGTAGAGGGGCATGTGGTGGTACATTTTGGACTTCTGGCATCCTGAACAGCTCTTTGTCATGTCCTCGATTTGCTGATCGATCCCCGGCCACCACACATAAGCCCTAGCAAGGCTTTTCATTTTCACCCCTCCCAGATGACCTTCGTGAAGCTCATTGAGCACTCTCTCCCTTAACTTGGGTGGAATTACCACTCGGGATCCACACATCAAGGTCCCCTGGCATGCTGACAGCTGTTCTCTTCTGGATGAGAATGCTGGCAACAGTGAGTCGCCATGTGCTGGCCATCCCTTCACCGTCAAATCATATACCCGAGACAGTGTCGGGTCATTTCGGGTCTCCTTCTCTATACCAGCGTTAGTTACTGGCAAGTATTCAATTATAGTCGAATGAAATATTTCGACAGGATCCACTGCTGGTGCTTCCTCTGCAGTAGGCAGTGGCAGGCATGATAGCCCATCAGCGTTTCCATGCTGTTTCGTGCCCTTATACTCGATTTCATATTGGTGCGCCCCTAGAAAAAGGGACCATCTTTGTAGCCGTTGCACAGTCCTCACCGGAACGCCCTTCTTTGGATTAAAGATGGAGACAAGTGGTTGGTGGTCAGTCAGCAAGGTGAACTTCTGCCTGTGCAGATAGTGATTGAACTTTTTCACTCCCTACACTAGGCTGAGGGCCTCCCTGTCAATCTGGGCGTAGTTACGCTCTGTTGAGGTTAGTGACCGAGATGCAAAGGCTACTGGCCTCTCCGAGCCGTCCGGGAATTTGTGTGACAGCACCGCTCCAATGCCATAGGCATCACACGCCAACCGAATTGGTAGTGCTGGGTTGAAATGAGCCAACACCTCTTTTGATGTGATCAATGCTTTGCTCTTCTGGAAAGCTCGTTTACATTCGTCACTCCACTTCCATGGTACCCCCGTTTGCAGTTGGGTGTTCAGTGGGTGTAGTACGGTAGACAAATTCGGCAAGAACTTACGGTAGTAGTTCACCAGCCCGAGGAACGACCTCAGTTGTGACACATTTTCCGGTGCTGGAGCCTTGACTACTGCCTCAATCTTTTCAGGGGACTTATGTAACCCCTCTTTATCAATAAAGTGGCCACAATACGAGATCTGCTTCTGGAAAAACTCGCATTTGTGGCGATTAGCTCGGAGCCCATATTCCTTCAATCTAGTGAGCACCTGCTCCAGGTTGGCGAGGCGATCACTGACATTTTTGCCCGTGACCAGGATGTCGTCCAAATAACACTGGGTCCCTGGAATCCCTTGCAGGACTTTTTCCATTGCCCTTTGCCAAATAGCCGGAGCTGATGCTACCCCAAACACCAGCCGGTTGTATTGGTAGAGACATTTATGAGTGTTGATCGTGAAGTACTGTTTCGAGGCTTCTTCTAACTCCATTTGCAGGTACGCCTGGGCCAGATCAATCTTAGTGAAGCGTTTCCCTCCAGATAGCGAGGCGAAAATACCTTCAATCCGCGGACACGGATATTGTACAGTGTGAAGGACTGGGTTCACTGTCACCTTAAAGTCCTCACAGATGCGAACCTTCTTTGGTTCCCCAGGCATATTACTCAACGACCTCTTCATTACAGGAATGATGGGTGTAGCCCACTCGCTTCAGTCCACTTTGGACAGTGCTCCTGAACGTTCCAAACCTTCCAGCTCTGCTTCGACAGCTGGGCGGATCGCATAAGGTACCGGTCTGGCCTTAAAAAACTTTGGGCTTGCATTTTCCTCTATTTTGATCATCGCTGTTATGCCTTTTAGTGTTCCGAGTCCCTGCTGGAACACTTCTTGTGCGTCAGTTAGCATTTTTGACAGTCATCCAGGTGTGACGTCGTCATCCTTTTTGGCATCTACAGTCAGTGCTTGTATGGAATGCCAATCTAGCTGTAACTTCCGGATCCATTCGCGTCCTAGTAGTGGTGGTCCTCCATCTGTCAATACATATAGGTCCATTTTTGGTGTTTCCTTGCCGTTATATATAACGTTCACCTTTATTTTTCCTTTGGGGTAGACTTTTAGCCCCGTGTACGTCTTCAAGAAAATCTTTGTATCTCTCAAGGGTATATGTGAGAATAGCCGCTTGTAGTCCCTTCGGTTTATGACTGTTAGGGCTGATCCTGTGTCCAATTCCATTTTCACTTGGACTCCTGCTATCTTGAGCGTGACCCAGATAGTTTGGTGATCCTCCATTTTGATCACATTATGTAGTTTCAGACAACCCAGCTCCTTGCTTCTGGAGTCTGTATCACTCTTCTGTTCGTCTGAACTACTCTCCGTCATCTTATGTACCTTCTTGTACTTCTCCTGTGGAGATTTCTTGCTGCTGGTTTTCTTTCCCGACCTGCAGACTCTTGCTACGTGTCCTACTTTTCCACATTGTCTGCACACTTTGTCCTTGAACCAGCAATCATTATGGTCGTGTGTTGTTGTGCCGCAGCGATAGCACTTCACTGTTCTGTATGACATTTCATTTGTGCCATATTCTTGTGGTCTCCGTTGTATCTCTGCAGCGCCCCGTGCTGCTGCTTCGTGTGATACTGCAATGCTGAAAGCCTTGTCCAGCGTAAGATCCTTTTCTGATAGAAGCCATTTCTGTGTTCCTTCACTTTGAAGCCCACACACAAACTTGTCTCTTAAAGTATCTGCTAGTCCCGTTCCAAACTGGCAGTGTTTCGATAGCTTGCGCAGTTCCGTTAAATACTCAGCATTACTTTCATCTTTATGCTGGTTCCTTTTGTGAAACTTAAATCTTTCTGCTATCAGCAGCGGTGTGGGGTTTAAGTGGTCCTGTAGGATTGACACTATGTTTTCAAAATCCTTTTCTACTGGCTTCTCTGGGGTTACTAGGTTTCGTAGTAAGCCATACGTTTTTGCACCCATTGAATTCAACAATACCAGCGCTTTCTTGTCATCTGGCACTTCATTCGCCTTGCAGTATACTTCTATGCATTCGACATATGTCGCCCAATCTTCGACTTCATTGTCGAATGCTGTGATACTGCCACTCTTCGGCATTTTTGGGTGTGGTTAGACTGGCTTAAAATGGCATCTCCCGCGCTTTCCTTTCTTCCCCTCTGCGGCTTAAAATGGTGTCTCCCGCGCTGCTGCCAACACTGGTCTCGGCGGTCCTCGTGGCAAATGGCAACGCCCTGTGGGTTTTGTGCGCTGCTCCTGCGCTGCTGCCAATGCCGCTCTCTGCTGTCCTCATGGCAATAGCAGCGCCTCGCATTTTCCTGCGCGCCTCTCTCCCCCATTGACGCTGCTCGGCCCTTGACCACCGTTTGCGCTCTGCTCTCTCTCGCCTCTCTCCCCTGTTGACGCCGCTCGGTCCTGAACACCGGCTGCGCCCTGTGCGCTCTGCCCTCTCTCTCTCCCCCGTTGAGGCTGCTCGGCCTTTTCTGTGCCGCTCGGTCGGGCTCTAGCCCGTCGCTGTCTGGGAAGGATCTGCGCAGTACCTGTTGCCAGCCTGTTTTGCTGGACCACCGTGACTGGAAAGCCAAGCCTGGCTCTCGACAGCCTCCCCTGCGATGCTCAAATCTCTGCTGGATGACTGGGCGGTTGCCCATGGTCGACGCCCGTGCTTCTGGACATGACCTTCTTCCACTGTTCTCCAGGAGCGAATCCCTGGGAGGTGATGCAGAGTTGCAGGTAGGTTCGAACTTGCTCGTCGCCACTGTTATGTCCGTGTAATAATAAGTAAAGGACTGCAGAGAACGATACAACAGGTGTTTACTCAACATGGTTCAAACTGCAACTGAAACAACAGATTACTACTCAGCGTTATATACAGGTGTGGTCACTGCCAGTACTACAGTATACATGAGCTGTAGAAAGTAGTTCCCCCCTTAAAGGTACATACATTACAAATAGGTTCCTGTGGAATTGTCCCTGTCCCTGGTGGTGGCACCACAGATGCACTTGGATAACTGGGGGCAACCCTGTCTTCAGTCATTGCATCTGCAACCTTCATTTCAATTTCCCCTTGTCTGGGAAGTATCTGATCTACATGTCTTCGTACTACCCTACCATCTCCCAACATGACCTTGTATGATACTGGACTTGTCATTGAGTCTATAAAGCCAGGAATCCACTTTGGTCCATAAATGAAATTCCTGGTCAGGACCGCATCTCCTTCTCCAAAACTTCGGCTCTTTGTTCTTTTGTCATGGTTCTCTTTTTGTTTGTTTTGACTGTTTTCCATTTTCCTTTTTAGGTCTGGGTGGACAAGGTCAAGAGTGGAGCGTAGTCTATGACCTAATAACATCTCAGCAGGAGAGAGTCCTGTGGTGGATTGAAGTGTTATTCTGTAGCTGAACAGAACCCGTGACACTTTGGCTGCTAAACTCCCTTCTGCACTTTTTTTCTTCATCTCCTTAAATAGAGTCATAGAGTCATAGAGTAATACAGCACGGATAGAGGCCCTTCGGCCCATCGTGTCCATGCCGGCCATCAAGCCCTGTCTAATCTAATCCCATATTCCAGCATTTGGCCCGTAGCCTTGTATGCTATGGCATTTCAAATGCTCATCCAAATGCTTCTTAAATGTTGTGAGGGTTTCTGCCTCCACAACCCTTTCAGGCAGTGAGTTCCAGACTCCAACCACCCTCTGGGTGAAAAAGTTCTTTCTCAAATCCCCTCTAAACCTCCCGCCCTTTACCTTGAATCTATGCCCCCTAGTTATTGACCCCTCTACTAAGGGGAAAAGCTCCTCAGCATCCATCCTATCTATGCCCCTCACAATTTTGTACACCTCAATCATGTCCCCCCTCAGCCTCCTCTGCTCCAAGGAAAACAAACCCAATCTGCCCAGTCTCTCTTCATAGCTGAAGCGCTCCAGCCCTGGTAACATCCTGGTGAACCTCCTCTGCACCCTCTCTAACGCGATCACATCTTTCCTGTAGTGTGGCGACCAGAACTGCACACAGTATTCCAGCTGTGGCCTAACCAGTGTTTTATACAGCTCCATCATAACCTCCTTGCTCTTATATTCTATGCCTCGGCTAATGAAGGCAAGTATCCCATATGCCTTTTTTACCACCTTATCCACCTGTTCCGCCGCCTTCAGGGATCTGTGTACCTGCACACCCAGATCCCTCTGACCCTCCGTCTTGCCTAGGGTCTTTCCCTTCATTGTGTATTCCCTTGCCTTGTTAGACCCCCCAAAGTGCATCACCTCGCACTTTTCCGGGTTAAATTCCATTTGCCACTGTTCCGCCCATCTGACCAACCCATCTATATCGTTCTGCAGACTGAGGCTACCCTCCTCGCTATTTACCACCCTACCAATTTTAGTATCATCCGCGAATTTACTGATCATACCCTTTACATTCATATCCAAGTCATTAATGTAGACCACAAACAGCAAGGGACCCAGCACCGATCCCTGTGGTACCCCACTGGCCACAGGTTTCCAGTCACAAAAACAACCTTCGACCATCACCCTCTGCCTTCTGCCACTAAGCCAGTTTTGTATCCAATGTGCCAAGGCACCCTGGATTCCATGGGCTCTTACCTTCTTGACCAGTCTCCTGTGCGGGACTTTATCGAAGGCCTTACTGAAATCCATGTATACCACATCCACTGCGTTACCCTCATCCACACACCTAGTCACCCCCTCAAAAAATGCAATCAAATTAGTCAGACATGATCTTCCCTTGACAAAGCCATGTTGACTATCCCTGATTAATCCTTGCCTCTCCAAGTGGAGACAAATTTTGTCCCTCAGGATTTTTTCCAGTAATTTTCCTACCACTGATGTTAGGCTCACTGGCCTGTAGTTCCCCGGTTTTTCCCTACTACCCTTCTTGAATAATGGTACTACATTAGCGGTTCTCCAGTCCTCTGGCACATCCCCTGTGGCCAGAGAGGTCCTGAATATATGTGTTAGAGCCCCCGCAATCTCCTCCTTTGCCTCACACAGCAGCCTGGGGTACATTTCATCCGGGCCTGGGGATTTATCCATTTTTAGGCCAGCTAAAACCGCCAATACCTCCTCCCTCTCGATGTTAATATGTTCGAGCATGTCACAGTCCCCCCGCCCTATTTCTATGTCTACATCGTCCTTCTCCATAGTGAAAACAGATGCAAAAAATTCATTTAGAACCCCTCCTACATCTTCCGGCTCCACACACAGATTGCCACTTTTGTCCCTAATGGGCCCTATTTTTTCCCTAGTTATCCTTTTACCCTTAATATACTTATAAAACATCTTCGGATTTTCCTTTATTTTGCTCGCCAGTGTTATTTCATGGCCCCTCCTTGATCTCCTAATTTCTTTTTTAAGTATCCCCCTGCACTTTTTGTACTCCTCTAGGGCTTCCTCTGTCTTTAGCCTTTTGTATCTACCAAAAGCCCTCCTTTTTTTCCTAATCCATTCCCGTATATCCCCTGACATCCACGGTTCCCTGTGGTTTTTGGAACCACTCTTGACCTTTATGGGAACATGTTGCCCTTGTATGATCTCAATCTCCCTTCTGAAAGCCTCCCATTGCTCCGATGCGGATTTTCCTACAAGTAGCTGATCCCAGTCCATTTTGGCCAGATCCTGCCTTATCCTATTAAAATCGGCCTTCCCCCAATTTAGAACCTTTATTTCCGGCCCATCCCTGTCCTTTTCCATGACCACCTTAAATCTTACCATATTATGGTCACTATCACCAAAGTGCTCACCTACTAGCACTTTTTCCACTTGGCCGGCCACATTCCCTAGAATTAGGTCCAGTACCGCCCCCTCTCTTGTAGGACTTTCTACATGCTGGCTCAAAAAGCTCTCCTGGATGCACTTTAAGAATTCTACACCCTCTGAGCCTTTCACACTTTGACTATCCCAGTTAATATTGGGGAAGTTGAAATCCCCCATTATTATTACCCTATTATTTGCACATTTCTCTGAGATTTGCCTACATATCTGTTCCTCTATCTCCCCCTGACTGTTTGGAGGCCTATAGTACACTCCCAGCAAAGTGCTTGCCCCCTTTTTGTTTTTAAGCTCCACCCATATGGCCTCATTAGAGGACCCTGCTAATATATCATCCCTCCTTAGTGCAGTAATTGACTCCTTAATTAATATTGCGACACCCCCTCCTCTTATACCTCCCCCTCTGTCTCGCCTGAAGATTCTGTACCCCGGAATATTGAGCTGCCAGTCTTGCCCCTCCCTCAACCATGTCTCCATGTTTGTATGGCTCTCTCCACAAGTCCATTCAAGGACGGATGATATGGAGCTGAGGTCACCTGCATTGGGCCATTTTTTCTCATGAACTCTTTTGTCTCTGTACTCACAAAACAAGTGGCATTGTCACTCACCACGATCTCCGGTAGCCCTTGATTACTGAAGCTCCGATGCAGGCAGTCTATAGTAGTAGTGGCGGAAGCAGAATTTATAGGATAAACATCCATCCATTTGGACTGTGCATCAATGATTATGAGGAACATCTTCCCCATGAATGGACCCGCATAATCTAAGTGCAATCTTCTCCATGGTTTATCCGGCCACTCCCAGGGGTAGAGAGGAGCCACTGCTGGTGCCTTCCGATGTTCCTGACAAGTGCTGCATGTCTTGACTAGATTTTCTATCTCCTCATCTAGCTTTGGCCACCACAAGTAACTCCTAGCCAAGGCTTTCATACGCGAGACCCCAGGATGACACTGGTGTAGTTGCTCTAGGATAGACTGTCGTGCTGGCTGTGGAATAATCACTCGTGCTCCCCACAACACGCAACCATCCTGCACACTCAGCTCTGCTTTCCTGACACTGTAGGGTGTGAAGTCAGCCCCTTCCGGATGCTGTGGCCATCCCCTCACCACATATTCTCGAACTCTAGACAGTACTGGATCTTTACCTGTCCATGTTCTTACTTGCTCTGCAGTCACAAGTGCCGTGTCAGTGTCCTCCAACATCAAAACTCTGTCCTCTGGAGCTGCACGGATAGGTGTGCCTGGCAGTGGAAGACGGCTCAAGGTATCTGCGTTCCCATGGTACTTGCCCGCCTTGTAGATGATGACATACTCATATGCCCACAACGTCTCTGCCCAGCTCTGGTTCCGGGGTGACACCATCTGTGGAACTGCTTGCATTTCATTGAAAAGAGAGAGAAGAGGTTTATGATCGGTGCATATGGTGAACTTCCTGCCATATATATACTTGTGGCACGTCTGTAACCCAAACATTACTGCTAACCCCTCTTTGTCTAACTTGGAATAGTTTTTTTCTGTTGGTGTTAGAGTTTGGGACATAAACCCTATTGGTCTTTCAGTTCCATCTTCCATGCAGTGTGAAAGAACTGCCCCCACCCCGTAAGGTGAAGCATTACAAGAGAGAATGATTTATTTCTCTGCATTTTAGTGAACCAGCACATCCGACGACAGCATCAGTTTCTTGGACTGTTCAAATGAACCCCCCTGCTCCTCTCCCCACTGCCACTGTGTCTCCTTGTGCAGTAGTTTATGAAGAGGTGCTAACACAGTTGACAAGTTTGGTAAAAACCTGTTATAATAGTTCAGCAGTCCCAGGTAAGCTTTTAACTCAGCCACATTTGTAGGAGCAGGGGCATCCTGCAGTGCTTGTACCTTCTCCTTGAGTGGATGGAGCTCGGTGGCATCCACTCTGTGTCCCAGGAATACTGCCTCATTCCCTAGGAAAGTGCACTTACTCCTCTTGAGCCGGAACCCTGCCCTCTCCAATCTCTGTAGTACCTCTCTCAGAGTGCTCAGATGCTCCTGGTCGGTTCTTCCCATCACCAGAATGTCATCCAGATAGATGGAAACATGTGGAATCCCTTGCAGTACACCTTTGATTGTCCTCTGGAAGATAGCTGGACTAGATGAGACACCAAACGGTAAGCGGTTATATGTAAACAAGCCCTTGTGTGTATTTATGGTGACATACTTCTTTGATTCGTCATCCAGTGTAATCTGTAAGTAGGCATGACTCATATCCAACTTTGTGAATTTCTTTCCTCCAGCCAGGTTTGCAAAGAGATCCTCTGTTTTGGGAATCGGATACTGCTCTAGTTTGGACACCCGATTGACTGTCAATTTATAGTCTCCACAGAGTCTTACCAAATTGTCCGGTTTTAAAACAGGTACTATGGGAGCTGCCCATTCCGAACATTTCACTGGCCCCAGTATGTTCTCTCTCAATAGACGGTCAAGCTCAGCCTCTACCTTTGGCTTCATGGCATAAGGCACAGGTCGTTGTTTAAAAAACCTTGGTGGTGCCTCCTTGTCTACATAAATCTTAGCTGGGGGGCCATTAAATGTGCCAAGTTCCTCCTTGAACACACTCTCATGTTCACTCAACACTTCTTGCAAAGTCAACTGTTTGCCCGCATCTATTTGATGTACTGCTCCCCAGTCTAATTTAAGTTCTTTTATCCAGCCCCGACCTAACAGGTTTGGTCTGGTACCCGATACTATAACTACAGGTAGCTGTTCCACGGTGTCCCTATGTTGCACAGTTACATTAGCTGTACCTAATGTCGCTACTCGTTCACCTGTATATGTTTTAAGATGCAGGGAGCAAGGCTTTAACTCTGGAACTTTTGCACAGTTCCACAATTTTGAGTACTCTGCCTTGTTCATTATGGTCACGCCGCACCCTGTATCCACTTCAAAGTTCACCTTAGAGTCATTTACTGTCAGTTGCAATGTGATAGGAGCCACTTTTGGAATGTTCTCTAACATGCTATACATTATGAGCATGTCCTCTTCTTCCTCAGCTTCCCCACTGATGTGGTGTGCTCCATGTTTTTTCACTTCTCTCCCTTGGTTTTGCTGTCCTCCCCCTTTTGGTTTGGGTTCCTCCACAGGTGATTTCACCCTGCAAGCTCATTTTATGTGTCCTTGTTTCCCACACTTGTAGCACTTTTCCTCCAGAATCCGGCATTCACTCACCAGGTGATCACCCTTGCATCTATAACATGCCTTCACATGCTCATGTTGTGGTTTCTGATGCATGTTTAACTTGTGCACTATAACCTGACCTGCAACTTGCTTAGCATTAGCCCTGTCTGAACCCTGTATTTCTTTTACTTCTCGGTTTGCTGTCTCTATGGCTTGAGCAAGTTCCAATGCTTTTTCATAAGTAAGCCCAGTCTCGGATAATAACCTACGCTGCATTCGGTCATCCATTATTCCACAAACTAGCCTATCTCTCAGCATTTCCTTCAGGTTGTTCCCATAATTGCAATCTTGTGCTAATTTACGCAACACCACTACATAGTCCATTTTACTCTCTTCCTCTTTTCTGTTCCTTGAATTAAACTTGAACCGCTGTACAATCTCACTAGGCTTAGGGTTGAAATGTTCTTTTAGCAAGGCCACCAATTCAACAATTGATTTGTCTCCAGGCTTTTCAGGACTGAGCAGATTCTTCATCAAACTGTAGGTTTGGCTTCCCACTGAACTAAGCAGAATGGCTTTCCTTTTTCCGGCATCATTTATTTTGGCCATGCTTGAAGTACTGTACTATGAGACACAGAGTCAGGACTGAATAAATGGCACTCCACTACAACTGCTTGGGAGACTCGTAATTACGTTATTAAGATAACATTACATGGTACCAGGATTTATAGAACTCACGATAAGGAAATACAACAACAATGGAAGGAATAAAACCTCTGGCTAGCCTGCAACTAGAAGGAAATGTGGATGAAAATTGGCGTGTCTTCAAGCAACGCTTTCTTCTCTACCTCACAGCGATTGACGCTTCGACTAGCTCTGGAACACGTAAAGTAGCTTTGTTGCTAACAGTGGCTGGCTCGCAGGCAATCGAGCTGTTTAATACATTTACGTTTGCAGCCAAAGATGATAAAAATGATCTGGATAAGGTAATAGAACGGTTCGACGAATACTGCACTCCAAAAAAGAATGAAACGTATGAGAGATTTGTGTTTCGCTCCCACGTGCAAAAGCAAGGAGAATCCTTTGATTTTTTTTGACGGACTTGAAAATAAAAGCACAAACATGCAACTTTAGGGACCTGAAGGAATCTATGATACGCAATCAAGTTGTTTTTGGAATATTCGACAAGAAGGTGAGGGAGAGAATGCTTAGAGACAATGACCTAAATTTGGATGCAGCAGTGAAAATATGTCATGCTAGTGATCTCTCAGCCATGCACATGAAAACTTTCGAAGGGAGCAGCACAGCAGCGGGCGGGAGTGCCCTGGGGCTGAAAAACCTGCCGGTTGATGTGGTACACAAAAGGGACACAAGAGGGCCCACGGAGTTCAAGACGATGACGCCTTAGGAATGCAGACGGTGCAGTAATAAACACATAGCCAGACAGTGTCCTGCTTATGGGAAGAACTGTGCAAAATGTAAAGGCAGGAATCACTTTGCCAAGGTGTGTTTTTGGGAAGAGAAAACTGAAGGTAAAAAGACAGTGCATGCTATTGAGACTGAAGAGACAGGAGCAGAGACTTTGTTTGTTGGAATGGTGCAAAATGAGTCAAAACAGGGCAAAAATGCTAATGAAGTGCACTCTGTAGGACCAAAGACTGAAGTTTGGATAGCTCCCTTGCTGGTAAATGGCACCATTGTTCCCTTTAAGCTAGATACAGGTGCTAAGGCAAACCTCATAAGTTGGAGTGATGCACAGAATCTCAAAGTGCGACCTAAAATACTGAACAAGACAGTGTCTTTGAAGGCATACAATGGACAAAGCATTGAAATAAAAGGAACGTGTAGGCTGAGTGTTAAAGTAAAAAATCACATTCACCCTTTGACCTTTGTTATAGTGCCTGAAGGACATGAGTCACTGTTGGGGGATAAGGCCTGTGTGGATTTGGGCTTGGTAAAACGAGTCTATACTATCAATGAACTGAACTATGTGCAGAGTGCCCCCCAAGATAGTACAAATCTGACTCATGAGACTATAGCACACAAATATGCAGATGTATTTCAAGGGTTTCAGAGCACTGCCCTTTACATACTCCATCAAACTGAGAGAGGATGCACAACCTGTGATTCACGCACCCAGGACAGTTCCAGTGGCTCTCCGTGAAAAACTGAGGAAAGAGCTAGACTGCATGGAGTGACTAGCTGTCATTAAGAAGATTGAGGAACCGACTGACTGGGTAAATTCCATGGTCTGCGTCAATTCAAAGAAAACTGATAAATTGCGTGTCTGCATGGATCCCAAGGACCTTAACGCCAATATCAAAAGAGAGCACTACCAAATTCCAAAGAGAGAGGAAATAGTCAGCGAAATGACAGAAGCGAAAGTCTTCTCCAAGATGGACGCCTCGCATGGTTTCTGACAGTTGAAACTTGATGAAGAAAGTGCTAAGCTGTGCACTTTTAACACCCCGTTTGGTCGATACTCCTACCAGCATCTGCCCTTTGGTATTAGCTCCACCCCAGAAATCTTTCACAGAGCAATGGAGCAAATCATCGAGGGCCTGGAGGGAGTGCGGGTGTACGTGGATGATCTGGTAGTATGGGGCTCCACTCAGGGCAAGCACGACACCAGACTGGAGAAAACACTTCAGAGAATACAGCAGTATGGACTCAAACTAAATAAAGACAAATGTCAGTTCAGTGTCAATGAAACCACATTCCTCGGAGACAAGCTCTCTACAGAGGGGATTCAGCCAGACAAGTCAAAGGTAAAGGCTATACATGACATGGAGAAACCAAAGGACAAGAAAGGGGTTCAGCAGGCCCTTGGCATGATTAACTACCTAGGAAAATTCATTCCAAATCTAGCAGTGAAAACTGTTCATCTGAGAAAACTGCTGCACCAAGAGACAGAGTTCCAATGGGGACATGAACATGAGAGAGAATGGAAGGGGCTGCTACACATTCTAGCAAGTGAACCCCTACTGAAGTTCTTCTGCCCTAAAAAGAGGACAAAAGTGTCCACAGATGCCTCTAAGAATGGATTAGGGGCTGTCCTTCTACAGGAAGATGAAGGAGAACGGCAACCAGTGGCATATGCGTCACGCTCCATGACGGCTACAGAGTGCCGGTACACGCAAATCGAGAAGGAGTGCCTTGACTTGGCATTTGGGTGTGAAAAATTTCATACCTACATCTATGGTCTCCCCAAGGTTATCCTAGAAACGGACCATAAGCCACTGCTAGGGATCGCAAAGAAGAATCTATGTGACATGTCACCACGGATACAACGCCTAATGATGAGACTTCAACGTTACGATTTTGAGCTAACGTATGTGCCAGGGACACAAATGTTCATTGCAGACACACTATCCAGGGCTGCGCCTTACGCCACACAACACAGTGAATCAGAAGAGGATGTGGCTCTTCATGTGGATATGGTCTACGCAGCATTGCCCACCACACAGGAACAACTAACAGTGATAGTCACAGAGACATCAAAGGACCCAGTCCTGAGTAAAGTAATGAGAAATCTTCAAGAGGGCTGGAAGAAAGGGTCATGTAAACAATATTATCACATTCAGTCTGAGCTCTCTGTGGTCAATGGACTACTGCTTAAGTGTGACAGGATAGTAGTGCCCACCTCTATGCGACGAGAAATGCTCAACAGGATACATAAAGGGCACCTGGGTGCAGAAAAGTCAGAAAGGAGAGCACGTGAGGCACTCTACTGGCCAAACATGAACTCTGATATTGACCAGTTGATCAGCGAGTGTGCTACATGTCAGGAGTATCACTACAAGCAAACAAAAGAGCCCCTCATTACCACAGAGCTCCCATCACAACCTTGGGAAAAGGTCGGAACTGATATATTTCACTATGAAGGAAAAGACTATTTGTTAGTTATTGATTATTATTCCAATTATCCGGAGATGGCTCTCTTGTCCAGTACCACATCAAGAGCTGTGATAACTCACCTGAAGTCAATCTTTGCCAGGCAGGGCATCCCTCTAACCCTGGTCTCTGATAATGGCCTTCCCTATGCCAGTCATGAGTTTCAGTCATTTGCTTCAGAGTATGAGTTTAATCATGTAACCTCCAGTCCGCTCTATCCTCAGGCTAATGGAAAAGTGGAGAAGGGGGTACAGATTGTGAAAAGACTATTAAAGAAAGCAGCACACTGCAACACTGACCCATATCTGGCCCTGATGTCCTACAGGGTGGGCCCGCTAGCAAGTGGCAAGTCTCCAGCTGAGCTCTTACTGGGTCGGAAAATCCGTACACGACTTCCCAGTTATGTCACACCTGACCACAGAGATGAGGTATGGGCAGACAAGGCTTGGAAACTTCAACAGAAACAAAAAACACTTCATGACCACACAGCCACTACACTAGTGCCTCTACAGGAGAAAGATATAGTTCACATTAAAGGGCCTGAGTCATGGCCTAAAAGAGCCACCGTCCTACAACAGGTCGCCCCCAGGTCATACAGTGTCATGACAGAGAATGGCAATGTGTTTCGCAGAAACAGGAGGCACCTACTGAAAACCACAGAGACCTTTCAGCCTCAGGAGGACGGAGAGGATGGCGAGATGAGGGAAATGCCACAAAGAGACGAGATGAGGGAAATGCCACAAAGTGACGAAGGACACAGTAGTGATAATGTGACAAGGGACCTGTGTGGTACAGACATGAACTTAAGGGATACAACTGGGGTGGTTCAGCAAACACCCATTCAGCCACGCAGGTCACAGCGCACCAGAAAGCCTGTAGTTAAACTTGAGCTGTAGACAGGGATTGATAAGACTGTAAACAGTTAATGGACTCCTGGGTGTGGGTAAGGTTTATACCTACCTGCAATTAGTTCAACGGTGTAGTTACACTGACTGTTTCTATATGATGTTAACAAGTGTTCTATGTGTTATGTTATGTTATGTTATGTTGTTACTGTGTTATGTCTTCATTGAAGGGGGGAGATGTACGGATAACCGTAGCTGTCATAAAGACAGCGGGGTTTGATTGACAGCTGGTTGACAGCTGACATCATATCCAGGGGTGGGATCCGACGCCATCTTGGCCATGCTTGAAGTACTGTACTACGAGACACAGAGTCAGGACTGAATAAATGGCACTCCACTACAACTGCTTGGGAGACTCGTAATTACATTATTAAGATAACATTACAACTCTCACAGTTAATACAGGCTCCCTCCCTTCACACACTCTCACAGTTAATACTGGCTCTCACCCTCCACACACTCTCACAGTTAATATTGGCTCTCTCCCGCCCCGCACTCTTGCGGTTAATACTGGCTCTCTCCCTCCCCATACTCTCACAGCTAATACTGGCTCTCTCCATCGCCACATTCTCACAGTTAATACTGGCGTTCTCCCTTGTAAGGGGTGGAGTGTGTGGTCAGCTTCACCTCTGACTCCCTGAGCGGTTCGAATCACTCCCACTCCCTTGGTTCTAGACTTTGGACTTATTTGGGGGTTGTAACTCCATTGACTCGGCAACAGTACCCGTGGATTGGAGGGTAGCTAATGTTACCCCAATATTTAAAAAGGGGGGTAGAGAGAAAGCAGGGAATTATAGACCAGTAAGCCTTACATCGGTTGTGGGCAAAATGCTAGAGTCCATTATTAAGGATAAAATAGCGGAGCACTTGACAAATGGGGAAAGGATCGGACAGAGTCAACATGGATTTACAAAGGGTAAATCGTGTTTGACTAATCTGCTGGAATTTTTTGAGGAAGTAACTGGTAAAATAGATGGGGGAGAGCCAGTGGATGTGGTGTACCTTGACTTTCAGAAAGCCTTCGATAAGGTTCCACACAAAAGATTATCATGCAAAATTAAGGCTCATGGAATTGGGGGCAAAGTATTAACGTGGATAGAGAACTGGCTGGCGGATAGAAAACAGAGAGTTGGAATAAACGGCTCGTTTTCGGAGTGGCAGGCAGTGACCAGCGGGGTGCCGCAAGGATCTGTCCTGGGACCCCAGCTGTTCACAATATATATAAATGATCTGGATCAGGGAATTGGATTCAATATTTCCAAATTCGCTGACGACACTAAACTAGGAGGAGGGGTGGGCTCTGATGAGGATGTCAGGAGGCTACAGTGCGATTTGGACAGGTTGGGGGAATGGGCGGATACGTGGCAGATGCACTATAATGTGGATAAATGCGAGGTTATCCACTTTGGGGGTAAAAACAGGAGGGTAGATTATTATCTAAATGGCAATAGATTGGGAGATGGGGAAGTGCAGAGGGACCTGGGTGTTCTTGTGCACCAGTCACTGAAGGAGAGCATGCAGGTGCAACAGGCGATTAAGAAGGCAAATGGTATGTTGGCCTTCATATCAAGGGGGTTCGAGTATAGGAATAGGGATACCTTACTACAGCTGTACAAGGTGCTGGTGAGACCGCATCTGGAGTATTGTGTACAGTTTTGGTCGCCCCATCTGCGGAAGGATGTTCTTGCCATGGAAAGAGTGCAACGGCGATTCACCAGGCTGATACCTGGAATGGCGGGAATGACCTACGAAGAGAGATTAAATAGTTTGGGCTTGTACTCACTGGAGTTTAGAAGATTGAGAGGGGATCTCATCGAAACATATAAAATTATGGCAGGCCTGGACAGGCTGAATTCAGAGAGAATGTTTCCAATGGCCGGGGAGCACAGAACCAGGGGCCACAGTCTAAAAATAGCGGGCAAATCATTTAAAACAGAGATGAGGAAGAATTTCTTCACTCAAAGAGTGGTGAGCCTGTGGAATTCCCTGCCACAGAGGGCTGTGAAGGCTAATTCAATAAATATTTTCAAGAGAGAATTGGATATATTTCTGAAGGCTAAGGGGATTAAGGGTTACGGAGAAAAGGCGGGGACGGGGTACTGAACTGGTAAGATCAGCCATGATCTCATTGAATGGCGGAGCAGGCTCGAAGGGCCGAATGGCCTACTCCTGTTCCTATCTCTATGTATCTATGTAATGAAATTGCAACAGACACCCGAGTTGGTGAAAGAATTGAGATTTTTATTTGAGACAGGAAAAATATACAATACAATAAATCTTATACTCTAAAAGGGGGAACATTTCGGAATATGCGAGGGAGAATTACAATAGACAAAGATACCTTACCCTCCCAATCCCACTATCCTAACTAGGCTGAATTCCAGAGGACCAGGAAATGCTCACCAAACGACTTTCTTGACAGATTGTAGAGGTTCGCGATTTCAGGGTTCACTTTAGTTGTAGCGGTTGGGGCCTGCCGTACCCCAGACATGGTGGAAGACTGCACCTGCGTTGGGTTTTCAGCCTTCGCCTGTCCGCTGATGCGGTTGGATGCGTAGTTGGATTTATCGGGCAAGTACCCAATTTTCTTTGGTTAGGTATAGTTTTTAGAGTTTTTTGTGTCAAATCTTACCCAGGGGTAAGTCAGACTAGCTTGTAGAGTGGAAACAAGTTGTGAATTTTTGACTTCTTGGTGGTTGGTTTCTTGTTGGTCTCGGTGACCCAATATTACCTAGTTGGTGGTAATAATGTTAGTTGTTGGTTTCTTGAGGCCTTTGGTTGCCGCGATTTCCTTTTTGTTCCGTTTCATTCTTCTTTCTTCAAGTCTCCGATCCTTCGACTAAGTACAGTGATGATGATATCTTTTTCTGAACCGTACTTTCTCTCTCCTGTACTGAACTTGAACCTTCTGGAGCTGTGTCTTCAACTGTGTGAACTGTACTGTCTCTCGAATGCAACGTGATCCCGATCTGTTTCACTGAACAGGCAGGCCTCAATTATACTCTTTTCAGGCCTGGCTTATCTGACCGCCAAAGCTCCTCTGGTCCTTTGGTAATTTTGGTGGGCTCGTTAATTTTAATATGTTTAAATTTTCATCGAGTTTCGGGGATGGTCCCATCTATTTTTAATTGGCTTTTAACTGGTTTTGGGATTGCTTTGAAATCAGTTTAAAATGTGCAAAGTGTTTTGGAAATATTTCTGAGTGGTTTTAAACTGCTGTTTGATTGGTTTCTTCTGCTGGGTCCAGGTTCTCTTTTGTTGGTTGTTGGCAGGTATTGTATTATTCATGTTCTTGGTGGCCCTGTAAGTTTCGGCGGGAACAGTCTTTTCCGTGGGCTTCTTGTCTTTATGTAGAATGACTGGGATGGCCCAGAACATTCTCAGACAATCTGGCCCCTTCCAATACTCAAACTGTCTGTCCCACCCATTCCTTTTGTTGCAGCTTTAGCACAGGCCTGAACATGCCTTTTAAACTAGTCAAATCTTCCTGGGGTTTTGATTTTAGGTCCCCTTTGGCCCAATATTATTTCAACAGTCCAATATCTCTTCTTTCTTACTTTGGGGGAGTCTGTAGAATTTTGCGAGCCTTACACCCTCTCCACACTCTCACAGTTAATACTGGCTCTTTCCCTCCCCACACTTTCACAGTTCATACTGGCTCTCACAATCCCCACACTCTCACAGTTAATACTGGCTCTGTCACGCCCCACCCTCTCACAGTTAATACTGGCTCTCTCCCTCCCCACTCCCTTTCAGTTAATACTGTCACTCTCCCACCCCACACCCTCTCAGTTAAGACTGATATTCTCTCTCCCTACCCCTTTTCAGCTTCCAGCTTCTCTGTTCTTCATCCCAAAACGCCACACCCAGCTTCTGCCCCTCTTGTCGGCCCTCCATTACCATGTTCACTTCCCTATATTGACATCACTTACCTCTGCCACCATTGGAATTCCCTCTCCCCTTGATTTTCTCACTTCCCTCTCTCTTTCTGCATTCGGTTCTGGTCACCACATTTTAACTGCGTACAATTCTGGTCACCACATTACAGGAAAGATGTGATTGCTCTCGAGAGGGTACAGAGGAGATTTGCGAGGATGTTGCCAGGACTCGAGAATTTTAGCTATGAGGCAAGCTTGGATAGGCTGGGATTGTTTTCTTTGGAGCAGGGGAGACTGAGGGGAGATTTAATTAAGGTGTATAAAATTCTGAGGGGCCTAGATACAGTGTGTAGGATGAATCTATTTCCCCAAGCAGAGAGGTCAATAACCAGGGGCATAGATTTAAAGTAATTGGTAGAAGGATTAGAGGAAAGTTGAGGAGAACTTTTTTCACCCAGAGGGTGGTGGGGGTTTGGAAAACACTGCCTGAAAGGGTGGCAGAGGCAGAAACCTTCATCACCTTTAAAAAGTATTTGGCTATGCACTTGAAGTGCCGTAACCTACAAGGCTATGGACCAAGAGCTGGAAAGTGGGATTAGGCTGGATAGCCCTTTCTCGACCGGCACAGACATGATGGGCCGAATGGCCTCCTTCTTTGCTGTAAATTTCTATGATTCACTGCCATCCACTCCTTCCCTCCAGTGTTTGTACTCTCTACTCTGCATCCATTTCCGCCTTGTTATGCATTCTGCCCCCTTCCTATCCCCTTGGCATCGATCTGACAAAAAATGATTAATCTTATTTTCTACTTGTTGAACAGAAGGGGCAGAAGGATTCACCCCCTCATCCAGCATTGGTGGAGTCTGATGTTTTCTGCACATGTCTGTCTCTGTGTGGGAAAGGTACATTGTGCTGTTCAGCAGGACGGAGCTGGAGCCAAAGGAAGAATGTTATTAAACTAAATAGTACCACTGGATTAAGAAGTTGAGTAAATGAATTGTACCCGATGGTGTTGGATGAATGACTCTGATTTTGTCCTTGTGCCCGATTGTCCATTTCAGCCAGACTATCTGGAAAAATGTTGAAAGGAGCTGCTTCATTACATAGAGAGGCAAACGGAGGACTTGGTTAACCCATAATCACCTGACACACTTCCCCACAATTGCTTACAGAGCAAAGGGACACAAAATTTGAATAAGCTGATATCTGACTCTGGGCTGGATGTAGTGCATGGGAGAAAGGGCCCAAACAGTGAACAGTAAGGTTGCCTGAACATTGATGATTGGCTTCAGTTCAGTCAACTTTAACAGAAGAATGTTTGCGATTGTGTGCACTACAACACTGTCACAGTTGGACAGCTAATATGTAAGATGTAATTGCGTTTCAAGTGAACACACACAAATAATACATCGTAAATGTGGAAGTTGAATAAATAGAGACAGAGTGGAGTTTGGCATGAAAGGAAGGGAGGGGGTAAAGAATCAGGTCAGCTATTAAGAAATGTGTACTTGCACTGCAATCCATGAGAATGCCTAAAAATTTGGGCGCACTCATAGATATTGGGCCTTGGGCTGTAGGATTCGCAAAATTGGACTTTGTATTAATAAGGGTCAAATGGCAGAAGAGGCCGTGATTTTAAAGACTGTTGTAAAAAGAAGCCCAGAAAAAGGGGCATACAAAATGGCCTCCATACCATGTGACCAGCTTATTGGGACACTTTAAAATGGTTCCTGCGCAACCTCAGACAGCTTTGTGGATTCAACCCACAGCAAGTTCTGGAAGCCGTTTCTGAGAGAATGAAACCAGACCCACACGTATGCATATGGATTAGATGCAGATCCAGTCAAGATCGGCCTGGAGACAGAGGCCATCTAAATGTTGACCCAGACAAAAGGGGACAATTTCATATTCATGAGAACAGCACCCAGGACTAGATAACGAGATCAGCAGGACATTAAAAACAATAAAGGTCATTCCAGACCAGAGATGGGTCTTTACCGGCCGTTTAGAACATTTAAAAATATAATAACTACCCCGCTGTGCTCCCAGCCCGCCAAAAGTTAAACAAAGACTAACCTGAGTTTGGGCGGGAGACGGAAGCTTCTGGGAGAAAGGTATATCTGGAAGACTTTTCGGCAGTTGGAGGCGAGTTTGAATCCGAACACTCAGAAGAAGAAGCAGGCACTCGGAGGAGGAAGAAGAACCAAGCCAACATCAAGAAGGCCGTCTCGAAGCCGGCGTCCCGCCCCGGGGAAACACATCGGAAGATCATCGACCATCCCCGAGCCATTGCCGGAACGAGAGGCCATCGACCCAACTTGGGAGAAGAAACAAAAAAATAGTACCCCAAGAGAAGAAACATTCCAGCCACCCCGGTTGGAAGGAGAAGAGATAAGAAACTGAAGAAGCGATGGGAGCCAGCCCAAGGCTCCTCTGACCAGGGTCGAGCCGACGATCCTCGACCCCACCGACATCCAGGCCCGCCGGTGTCCAGCCGCCCCCGACCCCCACCTCAGGAGAGAGGTGTGGCGCAGCTATCAGGGCTCCACGATCCACATGGAGACGAAACGCCTCAAAGGACCAAACACAGGCTCGATTTCAAAACTTTGCACTTCCTAGTGGGATTGGTGAGCATGTTTCTGGCCTTTCACAATCAGATCTAGGTAGGTTTAATAAGGGGTTGGATTTAAGGGTACAATTAACATGAGTTGTTGTCCCTCGATGTTCCGTGTGTTTCCTTATTTCATGATGATCTTTGCAGAGTATAAGATGCCTGTATTTGCCTTAGTTAGTACTGTGTCATTATGATTTGATTTGTGTTTTTCCCTCCCATGTACTCTCTTATCTGCTTGCATTTGATTTGATATTTTTCCTTATAGAATCTAAGGGGCGAGTGGGTCGAACCACTCAAGGTTTTACTGTGCAAGAGAGAGAGGCCTCTAGAGAGAGAAACCTCAGGGACATCTCTCAAGGAAAACCCCTTACAGAAAATGGTGACCACGGCAGGACTCTGGCAGCAGGATTGCAATGTAGTAGATCCAAGTTTGAATGGTCGAAATGCAATGGATGAGAGGATAGCGGATTATGTCTTTGGCAAGGTAAATCTCACTAAACAGTGGATTTACGATCTCTTACTGGATGGGCGTCCAGTGGATGCAGCCATAAGGTGGACAGAGAGCAAAGAGCATAAGAAGTCAGTGTGGCTGATGTGTTACAAGAAGCAGGTCCAGATCTTGGACCGGGTCGTTGCAGCACAGGCAGCCAAGATCACAACCCAGGCAGCAGAGATAGAGGAAAAGGCCATGGGAGGGGAAAAACTCATCACAGCGCTTCACGCGCTGAATCAGGAACGCCAAGTCGTAGCTAGTCAACATCAGGCTAGGATAGAGTACCTGGAGTGCCAGGTTACTGAGGCAAAGATCAATGAAACGGGGATACGGGAGAAAAACGCCCGCCTCGTACAACAGCTAAGAGCGCAGGAGGAGAGAGTAGTGGAGATTAAGGCAGCTTACAAGCTAGCCCTCGAGCACGGGTTTGAGAGCACAGACCACGGCCCCTGCCAAAAGACCATAGAGGACCTAAGAACGGCCCTGGTTAAGGCAAAAGGCATGGTGTGTCTCGTCAGCCCGAAAGCCAGTCACATGGACTTTTTAAAGGAATCAAAACAGCTGATTCCAGCTGAGGTAATTGTGGTACCAGCCACCGAGCCCTCAGCTATAGTGAGACTTGGCCGGAAAAGGAGGGGGTAGCGAAAGAGGAGGTAGCCGAGGTGGAGTGTGTGGAAGAACCATTGGTCGCAAAGCCGGGATCGGCACCGGCACCAATGTGTCCCGCTCGGCACCAGAGGTTCGGTCCCAACGCTGCCGATGGCAGTATCGGACCCCACCAGAACCAGCTCGTGGTGCCCTACGCTGGCCCGCAATTAAGGTCCATGGTGAGCCACCTCGCACGACTCACAGTAAAGGGAGATCCCTCGCTTCATTTCAGGGAGATAGAGGAAACAGCAGCCATTAATGACTGTGATGATCAGGAACAGGCGAAACTGTTGCTTTTCTCCCTGGATTGCACAAACCTTCAGTGCCTCTCAGAGGATAGTAAGAGGGGATGGAAAGGGTGTGTGGATCTCAGGGAGGAAGTTTTAGAAGTAATGGGAGTGGACGACGGTAGTCCGTTCGACCGTGTGGAAGGGACCGTGCAGCTATCTGGAGAACCCCCACGGGTTTTCGCAGAAAGGCTGTGGCCAGTGTATCGACACAGCTGTCCGGGCATGCCTGAACGGGCTGTAATGAGCGACGAACAGCTGGGTCATTGGCTCCGTTGCTTGCCAGAGATACGGGCCCTAGCCAGATCTTGGTTTGATCTCCAAGGTCCCGGCATCACGGAGGAGACGGTGCTCCGTCAGCTAAATGTGGCGTACAAGAATTGTAGAGGTCAGGAAACACCTCCCCAGAAGGGAAAGGTGCATGAGGCAAAACCCGCAGCCCCAAACAAGAAGGAGTGGCGTCAGGAGGGGAATCGCCCTGGCCAAGCCAAGCTCAATTGCTACGGGTGTGGGAAGGATGGACATTGGCGCAAGGACTGTAGAAATCCATGGAAGGATAGTAAAGGGAGATTTCCCGCAGCCCAAGCCCAAGCCCAGACCGCCGCCCCAGCACCAGCCCAAACCCAAGCCGTAGCTCCTGCCCCAGCACAAGGAGCTGGTGCAGTTATGGATCCCGCTGTGATTGAATCAATCATAGAGGCAATGCGGTCTCTGATGATTTCACAAGGGAAAATAGCCGTCACCACTGGTCTTGTCGCACCCGAGACTCCGACCGTTGTACCCAAGTGACTAGAGTCGGCGCAGCCCGTCTACCTGTGTGCGCTGCGATATGATGTATGGAGACGACCCCTCATGGAGATGGAGGTGGAGGAGGTGAAGGGAACCTATCTGCTGGATACGGGAGCATCGTGCACCATAATCCATGCAGATAACCCCACCGCCTTGCCTCTGTCCACCGGGGTCCCATACCTTCTGTCGGGCTTCACGGGCGAAGAACAGGCTGGCGCACATTCCCTTCCCCTCTCCATTCGTTTAGGACCACTCCGCACCACGTGGAAGTGTACCCTAATGAAGTGGGAGGTGGGAGGTGGAACGGGAGTCCTGGGGTCTGATTTCTTGGTGACCCACAGGATCCACGTGGACCTGAGAAATCATTGTCTCTGGGGAGCGGGTATGAGTGTGAAGGAGATAGAGAGTGTTAAGGAAACCCCTACGAAGGCGCGGGTTGGCCAGCGAGAAGTAAAATTCTTGGGTCTAACCCTATGCGCTGGTGAGAGAACCGTAGACCAGGAGGATAGACCGGAATCGGTGGAAAATCCACTGGTCTACGCCACTCGCACAGTGGAGGTGTCCCGACGCAACAAGTGGTTTCGCATGAAGCGGTGCAAACTGTTTAAACCAGGTGCAAGAGCATCAGCAGCCGAAGCCAGGTCTGAGGATAAAGATCCTCAGCCTGAGGTGCGCGATGAGTCACAGACCACACAAGCTGGCGTTGTAGCCTGCTTGGAAGGAGAAGCAGTCCCGCCCACCTGGGGGGAGCTTTCCCCGATGGCCTGGGACTCGGACGAGGAGGGGCTCCGAACAACAAGGTCCCGCCCTCGACACGATTCTGGAGGAGGTAGAGTCGGAGGACGGAGGTCCCGCCCTCGACTCAAGCGTGGGGGAGGTAGAAATTGGGGGCAGAGATTCTCCACCTGCAGGGACAGGTGAGGAGGAGCCGTCTGTCACAGGCCCAATTCCCGAAGGGGCGGAGCCTGAGGGGAGGGAGCCGAAGCCCACAGTCGTGGAAGAGCCACGGGCTGTGAGAGCTAAAGTCCCACCTGAAGGTCCACTCACCAAGCGAGCCTGCCCAAATCCCAAAGGGGCGGAGCCTGAGGGGAGGGAGCCGAAGCCCACAGTCGTGGAAGAGCCACGGACTGTGAGAGCTAAGGTCCCACCCGAAGGTCCACTCGCTAAGGGAGCCACGCCCAAAGCACCTTTTCGCAGGTCGACTCGTACGCCTCAGCCAGTAAGACCTTGGCCCGAGTCCCCCGTTCTCAGTAAACGCCGACTTCAGAAACCCATGAAAAAACACAGTCCCCGATTAACAGCAAAAGGCTGCGGGGAACCCGAGCCACAGGTCACTGCAGCCCCGCCACAGGGAGCGGTGAGCTGTAGTCCAATCAGGGATTAGGCAAGCTGCCCAGGGACGGGCGGCGCTGTACATAAGTTTAGGTTTAAGTTTAAGGTGTGTAAATATTAAGGGGATTAGAGTTTAGGTAGTTTTAAATCTGCCCAGTATGTGTGTTGTTTTGGATCGAGGTCGAAAGATCCGATCATGCCGTCACCTAAGCCAGAATCTCTCGGGAGCCTGGCTATATTGTTTGATTTATTACAGGAGGCAGTAAAGATGAGAGGGATCCTCGTCGCGTTCGTGACGATCGTGTGGAGCTGGGCCTATCGGGGCCGCACTAAGGACTCTACGATCTATGGGTGCTCTGGCAACAGAAGCCCCATCGCGACTGACGGAACCGGCTCACAGGACGCTGAAGAGACTGCTGCCTACTTCCATGAAGGAAGATGGCCAGGCTGGCTGGGGTTGAACTCTACTGAACACTCCAGCCAGACGGGGTTTGCATACAGAGAAACGCCTCTGATGTGCCCCAGGGTGCGGATCATTGCACCCAGGATCAGCGTCACCGTGGGCAAGAAGATTTGTCTTGTTTGCCACGGACATGTACCTTTGGACCGGTGGTGGTGGCTGCGCAAGTTGAGCAGCACCATGAAGAACTCAACGGTGGAATGGGAGAGATTGGGTAATAACACCCATCGGACAATTGCGGGAACCCACGGGGGGTTGAGTGTCTGTTGGGACAAATGGTGGGAACCAGATGAGGGGATCTACATCTGTATGTGGGGTTCAGAATGCGCTTGCCCCACAGGCGTCTCCATCTTTTTCCAAAGACAGTGGCAGGATGCTGGACAAGGAATGAGGTGGGACGTCAGCACATGGGCGTGCGGAGTCCCATACTCTCAGGTCCCAGTAAACGCCACCGAGCTCATCACCCGACCCCGCAAGCTCCTGCCCACAGTTTCGGTAGCTAAAGCCCTCAAGGAAGGGTGCCCCGCCACGACAAAGGGACCTGGGAACGGATTGGTATTGGTACCCACAGGCCACCGACTGTACCAAGGGGTCCACTACATGGTGGCTTCGGCGATTTTAAACCTCACCGAGGTACGATTGCCAGCGTGGTGCCCCAGGGAAACGGAGCAATTATACCAGGTCCTGTTAACAAACATGTTTAAACAGTTTTACGAATTCGAATTTGCCGATGTCGACAGAGCCGAATTGTACACCACACCACATGAGGTCTTGGACAGAGTAGGGAGACAAAGGAGGGGTGCAGTAAATTATATTTTCACAGCTTTTAATACAGGAACTTCCGTCATCAACACACTGGATGACATGGAGCTGCAAACCCAGATCAATGGTTTGAAAACACAGTTAAGAAGGATACTGACTGACGAGAATAAGGTAGTGGGTTCTGCGTTACATGAGGACCAGGCCATGACACTACACTTAAAAGAGATAATAGCTGAGCTGGAGAAACACGCCAGAATGGTAAATACCCTCATTAGGGAGGATCGGAATGCGTCCGATCAGGCTGCACAGAACGAAGCTTGTGTGCTATATGGGGCGTAGTTACTGGGTGAGGGCCGCAGTAATCTGGAGGATTTAAAGCAAGGTTTAGTCCCCTCCTGGATCAGCAACAAGCACCTCGCAGCCCTCCACCCTTTTGAGAATACATTGAGTCCGTGCCTGCTCAGACTAGCTTCAGAGGCCTACCCAGTCCCAGTGGACTGTGGACGGTCCAATCACACCATTATGGGTATAGTGGTAAGAATGCCGGTGATGGGAAAGACAGCAAAACCCGCCCCGGTATACAGGGTGGAGAACATTGGAGTCATTCAGGGGGGTGCGCACATTCGCTATACAGGGGTCCCACCTTACGTCATTCGATGGGAGCATGCAATGACGGGTACTGACCTCTCGGGGTGCTGGAGCCGGGGAGCACACATCATCCTGTGTCCCCAGCACTTGAATGCCCATTCGAAACCACAGGGCGGGTTCAGAACTGCTGGCGCAAAGCCTGTAAATTGCACCATGGAGGCAATGGCACAAGGCCATGTGCCCCCGCAGGTGGCATATATAGGAGGTGGGACATACTGTGTCACCACTGCAGCGCCCCACTACCAGCATGGACAGCACGGTTGGTGTCCGGTTAGTGACAGCAGCTTCTGTTTCAAGCCCAGGGCAGAAGTTCAAGTGGCCCAAGAGCGAATTGTCCCCATTGCTGAACCTTCTGCTTTTCACATCACTGTTAAAGAGAATTTCACCGATCTGCAGTGATTCGTTGCACATTTTGGATATATCATTCCCCCTCTCCCTGAACACCTCACCAAGATATTAAAAGCCGTTGTTGTTTCACAGAAACACTTCTACACACTGGAGCAGAAGACTTTAGAGATAGGGGCAGACATATTGGATATAGTGACCCCACCATGGTGGCACCTGTTCACTAATATAGAAGTCCCTTCCTGGATTAGGATAGCCTCCCACATTCTTGTAGTGTGCCAGGTTATCATTGTAGTTTATTTGCTGTTTGTACACTGTAAAAAGGTCAAACATTTGCAAAAGTATGAGAATAGAGGAGAATGGAGGGAGCATTATGTGCGGGTAGAAGAAGAGACACCTGTTTAGATTTTGCTGCTTTGTATAAAGTTAAAGTTTCCCTCCCTCCTCTGTATTATTTTTGATATGTATTCATGTGCATTTTGAATTTTTCGTGTGTGTGCTTTATTTTAATATTGCATTTGAATTAGATGTGATGTTATTATTAGAAGGTAATGTGTATGCACTAGGTGATGTAGGTGTATAAGGCCCCCCTCCACGCCTGGAAGTAAGTTGTTAGATTTTTAACTCCAAGGTATTGCCATCTATAGATGCTTAATGTACACTAGATTTTTCTGAAATGGGAAATGCATGTGTCGTGGGGTCATAGATAGGTAAATACTGGGGATGGTTAGATTGTGGAAAGTCAGAAAATTTTGCTCACCCAGAATTATGATACTTCAAGCAAGTTACAGTATCAGCTGCGCAACCTCAGACAGCTTTGTGGATTCAACCTACAGCAAGTTCTGGAAGCCGTTTCTGAGAGAACGAAACCAGACCCAACACGTATGCATATGGATTAGATGCAGATCCAGTCAAGATCGGCCTGGAGACAGCGGCCATCTAAATGTTGACCCAGACAAAAGGGGATAATTTCATATTCATGAGAACAGCACCCAGGACTAGATAACGAGATCAGCAGGACATTAAAAACAATGAAGGTAATTCCAGACCAGAGATGGGCCTTTACTGGCCATTTAGAACATTTTAAAATATAATAACTACCCCGCTGTGCTCCCAGCCCGCCAAAAGTTAAACAAAGACTAACCTGATTTTGGGCGGGAGACGGAAGCTTCTGGGAGAAACGTATATCTGGAAGACTTTTTGGCAGTTGGAGGCGAGTTTGAATCTGAACACTTAGAAGAAGAAGCAGGCACTCGGAGGAGGAAGAAGAACCAAGCCAACACCAAGAAGGCCATCTCGAAGCCAGCGTCCCACCCCGGGGAAACACATCGGGAGATCATCGACTATCCCCGGGCCGTTGCCGGAACGAGAGGCCATCGACCCAACTTGGGAGAAGAAACAAAAAAATAAAACCCCAAGAGAAGAAACATTCCAGCCATCCCGGTTGGAAGGAGAAGAGATAAAAACAAACTGAAGAAGCGATGGGAGCCAGCCCAAGGCTCCTCTGACCAGGGTCGAGCCGACGATCCTCGACCCCGCCGACATCCAGGCCCGCCGGTGTCCAGCCGCCCCCGACCCCCACCTCAGGAGAGAGGTGTGGCGCAGCTCGCAGGGGCTCCACGATCCACGTGGAGACGAAACGCCTGAAAGGACCAAACACAGACTCGATTTCAAAACCTTGCACTTCCTAGTGGGATTGGTGAGCATGTTTCTGGCCCTTCACAATCAGATCTAGGTAGGTTTAATAAGGGGGTGGGTTTAAGGGTACAATTAACATGAGTTGTTGTCCCTCGATGTTCCGTGTGTTTCCATATTTTATGATGATCTTTGTAGAGTATAAGATGCCTGTATTTGCCTTAGTTAGTACTGTGTCGTTATGATTTGTTTTGTGTTTTTCCCTCCCATGTACTCCCTTATCTGCTTGCATTTGATTTGATATTTTTCCTTATGCAATAAAATTTCATTTTGTTTCATCAAACTTGGTAGTTTTTCCCTACATTGTAGTTCCTGCCCCAAATCCAGAGTATAGAATCTAAGGGGTGAGTGGGTCGAACCACTCAAGGTTTTACTGTGCAAGAGAGAGAGGCCTCTATAGAAAGAAACCTCAGGGACATCTCTCAAGGAAAACCCCTTACAGGCCTTACTTATGTCAAGCTGGTGAAGAGTCAACGAGAATCAGGCTGCAGCTAGCATTGCAGCAGCCATTGGGTAACTGAGTATCGGCATGGGGGAAAGATCAGAGGCCAGGGGGAGGGATTGGAAGCTGGGGGTAGAGATCAGAGAGGCCAGGTCGGGGGGAAGTGGCAGCGGCATTTGGGGCAGAGCAGTGGCGATTGGGGGGAGTGGGGGCAGAGCGGTGGCGGTCAGCAGGGGGAGTGGGGGCAGAGCAGTGGCGATCGGGGGGGGAGTGGGGGCAGAGCGGTGGTGATCGGGGGGAGTGGGGGCAGAGCAGTGGCGATCGGGGGGGAGTGCAGGCAGAGTGGTGGCGTTCAGGGGAGTGGGGGCAAAGCGGTGGCAATCGGAGGGAGTGGGGGCAGAGCGGTGGCGATCGGGGGGAGTGGGGGCAGAGCGGTGGCGATCGGGGGGAGTGGGGGCAGAGCGGTGGCGATCGGGGGGAGTGGGGGCAGAGCGGTGGCGATCGGGGGGAGTGGGGGCAGAGCGGTGGCGATCGGGGGGAGTGGGGGCAGAGCGGTGGCGATCAGGGCAGAGTGAGAGCAAAGCGGTGGCCATCGGGGGAGTGGGGGCAGAGCGGTGGCAATCGGGGGGAGTGGGGGCAGAGCAGTGGCGATCGGGGGGAGTGGGGGCAGAGCGGTGGCAATCGGGGGGAGTGGGGGCAGGGCGGTGGCGATCAGGGCGGAGAGAAGGCAGAGCGGTGGCGATCAGAGGGAGTGGGGGCAGAGCGGTGGCAATCGGGGGAGTGGGGGCAGAGCAGTGGCGATTGGGGGGAGTGGGGGCAGAGCGGTGGCAATCGGGGGGAGTGGGGGCGGAGCAGTGGCGATCAGGGTGGACAGAGGGCAGAGCGGTGGCAATCGGGGGAGTGGGGGCAGAGCAGTGGTGATCGGGGGGAGTGGGGGCAGAGCGGTGGCAATCGGGGGGAGTGGGGGCAGAGCAGTGGCGATCAGGGTGGACAGAGGGCAGAGCGGTGGCAATCGGGGGAGTGGGGGCAGAGCAGTGGTGATCAGGGCGGAGTGGGGGCAGAGCTGTGGCAATCGGGGGGGAGTGGGGGCAGAGCGGTGGCAATCGAGGGGAGTGGGGGCAGAGTGGTGGAAATCGGGGGGAGTGGGGGCAGAGCGGTGGCGATCAGGCGAGTGGAGACAGATTAGTGGCAATCGGGGCGTGTGGGGGCAGACCGGTGGCAATCGGGGGGAGTGGGGGCAGAGCGGTGGCGATCAGGGCGGAGTGAGGAGCAGAGCGGTGGCGATCGGGGGAGGGTGGGGGGCAGAGCGGTGGCAATCGGGGGGAGTGGGGGCAGAGCGGTAGCGATCAGGGTGGAGTGAGGGCAGAGCAGTGGTGATCGGGGGAGTGGGGGGCAGACCGGTGGCAATCGGAGGGAGTGGGGGCAGAGCAGTGGCAATCGGGGGGAGTGGGGGCAGAGCGGTGGCAATCGGGGGGAGTGGGGGCAGAGCAGTGGCAATCGGGGGGAGTGGGGGCAGAGCGGTGGCGATCAGGGCTGAGTGGAGGCAGAGCGGTGGCGATCGGGGGAGAGTGGAGGCAGAGCAGTGGCGATCGGGGGGAGTGGGGGGCTGAGCGGTGGCGATCGGGGGGAGTGGGGGCAGAGCGTTGGCGGGGCAAAGCGGTAGCGATCAAGGCGGAATGGGGGCAGAGCGGTGGCAATCGGGGGGAGTGGGGGCAGAACGGTGGCAATCGGGGGGAGTGGGGGCAGAGCGGTGGCGATCAGGGCGGAGTGGGGGCAGAGCAGTGGCAATTGGGGGGGAGTGGGGGCAGAGCGGTGGAGATCGGGGGGAGTGGGGGCAGAGCAGTGGCAATCGGAGGGAGTGGGGGCAGAGCGGTGGCGATCAGGGCTGAGTGGAGGCAGGGCAGTGGTGATCGGGGGGAGTGGGGGGCAGAGCGGTGGCAATCGGGGGGAGTGGGGGCAGAGCAGTGGCAATCGGGGGGAGTGGGGGCAGAGCGGTGGCGATCAGGGCTGAGTGGAGGCAGAGCAGTGGCGATCAGGGGAGAGTGGAGGCAGAGCAGTGGCGATTGGGGGGAGTGGGGGGCTGAGTGGTGGCGATCGGGGGGAGTGGGGGCAGAGCGTTGGCGATCAGGGGGAGTGGGGGCAGAGCGTTGGCGATTGGGGAGAGTGAGGGCAAAGCGGTAGCGATCAAGGCGGAGTGAGGGCAGAGCGGTGGTGATCAGGGAGAGTGGGGCAGAACGGTGGCGATCGGGGGAGAGCAGGGGGCAGAGCGGTGTCGATCAGGGGAGAGTGGGGGGCAGAGTGGTGGCGATCGGGGGAGAGTGGGGGGCAGAGCGGTGGCGATCGGGGGAGAGTGGGAGGCCGAGCGGTGGCGATCAGAGCGGAGTGAGGGCAGAGCGGTGGTGATCAGGAGGAGTGGGGCAGAGCAGTGGTGATCGGGGGGAGTGGGGGCAGAGCGGTGGCGATCAGGGGAGAGTAGGGGGCAGAGCGGTGCCGATCAGGGGAGAGTGGGGGGCAGAGCGGTGGCGATTAGGGGAGAGTGGGCGGCAGAGCGATGGCGATCGGGGGAGAGTGGGAGGCCGAGCGGTGGCGATCAGAGCGGAGTGAGGGCAGAGCTGTGGTGATCAGGGGGAGTGGGGCAGAGCGGTGGTGATCGGGGGGCGTGGGGGCAGAGCGGTGGCGATCGGGGGGTGTGTTGATGATCAGGGGATGCGGTGGCAATTGGGGAAGTGTGGGGGAGCTTTGGCGATCGAGAACGGGGGGGTGTTGTGGTGATTGGAGTGTGCAGTGGCTATTGGGGGAGTGGGGGGGTGGCAGTGGTAACAATCTTGGGAGCATTGCCGATCGGATGAAGTGCGGGGGAGTGGGGGGGAGCGGTGGCGATTGGGCAGAGTGGGAGAGTGATGGTGATCGGAGGGAATGGGGTGAGTGGAGGAGTTTGGGGAAGTGGGGGATGCAGTGGTGATTGGGGGAGCGGTAGCAATTGTGGGGTATGGGGTATAGGGTAGGAGTCCAGAGGCGGTGGTGCTTGGGAGGAGTTGGGGGGTGCGGTGGCAATTGGTGGGGTGCTGAAGTATTGTTAAAATACACTGTTACAGCACTGGAGAGGTATGATGTGCTGGAGGTTTCAGAGACAGAATCTATTTGATTAGAATTAAGCAACAATAGAGGAGCTATTATGCTGATGGGTGCATAGTATAGGCCACCAAATAGTGAGAAGGTGATAGAGGTACAAATTTGCAGGCAATTTTCAGAAAGATGCAGAAACAATAGCGTCGTGATAATGGGAAGCTTCAATTATCCTAATATAGACTGGAAAAATAACAATGTAAGGGGCAAACAGCGGGAACAATGCCGTAAATGTGTACAAGAGAACTTCCTTAATCATACAAGGAAGGAAATAGTGCTGGATCTAGTTCTGGGGAATGAAGTGGGGCAAGTACAGTATGGTTCAGTGGGAGAGCATTTGGGGAACAGTGATCACAACATCATTATGTTTAGAGTAGTTACGAAAAAAGACAAGGAACAATCAAATGTGAAAATGCTCAACTGGAGGAGGGCTAATTTCAGTGAGTTGGAAAGGGATCTGACCCAGGAGGGCTGGAATCAAAATTTTGGCAGGTAAAACAATAAATGAGCGATGGGAGGCCTTCAAAGAGGAGGTAGTTTAGATACAGACTAGACACATTCCCCTGTGGAGGTGGGGCAGGGGGTGGGGGTGGCGGGGAGTAGGAAGGACATCCAAAGCTAGAGCTCCCTGGATGATTAAAGGTAAAGGGGTGAATTTTCCAGGGGGCGGTGGGGGGGAGGGGGGGCGGTGGTCAGCGGGCGGGATCGTGGCAGGTCGGGTGGGAAAGTGGTGTTTTTTGACAGTGGGCTGGGACCCTGCTATCAACCCAACTCAGCGCCTTTACCAAATGTTGGGTCTGTCAGCGCTGAGCGGACCTGACATGCAGCGGTGGCAGAGGCAATTCAGGTCATTATGACCTGGTTAACAGAGGATTAACAACAATTTTGAGCTCACCTTTGGAATTTACCAGCTCACCAACGGGGTCCACGCTGCTCGGGGATCATGTCTGTTAAGCTGGGTGGGAGTTGAATGGCCATGGAATCATCTCATTACTTGATAGCTTGAAATGTGCTATAAAAGTTCCCATCTCACAGCTGTTCAATTTCCAAGCTCAGAAGCTGTTGCTTACTGCATTTGGAAGAGGGATTAAGCTTTATGCAGGTTGCAAATGTTTGGAGCAAACTCTCTATCCAGTGTCACCTCATTGGAACAACCTCACTCACCATTGACAGATCGCTTCTGTTATCTCAAGGTCACCTGCCATCAGCATGGGTACGGTTTATACTCTCACACCTTGGTCCTCAGAATCTGACCACCAGCATCACCAGGTACACCAGCAGCACCAACAACCACACCAACCTACTCATCAATCACCTGATGCTGCAGAGGACAGAGGGCATCAGCACCCAGCCACATTGCTGTCCAGGATGTCAGGGGTGGCCTCACCAAGGCCATATTTACTTCACTCGATGCTGCACACCCTGGCTGCCACATGATGTGTCAGGTTGGCAACACCTCACACCAACAGCATAAAGCATCCCTACAATGCCCAAGCCATTCCTTTCACACTGACCACCATTGCGGGGGGTACCGTTATGTCTCACCATTCACTGCAACTCACTAAGCCACTTCCAAAGGTGCACACAAATCTGTCCAAGAATGGAGAGTGTTGAAAATAAAGATTTCAATGTTTTGAAACATGAACATTGGCTAAAACATACAAGTGCCTACCCTTTTGTGTTGTTAGTTGTTATGATTGGACTAGGATGAGGGCAAGTGTGAGGGGTGGCTAGTGAGATGGGGAAGCGATAATGTAGATAGAGAGGGATGGGTGAAGGTGCAAGGTAAGTTGGTGTAAGGATGTGCAGGAGTAGGGTTGGGAAGGCAGTGATGGGGATGTGATGAGTGGCACAGCAGGATGAGGTTGAGTGTGGCTTTGCAGTAATGTTTTGTGATCTACTGAGATCATTGAAAGGTTTGCACCACTGCAGCCTGGTCCTGCTGATGACATCCCTGCTTGTGCCCTCCTGTGCAATGTGCAACCAGGCTGCGTTGGTCTCCTGGGGAGGTCTCTTCCACCCATTGGAAGGGAAGAGGACCTCGCTGTGTGCTGTGACTCCCTCCATAAGCATATGGAGGGAGTCATGGGTGAGCCTGGGTGCAGCCATGCACCTCTGTGCAGTGCTTGTCAGTGTTTGCAGCACCACAATGCTGTAGAACACGAACAGCACAAATGTCAAAGTAAGTTTGTGCATGGTCCCTTTAAGGAAACCGGCTGATGACGCATCATCAATTGATGTCATCAGGCCCGCTTCCTTCAATTGGGCCAGGAAACGCGCTGTTCGGGGTTAACCAGCCCAATCGGGGAAAGTTATGTCAGAGGCCGTGATGGAGCCAGCAGCAAGGCTGCAACCCGCCACCAACCTCGCCCGCCACCTACTCGCCCAGGTAGGGGAACTCGCGGCCATGGAGATTGAAATGAAACAGAAAAAGGAGGCAAAGATAAATGTTAGGTTAATAATGCAGTAGAGAACCAAACTGAATAAAGCGAGTGCAGATGAAATAAGAGAGTTTATGAGAGTAGATGAGTGGATCACATAAAAGGGAACACTAAAGTCTTTTATCAACATATAAATAGTAAAAGAATAGTCAAAGGAAGAGTGGGGCCAATTCAGGACCAAAAAGGAGATCTTCTTGTGGAAGCTGAGGTATGGAATGACTATTCTGCATCTGTCTTCACCAAAGAAGTGGAAGATGCCAATGTCATGGTAAAGGAGGAGGTAGTAGAGAAATTGGATAGGGTAATAATAGATAAAGGGTAGGTACATAAAAGGGGTGGCAGCATTCAAAGTAGAAAAGTCACCCAGTCCGGATGGGATGCAGCCGAGGTTGCTGACTTGTATATTGGGTGAGGCTCCTAGTGTATAAAAGTAAACATTTCTGCAGAGCACAGAGTGGGATTAAATGGAGTGGACTTGAACAGAGTGTTTTATTTGAGAATTTGGAAAGAATGGGAATTTCTGGTAAGTACTGGGTAAGTAGAAGCTGTAAAAAGTGAAATTTAGTTGAAGATTTTGATTTTGACATAGAACTTCAAAAACTGTAGTTAACAGAAGCTGCCTGTTAGTGGCAGTTAACTGTCAGTCAGCTGTAAGCATTTGTCTTGAATAGGCACTAATCACAGGGAGCAGGGGAGCTGAGTCATCACTTGTAAATTGGGTGAGGCTCCTAGTGTATAAAAGTAAACATTTCTGCAGAGCACAGGTAGTGGTACAGGTCTGGTTAGTGACTAGGGACAGGAGGATGTGACTGGTGAGAGGTGCAGTGCTGGAGGAGCCTCAGCCCTTGTCCAACAGGTAAAGAAAGAATGACTTACATTTATATAGCGCCTTTCATGACCACCGGACGCCTCAAAGCGCTTCATAGCCAATTAAGTAGAGTCACTGTTGTAATGTGGGAAACGTGGCAGCCAATTTGTGCACAGCAAGCTCCCACAAACAACAATGTGAAAATGACCAGATAATCTGTTTTTGTTATGTTGGTTGAGGGAGACATTGGCCAGGACACCAGGGATAACTCGCCTACTCTTCTTCGAAATAGTGCCATGGGATCTTTTACGTCCACCTGAGAGAGCAGACGGGACCTCGGTTTAACGTTTCATTCAAAAGATGGCACCTCCAACAGTGCAGCGCACCCTCAGCACTGCACCGGAGTGTCAGCCTAGCTTTATGTGCGTAAGTCCATGGAGTGGGACTTGAACCCACAACCTTATGACTCAGAGGCAAGTGCTACCAACTGAACCACAGCTGACACTGTATGTAGCTCTTGCTCCTGTGTGGATGAAGGTAAAGCCTGCAGGATGGATGAGCAAGCTAACCATGGCACCATGGTGCAGGAGGCTATTCAAGTGGGGGGAGTGAAAGGGAATGTAGATGTGGTAGGGGACAGTATAGTCAGGGGATAGATACTGTTCTCTGCAGCTGTGACCGAGAGTTCCGAAGGTTGTGTTGCCTGCCCGGTGCCAGGATTAAAGATATCTCCTCGCGGCTGGCAAAGCACTTGGTGTGGGAAGAGGAGGATCCAGTTGTCATGGTCCACATAGGTATCACCGACATAGGTAGAACTAGGAATGAAGTTCTGCTGAGGAGCTAGGATCCAAATTAAAAAGCAGAACCTCAAAGGTAATAATCTCTGGATTGTTACCTGACCACGTGCAAATTGGCATAGAGACAAACAGATTAGAGGCTTAAATGTGTGGCTGACAGAGTGGTGTGGGAGGAAGGGGTTTCAGTTCATGGGGCATTGGCACCAGTACTGGGGAAAGAGGGAGCTGTTCCGTTGGGAATGGCTCCACTTAAACTGGGCTGGGACCAGTGTCCTGGCGAACCGAATAGCTAGGGCAGTAGACAGGGCTTTTAGCTAATGATTGGGGGTGGGAGGATTCAGGAAAGTTTAAATTTAAAAACAGCGAGAGAAATGTCAAGGTTCTAGAGCAGAGTAGAGTTTTGGGTAAAAATAAGCAGAGTGGGTCAGGAAGGGACAGAGAAACAAAGGTAATAAGGCATCAGTGACATCGGGGGAAAATAGAAATAAGTCAAAGCTAAAGGCATTATATCTGAATGTGCGAAGCATTCGCAACAAAATAGATGAATTAATAGCGCAGATAGAAATGAACGGATTTGAACTAATAGCCATAACAGAGACGCAGCTGCAAAGTGGCGACGGTTGGGAACTAAATATTCCAGGATACTTGACTTTTAGAAGGGATAGACAAAATGGAGAAGGAGGAGGGGTAGCCCTGATAATAAAGGATGGGATAAAGACAGTAGAGAGAAAGGATCTTGGTTCTGAAAATCAAGAAGTAGAATCAGTTTGGGTGGAGTTAAGAAACCGCAAGAGGCAGAAAACATTGGTGGGAGGTGTTTATAGGCCCCCAAACAGTAATTGTAATGTAGGGCAGAGCATAAATCAGGAAATTAGAGGTGCATGTAACAAGGATAATACAGTAATCATGGGGGACTTTAATCTACATATAGACTGGGCAAACCAAACTTGCAGTAATAGTGTGGAGGATGAATTCATGGAATGTATGCAAGATAGTTTTCTAGATCAGTATGTTGAGGAACCAACTAGGGAACAGGTTATTTTAGATCTAGTATTGTGCAATGAGAAAGGGTTAATTAATAACCTTGTAGTAAAGGGGTCTTTAGGGAAGAGTGATCATAATATGATAGAATTTTATATTGAGTTTGAAAGTGATTTAGTTAAATCTGAAACTAGGGTTTTAAATCTAAGGTAGGGGTAGGTACCTTGGCTAAGGTAGATTGGGAAACTACATTAAAAGTTATGACGTTAGACAAGTGGTTACCATTTAAAGAATTAATACATAATTTACAACAACTATACATTCCTTTAAGGCACAAAAACTCCACAGGAAAAGTGGTCAAACCGTGGTTAACAAGAGAAGTTAAAGATAGTATTAGATCAAAGGAAGAGGCTTATAATGTTGCCAAAAAGTGTAGCAAGTCTGAGGATTGGGAGGATTTTAGAATCCAGCAAAGGAGGACCAAGAAATTGATAAAGAAAGGGAAAATAGAATGAGAGTAAACTAGCGAGAGACATAAAAGCAGACTGTAAAAGCTTCTATAGGTATGTAAAAAGGAAAAGATTAGCGAAAATAAATGTGGGTCCCTTACAGGCTGAGACAGGAGAAATTATAATGGAGCAAAAGGAAATGGAAGAGATATTAATGAAATACTTTAGGGGCGATTTTGCCAGCCCTGGGTAGGCGGGTATGCAGGCGGGACTGCCAGGCAAATGGCAGAATTTGGGGGCGGGTGCCCAATCCACCCCCAACCCACCTGCATGCCATCTTCCCAGGAGGTGGGTAGCTGTCCTGCGCCGGGTCCTGTCTCCTTGGAGGCGGGAAGGGATTAAGGGGTACTGAAAGAAATTAGTATTAGTGACAAAATAGTACTGGAGAAATTAATGGGACTGAAAGCCAGTAAATCCCCAGAACCTGGTGGCCTACATACTAGGGTTTTGAAAGAGGTAGCTATAGAGATAGGGTTTGCATTGGTTGGCATTTTCCAAAATTCCATAGATGCTAGAATGGTTACCGCAGATTGGAAGGTAACAAATGTAACCCTACTATTTAAGAAAAGAGGGAGAGAGAAAATGGGGAACTACAGACCAGTTAGCCTGACATCAGTAGTAGGGAAAATGCTAGAATCTATTATTAAGGACATGGTAACAGGGCACTTAGAAAATAATAATAGGATTGGGCAGAGTCAACACGGATTTATGAAAGGGAAATCGTGTTTGACAAATCTGAGTTTTTTGAGGTTGTAACTAGCAGAATAGATAAGGGGGAACAGTGGATGTGGTGTATTTGGATTTTCAGAAGGCATTCGATAAGGTGCCACACAAGCGGTTATTAAACAAAATTAGGGCTCATGGGATTGGGGGTAATAGACTTGCATGGATTGAGGATTGGTTAACGGACAGAAAACAGAGAGTAGGAATAAATGGATTATTTCAGGTTGGCAGGATGTAACTAGTAGGGTACCGCAAGGATCAGTGCTTGGGCCTCAGCTATTCACAATCTAAATCAATGATTTGGCTGAGGGGACCAAATAGAATGGAGGGGGTTTTAGCTCGGGTGTGGGCTGTTGTCGTGTTATCCGAATTTTGTGTTTCCCACATGAATCTAAATGGATGTGGGAGATTGATGCAATTTTAACTCAATTGGCCAATTGATTTCCAACGTGTGGGAAGCCTTTGCAAGAGGGTTTTTCATGACTGAAAGTCCCCTCCGATGATGTCATAATTGCTGCTGCATTTAAGGTCCACAGCAAGCCTTGCTTCTTCTGCAGGCTTCCAAGCTTCCTCCATTTGGTGTCAGAGGGACCTGCAGGAGAGATGACAAGCTGGAGGGCAAGAGCAGCTCCTTGCTTTGACGAGGCAACACTTCAGGCATTGGTGGATGGGGCTAGGGCCAACAGGGAGGTCCTGTTCCCTTCATCAGGGAGGAAGAGGCCTTCCACTCAGACCAAGGCTGTGTGGATGCAGGTGGCTGAGGAGGTCAATTCCTTGGGAGTCACCCGCAGAACCTGGATACAGTGCAGGAAAAGATTTCATGACCTTCAGCGCACTGGAAAAGTGAGTGTGAATTTCTCATCACCCTCAAGCTGATCCCCATTGCCTTCCCTCACCAGCACTCAGCTTCAGCAATCTCTTCCTCCACATCCCACTTGACACTGACATCCATGCACCCTTACCCATTCCCTCTCTCTTTATGCTCACGTTAACATAACTATTCCACCATGCAGCCCCCACATTCCCTCTCACTCTGATGCTTTGAACACAACTGACAACACACAGGGAGGGCCCTTGGTCTTGCAACCTCACTCCATCTTTGTCTCCTTCTAAGTATCTATGCTATGCAATCTCTACACTCACTCCTTCATTCTCACTCAACCTTCACTTGTCTCCCTCATTGCAGGAAAAGAGAGTTCACAACAAAAGAGAGCGAGCAAGGACAGGAGGAGGGCCACCCTCAATAGCCCACCTGACCCCCTGGGAGGAGGCCGTCCTGGAAATCATTGGTATTGAGGATGATTCGCGCATGGGGGATGGACAGACGGGTGCAACACAGCAAGCTGGTGACAGAAAAGTTTCCCATCTCTCTCTTTGACATTGCATAAGTCGCTGATAATGATTGTCAAGCTGTGACAGATGGACTTATGAGCATCTGCAAAAAGCTATGTGCATGTAGCCTTGGCATCATATCTGTAACTCTTTCCTTTACTCCCCCACAGGACCATCACAAGCATCCGTCCCCCCTAGCCAGGAAGAAGAGGCTGAGCAGCCACACTCCTCAGAGGAAGCAGCAACCTCTGAGGGCGCAGCGTCAGCAGAATTCTGCGCACCCAGCACCAGCGCAGATACTCACACCTCGGTGGGACCTTCGGGATATAGAGTAGTGTTGTCACCTGGTGTATCACAGCTCACAAGTGAGCATCAGCAGATGGTGGAGACAGGGACAGCAGTGGAGAGTCCTAGTCGGAGGGCGCAGGACTCCGCCAGCTCGGCTCAGCAGCATGTCGACCCTCTGCCTCTGGGTCCATCCATGAGATCAGTGGTAATGGAACTCCAGGCACAGATGCAGGAGTCTCTGGCAGGTTTTGTCTCTAGGGTCGCTGCGAGTGTGGAGCGAATGGAGGAGTCCATAGCAAACATGAGCAGAGCCTTTGTGGAGTCATTAGCGCATCAACGCATCAACACGGAAAGGATGGCTACCTCCGTGTTAAGACTGGCTACCATGCAGGAGAGGATGGCTAAGGGAGAGGAGAGGAGAGAAGGGCTACGGCCATGGAGGAGCTTAGTCGCCAGGGTATGGAAAACATGGTCATTGTTCAGAATAGAATGACATCTCTTGAGGATCGATGGGCATCTATTGAACAGAAAAAGCAGACCTTCATGGAAGCCCTTTTGAGTAGGACTGCCATTGCAGATACGGGTCCCCATGCCCCCCCTGATGTGCAGCAAGGTGCTCTCCAGTCACTTGCAGGCGCTGAGGGGGACCTGACCCATGAGAGGGAGGTTGGTGGCAGACCTCAAGGAAGTGGGGGCTCCTCTCCAAGCGCTGACACTTCCATGCCACTGCAGAGGCCTCGGTCAGAGCCCCACCAGAGTCCACACCCAAGTGAGATAGGCGTCTCATCCCCTGCACAGCCGCAGGAGCAGCAGACTGTAAACAAGCCCTCACAGGTTCGCCACCCCAGAGGATGCCCGCCAAAGGTGTCGAGACAGGAGCAGCAGGAAAGTGAGCAAGGGGCACTCACATCTGCTGAAGCCACAGGGAAAGCACTACGTAGGAGCATGCGTAAGAGGAAAATTTTGCACAAGTAGTCACAAGGGTAGTCACTTGGGTGAAATGTTGTGTTTATTGTAAAAATGCCATCAGTTGGTTCTTGTACATAAAAATTCTGATGGCAACTGTTGCAGTTGTGGCGTGTGTCATTTCGTGAATGGGACTTTCACATTGAGGGCTTAGGATTACTTGCACTTGTCAGTATGCTGGTCAAATAGCTAGGAATCTGCAGGGTCTTGGCCATTGTCGATGCTCAGGTAAGGAGCTGAGAAGCAAAAGTGTTTGATTGACTAGGCTAAGCAAATCTGGCCAGGATGAGGGCGTTCCTTGCATCCCGGGCAGCAATGTTCTCGCGTAATGCTGCCGCTGGTTGATGGGCCTCTGCAGGATCTTCCTTTTTGCCCTCCCCCTCTTCCTCAGAATCTGCAAGCCACGACGCTGTGCCATGTTGTGAAGTACACAGCAAACCATAATGATTCTGGAGACCCTGGCTGCTGAGTACTGTAGGGCTCCACCTGGTCTATCCAGGCATCTGAAGCGCATCTTCAGCAAACCGATGGTTTGCTCGATAATGGATCTGGTGGAAATGTGGCTGGAGTTGTAGTGCTCCTCAGCTTCGTTGGCTGGCCTCCTCAACGGTGTCATTAGCCACGTCCTCAGGGGATAGCCCTTGTCTCCAAGTAGCCATCCATTAAGTAGGTCTGGCGGACTGAATAGCGAAGGCACACTAGACTGGCGCAGTATGAAGGAGTCATGGCAACTGCCAGGGTACATGGCACAAACATGCAATACTTCCTCCTTGTGGTCACCCACCAGCCGAACGTTGAGGGAGTGGAAGCCCTTGCGGTTGCAAAAATACCTGGATTACGATGGGGTGACCTAAGGGCCACGTGTGCAGTCAATGACGCCCTGCACCCTTGGAAAACCTGCCAGATGAGCTAATCCAACCGCTCGCGCCGTAACACTTGCTCGATCCTTGGTGAAATGGATGTGATTGTGCGCGAGGGCAAAGAGGGCATCGGTTACCTGCAAGTGTGTGTGGCCGCCTGGGAGATGCCACTGATGTCTACTGCTGATCCCTGGAATGAGCCTGAGGCAAAAAGTTGAGTGCGGTTGTGACTTTGATGGCCACTGATAATCATTGTCCACCTGGTCCTCTGGGCAGCAGGTCTTGCTGTAGCATTGTGCAGATGTCAGCCACTACCTGTCGCGAAAGTCGGAGCCGCCTTTGGCACTGCTGCTCAGACATGTTGAGGTAGCTGACCCTGTGTCTGTAGACCCTGTTTGGGGGGTATCTCCTGTGCCAACGGGCTTCCAGGCGCTGGCCCCTTCTGGCCTGTGCAGCTTCAAGTGGGTGAGCAGCAGCCTGGCGCTCCTGCTGCTTCTGCTGTTGCTGGTGCTGCTGTTGTGGCTGGTGCTCAAGCTCCTCTAATGCCCAGATGGGAAGGAAATAAATGCCTCCCATGCTTCTGGTATATGCCTCCATTAAGGAAGCGCTGAGTGAAGGTGGCGAGAGGGCTTTCCCAGGAGGTCACAATGGAGATGGGTGTGAGGCACCAACCTTCCACAGGTGTGGTTAAGCCTTGTAAAAGTTGCCCCAGAACTAAGACCACTAAGTCTTGCCACCTGCAAATCATTGCTGATCAAATCTCAACTTTAATGGTTGACATGCAGTTGAAAGTCACCAATGCAATAGTGCTCCCGCCAGGTTTCACATTCGTGATTCCCACTAGGCGTGTTTTACGTGGGAAAAGGGTTAAAGTTGCAAGGGCCTGTTAAAATAGGATTATAGAGGCCATTTAGTGTTAATTAAGGGCCTTAAAGACCAGTCCCGCCTGTTGGATGCGGGACGGAGTTGGGGCCATCAGACATGCCTGACTTAAAATTGCTCGGAGTCCGGAACCAGGCGGGGGGGGTCCCGCCCGCCATTTTTTGCGTTTTTTTTTTTTTTAGCCCCCCGCCCGCCTCAAAGCCCGTCTCTCGGCTCAAGGAAAATCGAGGCCAATATATCCAAGTTTGCTGATGATACAAAGCTTGCTGGGAATGTAAGTTGTGAGGAGGATGCAAGGAGCCTTCAAGGGGATATCGACAGGCTAAGTGAGTGGGCAATAACATGGCAAATGGAATATAATATGGAGAAATGTGAAGTTATCCACTTTGGTAGGAAAAGTAGAAAAGCAGAGTATTTTTAAATGATTAGAGATTGGGAAATGTTGGTGTTCAGAGGGTCCTTTGTGTCCTTGTACATGAATCACTGAAAGTTAACATGCAGGTACAGCAAGCAATTAGGAAAGCAAATCGTGCGTTGGCCTTTATTACAAGAGGATTTGAGTATAAGAGTAAAGGGGCTAGATTTTCAGTTGCTTGCGCCAGCAGTTAGCGCCTTAAGAGAAGTGATTTTCGGGCGCTATGCGTGTAGCGCCCGGGCGCAGCACAGTTTGCGCCCCGCCCCAAATTAAGTTGCCCGTTAGCGCCGGCGCAAAGTTTAGCGGCCGGCCGGATGCACGCGCAAAAAATGACGTCACATCCTCGTGCAACGCCCTTTGGCTGCCCCGAATCCAAACTTCAGTCGGACCGCCCCATTGTGCGGCTGGCGTCCAGAGCGTTTGTAAAATGGAACGCAACACACCCTGGGGAGCGCACATTAAAGGGCACTCCTCCTGCACTATAAAGGGCAGTCTGCATGTGTTGTGTGCAAGGATCCAGTGTGTTGTTGTGAACGGTGTATTTATGTTTCCGGCCACCACCACCACCACCTCCTCCTCCTCCTCCTCCTCCTCCTGTTTTCCCCCCCAGACTCTGCCTTTGAAAAAAACACATGCACCCTTCCCCTTTAAGAGCTCACTGGCACCAGAGTGTCTGCCGTGCGCTGCGCCCGAGCTCGGGTGTTGCGCTCTGCACCGCCGGCTTAGCGCCTAAAGATAGTAGTGGAACGCCTCTTTTAGCGCTCCACCAACCTCTTAGGGCGAAGCCACTGAATTTCCGGCAACGGGGCGCTACTTTGGGGCGGGCGCTAACTTCGGGCGGGCGCTAAGGTTAGCGCCCCAAAACTGTCTATACTGAAAATCTAGCCCAAGATGTCTTACTGCAATTATATAGGGCCCTGGTGAGACCACACCTGGATTATTGTGTGCAGTTTTGGTCTCCTTACCTAAGGAAAGATATACTTGCCATAGAGGGAGTGCAACAAAGGTTCACCAGACTGGTTCCTGGGATGGGGTGATTGTCCGATGAGGAGAGATTGAGTAGAACAGGCCTATATTCTCTAGAGGTTAGAAGAATGAGAGGTGATCTCACTGAAACATACAAAATTCTTACAGGCTTGACAGGGTAGATGCAGGGAGGATATTTCCCCTGGCTGGGGAGTCTAGAACCAGGGGTCACAGTATCAGAATAAGGGGTCGGCCATTTAGGACTGAGATGAAGAGAAATTTCTTCACTCGGAGGGTGGTGAATCTTTGGAATTCTCCACTTCAGAGGGCTGTGGAGGCTCAGTCATTGAGTATATTCAAGGCAGAGAGCGATAGATTTTTGAATATTAAGGGAATCAAGGGATATGGGGATAGTGCAGGAAAGTGGAGATGAGGTAGAAGATCAGCCATGGTCTTATTGAATGGTGGAGCAGTCTCAAAGGGCCAAATGGCCTACTCCTGCTCCTATTTCTTATGTTCTTATGTTCTGAGGGAAGAAGAGGTGGAGATAGCGGAGACTCTGGCCACAATTTTCCAATCCTCCTTAGATATGGTGCTGGTTCCAGAGGACTAAAGGGTTACAAATGTAACAACACTGTTCAAAAAAGGGAAGAGGTATAAACCCGGTAATTATAGGTCAGTCAACTTAATGTTGGTGGTGGGGAAATTTTTAGAGACAATAATCTGGGATAAAATTAATTGGTACTTGGAAAAACATGGGTTAAACAATGATAGCCAGCATGGATTTGTTAAAGACAAAGGGGGAGAAATTCGGTTGCTAGCGCCAGCGATTAGTGTCTAAAGAGGCTGAGAATTGGGACGTTACCCAAATTTCGGGCGGGTGCAGTGAACCCAGCGCCTCTCGCCATATTGAGTGGTATTTTAGCGCCCGGGCGCAGGCAGATCATGACGTCATTTCAGTGTGCAACACCTTCTTGGCGGCCTGAACCGGAAATTCAGTGGCGCCCCCCTCTGTTCCACCCGGCGCTAATAAGGACAGCTTCCAGGAACGTTCCCCAGTGGCTCTCTGGCTTAGGGGGGCGCTATTTAAAGGGCACTGCACTGGTATAAAAGCGGCAGCCATTTTGGGAGCACAACTTATTTGTGATTTACACAGATTGGAACAGTTGAACTCTGAGCCATTTCACTACTGACCCAGCGCTGCCAGAGGACCTTCAGCCTTCATACCATCACCCTGCTGCTGGTGAGCGCTTACACCCTTTTTAATTTCTGCTGACCTATTATTATGGAGGCTGCTTTGGAGGGGAATGTCCTGCTGCTCAACCATCTTGAAAGGGCACAGGGACGGAGGGAGAGAGGGCCAGGAATGACCAGACGGAGGAGGGCCAACAGACGTCGCCACACCAGACCTTACGCTGCCAGGGTATTCAGGCAGCAGTTCTCTTACCTCAACATGTCGGAGGAGCAGTGTGTTAGGAGGCTGCGATTCCGAAAGGAGGTGGTGACTGAGCTGTGCCATCTGCTTCAGGAAGATCTGCAGCCGCAGATAAGGTGCAGGACCTCTGTCGGTGGCTGTGAAGATAACAGTGGCATTGAATTTCTATGCGACCGGCTCCTTCCAGTCAGCAACTGGGGACATTGCCAACATATCCCAGTTTGCGGTGCATAGCTGCATCCAGCAGGTTACAGATGCCCTGTTTAAAAGGCGGCGTCAGTACATCTCCTTCAATGTGACACCGGAGAAGCAGCGGGAGCGCGCAGAGGGCTTTGCGGCAATAGCGGACTTCCCCATGGTGCAGGGCGCCATTGACTGCACGCACGTGGCTTTGCGGGCGCCTGTACAGAATCCTGAGGAGTTCCGCAACCGCAAGGGGTTCCACTCCTTGAATGTGCAGCTGGTGTGTGACCACCGACAGCTGATCCTGGCGGTCAATGCACAGTTCCCAGGCAGCGGCCACAACGCTTTCATCCTGCGCCAGACTTCAGTTGCTGACCTTTTCGAGGCCCCGGCTCACCCAGAAGGCTGGTTTCTTGGCGACAAGGGCTATCCACTGTGCCCATGGCTGATGACCCCGCTCCGTACGCCCAGCATGCCTGCAGAGGAGCACTACAACGTCAGCCATCAGGCGACGAGGAACATTGTGGAGCACACAATCGGCATGCTCAAGCAGCGGTTCCGCTGTTTGGACCATTCGGGAGGAGCCTTGCAGCACTCACCAGAGAGAGTCTCCCACTTCATCGTTTGTCTGCTGCATGCTCCATAACCTCGCCACCCTACGCACCCAGCCAATGCCAGCAGACATTGAAGGAGCAGCAGGAGGAGCAGCAGGAGGAGCAGCAGGAGGAGCAGCAGGGGGAGGAGCAGGAGGAGGAGGAGGACCAAGACGGGAGGGTCTGAGAAAGTGGAAGGGCCGTCCGTCTGAGGCTGATAAGGAGTCAGTTCTAGGCCCCTCTCACGGACTGCTTGGTGCCATTGGAACCATTCGGATAACCCAAAGCCTAGGAAGGCCACAATGATTGTAAATAGCAGACATGGCCAATGACATTAAAATTCTTTGTTTATTTTGAAAACTGTGCTTCCTTCCAACATGACAAAGCAATGGCAACTGAAAGCTTAACTAACAAACTAACACATAAGTGGCTCGCACACCCGGGAGACTATCCAAAACATGAGTAACATTCAGAACACGTGTATCGCACACCCGGGAGACTATCCAAAACATGACTAACATTCAGACCACCATCCACGGCCTTGATTTCTTGAAATAGGACGTTTCTGCAGCTCCTTCTACTCTTTCCCCTTTGATGGCGATTTACTTCTCTTGCGAGAACGGCCCCTTCCCTCCCTGCAGCTCCTCCGTAATGGGACCCCAGTGGCTGCATGAAGGCTGGGGGATGCCTGCTGACTGTCCAAACGCGCTGATGCCCCTGAGGGACGGCCTGGACGGACTCTGGGCTCGGAAATTGGGCAAGGGTGGAAGCAGTCTGTCCGGCAGGTGATGGCAGCTGCAGTGGAGCCGTGCCAGCATCGGCATCAGGAATGCTGACATCCTGAGAGCGGACACCAGCTCCATGGTCGGCCGGCACTCGGACGGGGCAGCACCGCCGCATGCGGACCCATCGGCTGGTCCACAGATTGCTGGCCTGATGTGGTGCTGCAAGGGCCCCGGGTAATCCTGCCTGAACCATGGAGGGTGGCAGCAGTCAGTGCTTGTGTGGCCTCAATCTACCTCTGCATGAGGCCAGCGAGGGACTGCGTGGCAGGTGCCAGTGCATCGGTGAAGCCCTGGAAAGTCCTTTCCAGTGATGTCGCGACGCCCTGGACAGTCCTTTCCAATGATGTCGAGACGCCTTGGGCAGTCTTTTCCAGGGCTGCCCCGAAGTCCTGTACAATCCTTTCCTGTGCTGCCCCGAACTCTTGCACACTCCTTGCCAGTATCTCGACGGCTTCAGGTATCCTTCCAACTGCAGCCATCAGCTCAGTGTGCCTGAGTCGAGCCTGGGCGCTCATTTCGGTGAGGGAACGCACCTCTTCTGCGCTCTGTGCAGCAGTCATCGTGGCCTGACGCGCTCTCCGGGGAGATGGCTCCCGAACTCCCCTCCCCCCCCCTTGCACTGCTGGAGGCCGCTGGTTCATGCAACTGGTTCCTCCTCAGATCCATCCCCCCCCGCTCCCTTCCAGGGAAGCGCTATCCCCAGTCTGCAGATGGGCTGGCTCGCCTGAGGGTGGGATGGATGGTCCGGCTTCCTCCTGGTTGTCGCCTCCGGAGTCAGTGCCCCTGGCAGTTAGATGGCCCGGCTCCCGAGCTGGTGATGCAGCATCTGAAAGCAGGGAGGTTGAAGAGTGGATTTAGCGAGGGTGGTAGCAAGGGATGCAAGAGTGTTGCAATGCTCTGACATGGGTCCAGGCTGAAAAAGCATGCTGGTGGGGGGAACAAGTGGAAGGAGAGAGTTCAAAAAGGTGATGACCTTACCATCGCTGTGCACAATGGGGTCAGCAGTTCCAGTGGTGACAGGACCTATCATCCAGCCTCCAGCAATCTGGTGGACTCTTTCCTCAAGGTCCGTCAGTTCCTGCAGCTGAGGAGGGCCCCCTCCAGTACGATTCTATTCCCTCCGGTTCCTGGTCAGCTTGCCCTGCAGGAGAAAGGATGGGAAGTTCTGAAACATGCTGCCCTGAGTTGTCATGTCATGCACACCCATGGTGGATCAGCCCTTACAGTGTGCCCTGAGTTGAATGTGCATGTGCGTTCCCAAAAAGGGCCATGGGTCCTGGCTGACAGATGGCCATTGGGGCATCGCGCACCCTCTGGCCATAAAGTCAGGTGCAGATGGAGGGATGAAGAAGATTGCCAACAAGCCACTCACCCTAACGACCCGAGTGAGATCGTTGAACTTCTTCCTGCATTGCACAGGAGCCCTGGGCGCCACGCTGCTAGAGTTGACTCATTGACAAACGTCCCTCCAAGCTCTGCGGTACGACCCTCCAAGCTCTGCGGTACTCGTTCTGAGGAGGCCTCTTGCCATTGTCAGGGTACAGCACTGCTCGCCAGCGCTCCACTGCGTCAACCAAAGCATCCAATGCCCTTTGGGAAAAGCGCTCCGCTCTCTGCCTCACCCTCTCCATCTTGTCAAAGTTTGCAACGCCTCAGTTTGCACAGCGCCGAAATTGAGGCCTACAGGGCGATGAGTCTGGCTGCTGAACCTAAATGACCCGCCCTTTAAGAGCTGGCCGGCGCCTGCATGTCTCGTGGTCATCGATTATTGACAGTACCTGCGCTGCATCCGTCCGCCCAGACATTGAGTAGCGCCGGCAGGTTAGCGCCTTAGGAGTCCCGTGCAGCGCCTGATTTAACGCCGCAATCACCCTCGGGCGCAGCAACCCAATATCACTGGAGGTGGCGATAAGTTGCGCCTGGTGATAAAATTTGCGCATCGCCAATTCTAGTGCCCCGAGCGGGGCTATACCCAATTTCTCACCCAAATTGTGTTTGACTAACTTGATTAAATTCTTTGATGAAATAATGGAGAGTGTTGATGAGAGTAACGTCGTTGATGTTGTGTATATGGACTTTGATAAAGCACCATATAATAGACCTGTTAGCAAATTTGAAGCCCATAGGATTAAAGGAGCAGTGGCAATGTGAATACAAAATTGGCTAAGCAACAAAAAGCAGAGAGCAGTGGTGAATAGTTGTTTTTCAGACTGGAGGGATGTATACAGTGGTCAGTATTAGGACCACTGGTCTTTTTGATATATATTAATGAGGTGAACTTGGAGATATAGGGCAAAATTTCAAAGTTTGCAGATGACACAAAACTCGGAAATGTAGGAAACAGTGAGGAGGATGGTTACAAACTTCAGGAGAACATAGACTGGTAAAATGGGCAGACACATGGCAGATGCAGTTGAACGCAGAGGAGTGTGAAGTGATACATTTTGGTAGGATGAATGCGGAGAGGCAATATAAATTAAATGGTACAATTTTAAAAGGGGTGCCAGAACACAGAGACCTGGGGATTTATGTACACAAACCTTTGAAGGTGGCAGGACAAATTGAGAAGGCTGTTAAAAAAGCATACAGGATCCATGGCTTTATTAATCAAGGCATAGACTACAAAAGCAAGGAATTTATGTTGAATCTTTATAAAACACTGGTTCGGCCTCAGCTGGAGTATTGTGTCAAATTCTGGGCACTATACTTTAGGAAGGATGTGAAGGCCATGGTGATGGTGCAGAGGAGATTTACTAGAATGGTACCAAGGATGAGGGACATCAGTTACATGAAGAGGCTAGAGGATCTGGGGTTGTTCTCCTTAGAGCAAAGATGGTTAAGAGAAGTTTTAATAGAACTGCTCAAAATCATAAAGGGTTTTGATAGACTAAATAAAGAGAAGCTGTTTCCATTGACAGAAGTGCCAATAACCAGAGGACGTAGATTTAAAGTAATTGGCAAAGGAATCAGAGGTGAGATGAGGAGAAATATTTTGCACAGCGAGTTGTTATGATCTGGAATTCACTGCCTGAAAGAGTGGTGGAAGCAGATTCAATAGTAAATTTGGAAACGGAATTGGAATTGAAGGGCAGAAGATTACAGGGCTATGGGGAAAGTGCAGCGGAGTGGGATTAATTGGATCACTCTTTCATAAAACCGTCACAAACATGATGGGACGATTAGCTGCCTTCTGTGCTGTTTGATTCTATGATTCTATGATCTGCTGCAACCCAAACAAATGATGGAACAATTATATCTAATTGAACACAGTTCTAATGCACAATGACTTCTGTGATCCACTATTAAGCATCTGTGGAGATGCACAGCACTTACACCTGCTAATGAGTTGGGCTCGTTGTTGATCCATAAAAAGCTAACTAATACATTAGGCTACTGACTAAGTGTTGACTTAGGTCATAGCCTACAAGTCCTGAACTAACAAACAATGTGATACATATTCCTAATTCCTTCATTTAACTAAGCTCTGGAAAAGGCAAGATAAACAAATCTATTCTCAAACTAAATGTTTTGGCCACAAACAACCTAGATAACATTAAAGCACGTAGCATTACTGAGCAAAACAATGCTGATGAAACCCAATTTGGTTGAAAGCTGAGGCTTGGATGGAGATAACCAAACTGTTCCACTGAAAGATGATACTGGGGTAGCTGAGATGCAACAAGAAACAGAGATTACCATTTCCTGCAGGAAGCAAAAACTGTACAAGTTTGCATCAAGTGTAGCAGCGATAATAGTTCTATCTATCATACTCTAACTTTAATTATCATTTTTGGAACACTCAAATGATGCTTCAGTTAGCACCCATGGATGAGTAATGTGCCTGAAGCAATTTGAAGGCAAGTTGTGGATAACTAAACGGTAATGTTGATGTGATTACTGTACCAACCTCAAGGGATTCCGAACTTAACTTGAAAAACAATGGAGCTGCTGAAGTTCCTGATCCAATCTTGGCGGAAGCAATAATTGGAATCTATTTCATGAATAGGTTTGGAACATGAAATATGTGGGAAAATTTGATGATGCACAACAACATAATGCAGATCTTGCAGCAATAGAAACCGTAGATGAGAAGCTGACCTGGACATGTGACAAGAGTTGATACAATTTAAGGTACCCACTCATACTTCATGAATTTTATTCCTACCTGTTAGAATCAGAAATTATATGAAATATCAGGATGTACTTGACCATGTTTTCAGGTTAAAATATAAACTAAACAGGAACTGCTGGCCCTCCAGTTGGTCCAAACTGTTGTCCACTGGGACATCATGGGCAATTTTCCTTTGCTTGCACTTGAGTGTAGAGGTTTGCCTACATTCATAGTGCACAGAGGAAAATCAGCCGAGAGGACCGTACGCCTGTAACGCAATTTCCTCTGTGAGCTTCAGCCGGACAAACTCTATGCCCAAGAGCAAAAAGAGGTAAATCTGCCCCAAATTATCCAAACAATTTGGGAAACACCCCTAGTTTATATAAGGGAAGAACTGATCATGGATTCATTACAATCTTGTACCGTATTAATTTAACAAAAATTGAAACGTGCCTTAATTTAATAATTAGATACACATAGAACATCCTGAGAGATTCAATCCTTTCCAATAACAGGTCAGTTTGGATAAATGACATTCCAACAGGCACTGCACCTTTGTTTCAATGCTGTTAGCGGTGGGCTGTTGCATAGTAGAGGTAAGGGCTTAGTGTTGAGATATTATGCACAGCTTGTAGGCTGAAATGAGGCAAGCTTGGAACAGCTTGATATGAGTTTCAAAGGGTACGTGTACAGATGGGGACAAGCCTCAGGTTTTGAGGGAGGGAGAGCAAGTGTCCCAGTATATAGTAACTACCAGGAAGCTGGAAAGAGCCTTTGGCTTAGTGCTGACATTCCCAGCTTTGAGACAGGAGGTGCAAGATTTGAACCCTGCAGAACCCTACAATCCCAGCAAGTGGAGACTGGAGCTCTGACTCTGAATTCTGGGTAGACGTCCAGTTGGATACTCATGTGTGGTAGGTGAACCCCTCCTTATCGTATAGTTTGTGGGAGTCCATAAAACTCTCCTGCTGTATAGGACGAGGCACCCTATTGGCTGGTATAAAGACGGTTACTCCATGGATGGAGTGTTCCCATTGTGACCTGTCAGACTGTTAATCAGCATGTGAATCCTTCCACTACTTCACACTGTTCTCCAAGGCAAGTGTGTGAAGATACAAAAACAAACCACCAGGAGGACCATCCTGTCAATTAGTTATTTTAGTAGCAAATTTGGGAAAATTGCATACAGAATTACATATAATTAAGGTTATTCATGTGACCTTTGCTAATGAGAGCAACTTAATTTGCACCAGTGTCAACATAAGCCAAACCTCAAAAGGCAAGAGCCATGTTTCATGGAGTATGTAATTTAGTAAAATAATTCATTAAAAGGAAATAGGATATTATGGCCTAAAGCCTCATTTACTAAAAATAAATTGTATGCTAAATGCCTGAACAAAAATGGACAAAAAAATAAAATCTCAAAAATACATCAGGATAAGGAAGACAATGAGAAAGAAAGAAAAACTTGCATTTATATAGCGCCTTTCATGACCACCAGACGTCTCAAAGTGTTTTACAGTCAATGAAGTACTTTTTGAAATGTAGTCACTGTTGTAATGTGGGAAACGCGGCAGCCAATTTGCACACAGCAAACTCCCACAAACAGCAATGTGATAATGACCAGGTAATCTGTTTTTTTGTTATGTTGGTTGGTTGAGGGAGAAATATTGCCAAGGACACCGGGGATAACTCCCCTGCTCTTCTTCAAAATAGAGACAGACACATAGGCCGCAAATTTAATTGACCTCAGAGGGGGGGGGGTTTGGAGGTGGGTCTGTTGCAAAAATCAGAAAAATCCCGCTGCCACGCTCCCAAACTGACCCGACACCAAACGGCGGGAAAGGCAGTTAAGGCAATTAACAGCTTGTTAACTGCCTGGATAATCTTATTTAAAGGCCTGATCTGATTTTGGAGGTTATTCACCATGCTGCCCGCCTTCATAAAAACACGCCAGGTGAATCGAGCTGGGTTGAGCTAGGACCTGAATTGTTGCCAGCTGCTCGAGCAGCTTAAAAGCGGTCTCATTCTTTCACATGCCACAACAGAGTGCTTTGAGGTTTGTGAGACATTTTGCAGCTCAACTAATCTTGTGAGTGTTGAGGCTGAAATCCATCTGCTGTGTGATCTCCTTGGAATACCCTCTGGCTACTTTGTCGGAGCGCACACAACCTCTATTCCTCGACTGAGATATATACCAGCGGTATGGGAACCATTTATATCCTCTCATCCTGGTCATCAGATTCGGAGGAACAGGAGCTGCAGCAGCAGCAGAACCAGGCACAGCAGCAGCACCAACAACAGGAGCGCCAACCTTCTCTTCACCCACCTGGTGATGCACAGGGCAGAGGGCGTCAGCGCGGGCCTGCACCTCGCCACAGGAGATACCCCCAACACAGGCTTTACAGGCCGAGGATGGGATTCCTCAACATGAGTGAGCAGCAGTACCAAAGGAGTCTGAGACTTCCACGAGACGTAGTCGCTGACATCTGCACAATGCTGCACCAACACCTGGAGCTCAGAGGAGCATGTGGATACTCCTTACCAGTGGCTGTCAAAGTCAACACTGCACTCAACTTCTTTGCTTCAGGCTCCTTGCAGGGATCAGCTGCAGACATCAGCGACATCTCCCAGCCGGCCACACACGTCTGTATCATGCAGGCTACCGATGCCCTTTTTGCAAAGGTGCACAATTACATCCACTTCTCCACAGATGAAGCAAGTGTAACTTCACATGTGGTTGGCTTTAATAATATGGCAGGCTTCACATGTGACCATTAGGGCACCCCATCACAACCCAGCTGTATTTGTCAACCGCAAGGGCTTCTACTCCGTTAACATCCAGCTGGTGTGTAACCACAGGAAGATCATCATGCATGTTTGCGCAAAGTACCCTGGCAGTTGCCATGAATCCTTCATCCTGCGGCAGTCTACTGTGCCTCAGCTCTTCAATCCGCCAAAACCAACTTTCTGGATGGCTACTTGGCGACAAGGGCTATCCCCTGAAAAAGTGGCTCATGACACCGATGAGGAGGCCATCAAACGAGGCGGAGGAGCGGTACATTGTGAGCCACATTTCCACAAGAAGCATCATAGTGCAAACCATCGGCTTTCTCAAAATGCAATTCCGATGCCTCGACAGATGTGGAGGAGCCCTGCAGTATGCACCAGCCACGGTGTCCAGAATCATTGTCGTCTGCTGTGCCCTGCACAATATCACACAGCAGCGTGGCTTAGTGCTCCCTGAGGAACAAGTGGCTCAACTCAGAGCATCCTCGGAAGAATAGGATAAGGACAAGGGGGAGGAGGAGGAGGAGGACGAGGAGGAGGAGGACGAGAACAAGGGGGAGGAGGCACTCCTTGCGGGGCCAGATGTGGCCAATGCAGCAGCATTGAGCACATTGCTGGCCGTCACACAAGGGGTGCAATTCATCCATGCCAGATTCGCTTCAACCACAGGTGGCCAGCATATGGCTATGAATGTGTGGATGATCTTCTTAAAACACGATACAACATCTCTCCAATAAATGGTGCTTTCCTATCACTCTCAGCATCATCATTATAAATGCAAGTCACCCTGAGCCCTCAATGTGCAACTTCTATTTCCCAGAACATCTAGGCCAGAACTTCAACTGTTTGCCATCACTTTTGTTTAATGAAATCACAAAAGGATGACAATGGCAAATATACAATGGAACAAAACACCCAAGTGATTACCCTTGTGACTATTTGTGTGTTAGCTTCCTCTTACATATGCTTCTATGTGGTGCTTCCCCTGTGGCTTCAGCAGATGTAGAAGCACCTTGCTCACTTTGATGCTGCATCTGCTTAGATGCCTTTGGCGAACTGGGTTTGGGAGCCTGGGAGGGCTCCTCCACCGTCTGCTCTTCCTGCGGCTGTGCAGGGGCTGAGACAACCATCTCAGTTAGGTGAGGAATCTGGGGATCTGACCGAGGGCTCCACAGTGGCATGGTCGTGTGAGTGCTTGGAGAGGAGCCCACACTTCCTTGTTGTCTGCCACCAACATCCCTCTCATGGGTCACCCGCACTTCAGTGCTAGCAAGTGGCTGGAGAGCATCTTGCTGCACGTCAGTGGGGCCATGAGGACCCATCTCAGTACTAACAATCCTCATAACGGGGACGTCCATGTACTTCTGGTGTCTCTCCTTAATAGATGCCCATCTATCCTCCATAGCAGACCATCTATTTAAAAGAGTCACCATGTTCTCATGTGTCTGGCGACTTATGTCCTCCATGGAGGTTGCCACTCTCTCCATGGTGGCACGTTCATGCACCATTGCTTCCAAAAAAGGCAGTGCTCATGTTAGAGATGGACTCCTCCATTCTCTGCATACTCGCATTTACCCTGGATGCAAACCCAGTCAGAGACTCCTGCACTTGTTCCTGGAGTTCCAGCACTGCTCTCTTTCTGGATGGCCCCAGAGGCACAGTGTCTACATGCAGCTGAGCAAAGCTAGGAGGGTCCTGTGACCTCCGACGAGGACTCTCCACTGCTGTCCCTGTCTCCACCATCTGCTGATACTCTCTTGTGAGCTGTGATACACCAGGTGACAACACTACTCTATGTCTTGATGGCCCCGCCGAGGTGTGCATTGCTGCGCTGGTGCTGGGTGCACTGAGTCCTGGTGACGCTGCCCCCTCAGAGGCTGCAGGTTCCTCTGAGGAGATGTCCGTGTCTTCCTCCTGGACAGTGGGAAGAGGGTGCCCGATAGTCATGTGGTAGAGAAAACACATGAGTTAGACATCTGATATTTAGGTAACAGACACATCCTATTGCGCAGATGATCAAAGTCAATCTCTATGAACATCATATGCCATTGCAGTCAATCATGAAATCTAACTGCGAGGGATGAGTCATAGAGTCATAGCGGCACAGAAGAAGGCCATTCGGCCCATCGAGTCCAGCTGGCTCTCTGTAGAGCAATCCAGTCAGTCCCATTCCCCTGCTATATCCCCATAGCCCTGCAAGTTTATTTCCCTCAAGTGTCTATCCAGTCTCCCCTTGAAAACATTGAGTGTCTCCGCTTCCACCACTTCTGTCGGCAGCAAGTTTCAGGTCATCACCAGTCGCTGCGTAAAAAAGTTTTTCCTCACATCCCCCTGTATCTCTTGCCCAAAACCTTAAACCTGTGTCCCCTAGTACTTGTACCATCAACTAGTGGGAAGAGCCTTTCCCCGTCTAGCCTATCCAAACCCGTCATAATCTTGTACACCTCTATCAAATCACCCCGCAACCTCCTTTGCTCTAATGAAAACAAATCCAGCTTCTCCAACCTGTCCTTGAAACTAAGATTCCCCCATCCCCGGAACCATTCTGGTAAATCTCCTCTGCACCCTCTCAAGGGCCTTCACATCCTTCCTAATGTGTGGTGACCAGAACTGGATGCAATACTCCAGTTGTGGCCTAACTAGTGCTTTATAAAGGTTCAGCATAACTTCTCTACTTTTGTACTCAATACCTCTATTTATGAAGCCCAGGATCCCATATGCTTTGCTAACCACTCTCTCAATATATCCTGCCACCTTCAGGGACCTATGCACATTAACTCCCAGGTCCCTCTGTCTCTGTACACTCTGTAAAACTGTGCCATTAAGTGTATATTGCCTCTCCCTGTTCCTTCTGCCAAAATGCATCACCTCACACTTCTCTGCATTAAATTCCATCTGCCACTTGTCTGCCCATTCTGCTAGCCTTTCTATGCCCTGTTGCAGACGATTGGTATCACCCTCATTGTTTGCAACACCCCCAAGTTTGGTGTCATTGGCAAATTTAGAAATTCTACTCTGTATTCCTTAGAAATTCTATTCTGTTGAAACTCTATTCTGTCACCAGCTTCGTCTACTGCGCCCATCTCTCCGTGCCCCACTTTCAGCTCCTCGCCACCTCCCACGATCTTGTGCACAGCCTCCTCAGCACTTGTCAATGTCACCAAGGATGGAGGCACTCCTCCTGTCTTCGTTCTCTTCCTCTTATTTTGGGCTATCTTTTCCTGCAAGGAGGGACACAAGTGGAGTTTCAGTGAGAGTGGTGGAGTGACTTAAGAATCCATAACATAGAAGCTTCGAGGGAGACCAAGATGGAGTGAGGTGCCAAGAGGAATCTGGATCCCTGTGCATTGTTAGTTGTTGTCATTGCATAACAGTGAGAATGACTGTGATGGGTGCATAGTATGACGGTGAAGTGATTCGGTACAGAGAGAGAGGTGGATAGGTAATGGTGCAAGGGAAGTAAGGGTAAGGTGGGATGTGGAGGAGTAGGCTTACAAAGCAGAGTGCTGGTGATGAGAAGAGAAGGGAAGCAGATTGAAGATAAGTGTGATGTCATACTCACTTTTGCTGATTGCAGAAGATCATGAAACCATTTCCGGCACTGGATCCAGGTGCGTGAACAAATGGACCTTGTGCTGACCTCCACAGCAATGTGCAGCCAGGCTGCCTTTTTTTGCTGAGGAGATTTCCTCAGCCATCGGGAGGGAACAGAATCTGCACCCTCTCAAGGCCCCCTCTTACTCCCTCCACACGAGCTTGGAGGGAGTCCTCATTGAAACATGGAGCAGCCTTCGGTTTTGCACCACTCATTGTGGCCTTGGCATATTCAGAGACCAGCAGAAATGAGAAATGAAAGGCTATGGCTGCATGATCCCCTTAAAAACAACTGCAGCAATGACGTCATCAGAGGCGACTAACAGACCCGATCCCAGTCATTGGACCGGCCAGCGCACACCACAGCACTTAATAGGCCAATTAAATTAAAATTTCAAATTAGGAGCAGCTGAAACCGACAGCGGGACCGGAACCCACCCACCAGGCAACCCAACTCCAACCCGCCTCCTCCATTAAATTCACGGCCAAAGTATTTGTTTTAATTTCTCTGTAATTTCCTTATTCCCCATTATACTTTCTCCTGTCTCAGCCTGTAAGGGACCCACATTTACTTTTGCTAATCTTTACCTTTTTACATACCTATGGGAGCTTTTACAGTCTGTTCTTAAGTCTCTCGCTAGTTTACTCTCATATTCTATTTTCCCTTTCTTTATCAATTTCTTGGTCCTCCTTTGTTAAAATCTTCCTAATCCTCAGGCTTATTGCTCTTTTTGGCAACATTATAAGCCTCTTCCTTTGATCTAATACTATCTTTAACTTCTCTTGTTAGCCATGGTTGGAACACCTTTCCTGTGGGGATTTTTTGCCTTAAAGGAATGTATATTTGTTGTAAATTATGTATTAATTCTTTAAATGCTAGCCATTGCTTGCCTACTGTCACACCTTTTAATGTAGTTTCCCAATCTACCTTAGCCAACTCGCCCCTCATACCTACGTAGTTTGCTTTGTTTAGATTTAAGACCCTAGTTTCGGATTTAACTAAATCACTTTCAAACTCAATATAAAATTCTATCATATTGTATTATGGTCACTCTTCTCTAAAGGCCCAATTACTACAAGGTTATTAATTAACCCTTTCTCATTGCACAATACTAGATCTAAAATAGCCTGTTCCCTAGTTGGTTCCTGAACATATTGATTTAGAAAACTCTCTTGTATACTTTTCATGAATTCGTCCTTCACACTATTACTGCAAATTTGGTTTGCCCAGTCTATATGTAGATTAAAGTCCCCATGATTACTGTATTACCCTTGTTACATGCACCTCTAATTTCCTAAGTTATACTCTGCCCTACATTACAATTATTGTTTGGGGGCCTATAAACAACTCCCACCAATGTTTTCTGCCCCTTGCTGTTTCTTAGCTCCACCCAAACTGATTCTACTTCTTGATTTTCGGAGCTAAGATCCTTTCTCTCTACTGTCTTTATCCCATCCTTTATTATCAGGGCTACCCCTCCTCCTTTCCATTTTGCCTATCTCTCCTAAAAGTTAAGTATCCTGGAATATTTAGTTCCCCACTTTGCTCACGTTGCAACCACGTCTCTGTTATGGCTACTAGATCAAACCTATTAATTACTATCTCTGCTATTAATTCATCTATTTTGTTGCGACTGCTTCACGCATTCAGATATAGTGCCTTTAGTTTTGACTTTTTTCTATTTTTCCCTGGTGTTACCTTAGTCACTGATGCCCTATTACCTTTGTTACTCTCTCTGTCCCTTTCTGACCCACTCTGCTTATTTTTACCCAAAACTCTGGTTTGCTCTAGTAATTTGATGTGCACACACCCACCAAGCCCTCAGATCTTAATTTATTTTCCTATTACGTTAAGTCATTCATGCATAGGAACACCCCCCACCCCTACCCCCCTCCCCTACCCCCCTCCCCGCTTCTGGTTAACTCCTCTACCCCTCCTCCCCTAAAAGGAATGATACATGTTTGGATACCTGACCTCAAAGGCTGTAATATCAAGATAAACAATTCTGGGAAGGATATGACTCCACAGTGTCCCAACAAAAGGATGTACCAATTGTCAGCCAGCTCCAAGTGATGAGATCTTACAAAGTACATCTGATGTTAACATCTTATAAATAATTAATGTTATGCTGTGTGGAACACTGGCAAGGCAGCATTTATTGCCCATCCCTAGTTACCCTGAGGGCAATAAGAGTCAACCACATAGAATGGGACTGGAGTCACATATAAGTCAGGCTGAGTAGGGGTGGCAGGTTCCCTTCCCTGAAGGACATTAATGAATATTAGGTTTTAACAACAATCCAGTAATTTTCATGAATTTTTTGTGGTAGCTCACAAAGGACTAGATTTATTCAATTCAATTTCATAACTTGCTCTGGTGGGATTAACACACAAACCTCAAGATTGCTAGCCCAATGCCATAACTACTAGGCTACCATACCACATTTCAATAGGCACTCCCAGCACGGCGCCGCACCCACCAGGAGCGCATACCGCCTCCAGCAGATGAGGCTCCGAACCAGGAGTGCTCTTTCACAACATTTATCCTCATTTATCCTTCTGCTTTTGGAGTATTTAAAGCAATGCCACCAATGAGTCGCATTAAGTGGAAGCTGCTGTCATTCTGCTGATGTGAGCTGTGCCCTGTGCTAGGTGATAGTTTAAATCCCTGTGGAGCTCGTGTTAGCAACAAAGAAGAAGCCAGTCAGCACATAGGCTGTGTGGCACCACTTAAGTGCATTAACAGCCCTAATAGAGATAAAAGCAGCTGTAACTGCAGAAATCATTTCGCAGAGAAGAGGAACTGAAATTTTGTGGCAACTCCACATAGAAGAACAGTGTGCTTCAGTGACTGGTGTTTCGGCTTGTTGTTGTAGTACCTAATGTTTAGATGCGTAGGTTACACTGACACATCTTGTACATGAAAGGTGGGGCCTATTATGTGATGCCGGTTGCGTGCACCAGGGCCACTTTTGCTGAGGCGTTGACTGTTTCTCTGCAAGGATCAGCTGGCCTCACCTCATAATTGGAGGTTAACTCATTTACGCATTTTAATGGCACTCCTGGCATGTGGTGCACTGGGAACACCACGTGGGTCTTGGGCAGGAATGTCAAATAACAGCTGCCAGTGAGCTGCCATTTTTTTTTGCTTTGGCCTGGTGTAAAGAACAATGACCCCACTGATGAATTGGCCATAGTTGGCCAATTATAGTTGGGCCAGAAAGTTAAGGCTGGCTCTCCAATAAGGAGAGGGTCACCCAGGAATAAATAAAAACAAAATTTTTTAGAACACCCCCATGAAAAACCTGATCCAAATAGGTGTTGAGTGACTGGAATGCTACTCAGATGCTACTGCTGCATTATGGGAAGACTCCTCCTCAAGTTCACCACTGGGATGACAGAAGCCAATGTATTTATTTTCACCACTCTGTTCTTTTGGGCACCCACTCCCCTTCAGCCACCTAAGTCTTACTCTGGCATTCTCTGCCCAGACCTCTGTCTCCTCCTTTAAAAACCATGGGGGAGAAATTCGGTATTGCCCCATTTGGGCGCAATTATCGGCCGGGCGCAAAGATTAGCGCCTGGCGCTAATTATCGCCTCCGACGGCAAACTTGGCTTTTATCGCCCCTGGAGGTGATTGGAGCGCTAAATCAGGCGCCACACAACTCTCTTAAGGCACTAAGGCCGAGGAGCGAGGCGCTACCTCAGAGGGCGGGTGCAGCACAGGTGCTGTCAGTTAGCGATTGAACACAGACACACTGGCGCTGGTCAGTTCTTAAAGTGGAGGGTCGATCTTGCTCTGCAGCCACACCCTGCTCACTGGAGCCTTGAATCTTGGCCTGGGCAGACCTGTGGCTAAATCTAGCAGCCAGACACTATGGAAAGGGCCAGGGAGCAAGCACAGCGCTTCTGCGAGCGGGCTTTGGAGGCTCTGGTTTGGGGGTGGAGCGCAGAAGATCCATTCTGTACCCAGAGAGTGGCAGGAGGCCTTTGCCACGCGAGTACAGAAGAGTGTGGAGGGAGGTGGCTCAAAGCGTTTCCTCAAGCAGCATGGTGCCTAGGACCCATGTGCAATGTAGGAAAAGTTCAACGACCTCACTCGGGTCGTCAGGGTGAGTGCCTTTTTTTTCGAAACCTCTTCATCCCTCCATCTCAACCTCACTTTATGGCCAGAGGGTCTTGAAAACCCCAATGCCCAACACTCATCCAACACCTATGGCCCTTTCATCAAACACAAACGCACATTCCACACTTTGCATACAGTAAGGGCTATTCAACTATGGGAGGCACATCAGGCAAGACCATGGCTGCATACAGTAAGGGCTATTCAACTATGGGAGGCACATCAGGCAAGACCATGGCTGCATACAGTAAGGGCTATTCAACTATGGGAGGCATATCAGGCAAGACCATGGCTGTATATTTACTCAGACGCTGTCCTTTTTCTTGCAGGCCAAGCTGTCTCATAATAGGAGACAGCAGCAATGGACCGGTGGAGGGCGGCCTCAGCTTCAACCCTTCAGCGATCTTGAGGAGCGCGTCCACAGGATTGTGGCAAGCCGGTTGATTGGTCCCGTCGCCACTGGAGACGCCGACCCCATTCTGGACAGCAATGGTAAGGTCATCACCTTTTTGTACTCTCTCCTTCCACTTGTTCCTCACAACACCAGCCTTTGACACTTTCAATCCAAATCACTAAATCGCTGCACTCATGCCTCCCTTGCTGCCATCCTGTCCTCAAAGCCACTATTGTAGCTCCCTGCTTTCAGATGGTGATTCACCAGGTGAAGAGATGGGCCCTCAAGCTGCCAGTGAGAGTGAAGCTGAAGGCGAGGAGGAAGAGGAAGCCGGACCATCAGCACCACCCTCAACCGAGGCAACCCATCCCCATACTGGTGACACGCCTTCCCTGGGGGGGAGCAGGAGGGAATGGTCTGATGAGGGTGAAGCTCCAGGACCCAGCGGGCTGCAGCAACGCGATGGGGGTAGGGAAGCTCGGGGGTCTTCTCCCCGGAGGGAGAGTATGGCCTCAAGTCCTGCTGCACTGGACGCAGACGAGGAGTGGGTCCTCGCTGAAAAGAGTGCCCAGGCGGAGCAAAGGCACACTGAGCTCATGGTTGCAGTGGCAAGGTTGCCCGAATCCATTGAACCACTGGCAAGGAGTGTCGAGCACTTCGCTGTAGCACAGGCAGCTGCCATGCAAATGCTAAGTGCTGCAGTGCAGTCAGTGGCTGGTCTCATGCAGACACAGATTGAGGCCACGTGAGCACTGACTGCTGCCACCCTCACTGGATCGGGCACATTTCCCCGGGGCTCTCACCGTGCCGCAGCAGGACAGCAACCAGATTGCTCCGGATGCTGAAGTGCTGCCCCGTGGGAGTGCCAGTGTGTCGGTCGAGCAGGGAGTTGCTGTCCTCTCGCAAGATGACAGCATTCCTGCTGCCACCACTGGCACTTCTCCACTGCAGTTGCCACCACCTGTAGGAGAGACTGCTGCCGCCCATGCAGAGTTGGTGCAGTCAGCAGCCGGGCCCTCCAGGTCCAGAGCTGGTCCAGGCCGTCCCTCAAGGGCATCTGCAGTCTCAGTTCCTGACACTCAGCAGCCTTCCCCCAGCCTTGCTCCAGCCACTGGCGTCCCATTACGGAGGAGCTGCAGGGTGGGAAGGGGGCAATTTTGCAAGGGAAGCAGATCACCCTCGAAGGGCAAAAAGTAGGAGGTGTGGCAAAATGTTTTTCATTGTTTTATTGAAGGCTGAGGTTCGTGGTCAAATTTTTGTTACTGTTTTGGACATTGCCTCCAGGTTGTGAGAGCCAGTTATGTGAATGACTGCTTTTTTTGTGTTTCTTTCTATTACTTTGTCATGTGGAAATGAGACACACAGAGTTTGTGAAATAAAGAAGTGTCTGTATTCAAAATGTACATGTTTGGTCTTTGCACTCATTGTTGCCTTGACTGGCTTAGGGGTTGCGGGATGCTTTCATTCAGGTTGTTTGAATGGCAGAAGCCATTCCCTCAGAGGGGGCCTAGAAGCAACTTGCTATGAGCCTTTGACGGACAGCCCTTCCACTTTGTGCCTCCCTCCCGCCTTGGTGCTGCTGATGATCATCCTTCTCATATTCCTCCTCCTCTTCCTCCTCCTCTGGTGGTGCTCCAATGTCTGGTGGCATTGGCTGGGTCCTAAGGATTGCAAGGTTATGCAGCATGCAGCATACAACAACGAAGTGGGAGACTCGCTCAGGCGATCACTGCAGGGCTCCTCCAGAATGGTCCAGACAGCGGAACCATTGCTTGAGCACGCCGATTGTGTGCTCAACGATGTTCCTGGTAGCTTGATGGCACTTGTTGTATCATAGCTCAGCAGGGGTGCTGGGCGAACGGTGCGGTGTCATCAGCCAGGTGCACAGAGGATATCCCTTGTCCCCGAGAAGCCAACCTCCTGGGTGATGCAGTGCCTGGAAAAGGTCTGCCACAGAAGTCTGGCGCAGGATGAAAGTGGGCATTGACAGCGAGTATCAGCTGTCTGTGGTCACAGACCAACTGGATGTTTAAGGAATGGAAGCCCTTTCGGTTGCGGAAATCCTCGGCATTCTCTTGCGGCGCCCGCAAAGCCACATGCGTGCAGTCAATGACGTCCTGCACCATGGGGCTGCCTGCTATCCTAGCAAAGCTCGTTGTGTGTTCTTGCTGCTTGTCCGGGGTCATGGGGAAAGAGATCTACTCTCGTCTCCTTTTAAAGAGGGCATTTGTTACCTGACGGATGCAGCAATGCACCGCGAAATGGGAGATATTGGCGATGTCCCCAGTAGCTGATTGAAATGAGCCGCTGGCATAAAAGTTGAGAGCCACTGTTATCTTCACTGCCACTGAGAGAGACTCCTCAGTTGAGGCTGCAGATCTGGCTGAAGCAGGTGGCAGAGCTCAGTGACCACCTCCTTGCTGAATCACAGCCTTCACAAACAGTGCTCCTCAGACATATTAATGTAGGAGAACTGTAGGCGAAAAACCCTGGGAGGGTAAGGTCTCCTGTACCGAGGCCTGTTGGCCCTCCTCCGTCTGGTGTAGGGTTCTCAAAATTCCCGCATTCCCCAAAATTATGGATCAAGGGACCCTGTTAGGACAAGTTATTAAAAACAGGGTACCCAAAATGGCTTCTGTAACCTCGTGACCAAAACCGACAGGATTTTTGATAGCAGGGCTCTGCAGACAGGCAGGCCCTGAAGCAAAACTTAAAATGCAGGAATCTGTGAAAAGGGCTTTGTGGGGCCACACAGCCAAAGCAAACACAGAATATGCATTCATTCGCCTTGAAACAGACCAAGCTAGAATGGGCCTAAAATCGAAGCCATTAGGTTTCTGCATATTTAATCGGTAACAGCTCACGGTAGCCATCAATTCAGGATGGGGACAATTATGTTTCATCCATGACAAACAACCAGGACATCGAGGCCATTAGACCCAGAGACAACCACTCCACAAGTCGTTAAAGTAAATGGCTGTAATCATTTTAAACGAGCCCGCCAAATGTTAGACAAAGGACTGACCTGATTTGGTGCGCAGATAAGGAATGAAGAACGGGTATAATTGTAGGCCCATCAGTGGTAATCGCTCTCTTGCTCCTGCCCCCATCTTTTGGCCTTGGCCTGCTGTCTCTCGTTCTCATGCCCTGGCCTCATGGCGGGTTCTCTTCTCACTCGCCACGCTGCTCAACACCAAGGACGCCCATTACACCGGGGCCAAGTGCGGGAGGAGAACGGACCTGTTTCGAAAGCACACAGGACACACAGGCCACAAACAGGCAGACGAGACGAGATGAAGAATATGGTAAAGCGATAAGAGCAGGGAATGGCCACAGGAAGCCGCGTTGGGGGACAAACACCTAGTTATAAGCTCGCGTTTTGAAGAAATAAGTTGGCATTTACATGCATGGACAGTAAAACCCCAGAATCCTAGCCCAGTTTGAGAATAAGCTGGCGTTCGAAGGATGGGTAGCAAAATCAATGGACAATAAGGGCCCAGTTTAAGAGTAAACTGGTGTTCGAAGCTTGGGTAGCAAAATCATTAAGCGGTAAAGACCGCCAACCGACCCCCAACCACAGCAACACCGTCGACAACCGCCCGAGGAAGAAGAAGAAGAAAACCCATCGTGACTCAATGATGACGGTAGCTGAGGTAAAGGCGGGTGCTTCGCATAAACAACTTCAGCACCGCGCCCTGTGACCAGGTGGCGATGGGATACCCCAAAGGACAGCAAGAGCAGACCTTACAACCCCACCAGTTAAAGCAACAGGTTTCGGATTGGTGAGCATGAATTCCTAGCCCCTCATAGCTTAATCTAGTTAGGTGTAGGGGTGGGATAAGGATAAAGGGGATTGTTAATGTATTTGTTTCCCTCGATGTGCTGTGTGTTCCCCATTACCATATAAGTGTAATTGTTTATGCCTGTATTCATATCAGTATTTCTCATAAGATTGTGTTTTATTCTGCTTTTAATAAAATTCTGGTTTTCTTGCACCAAACCACTTGTCTACTCGATATTCTGTATCGCCGCCTGTACCTAAATCCGGTGTCTAGAACCCAGGGGTGTAGGAGCAATTCGAACCGCTCAAAGGCAGTCAGAGGTGAAGCTGACTGGGCACACGCCACCCCCTACAGAAATGGCGACCGCGGCAAGACTCCGGCAACAGGGTTGCGATACAGTAGACAATGGTTCGGATGAGCAAACCATGATGGAGGAAAGGATTTCTGATTATGTGTTTAGTAAGGTGAATATCACGAAGAAGTGGATCACCACTCCATTGAGGGCTGGGCGCCCGGTAGATGCAACAGCTAAGTGGACAGAAGGCAGGGAGCACAACAAATCCCTAGAGAAGGCAGTCTGGCTGATGTGCTTCAAAAAGCAGGTCCAGATTTTCAACAGACTCGTTGCAGCACAGGCAGCCAAGTTAAAGGAGTCAGCCCTGGAGATCCAGGACAAGGCTCTAGCAGGGGAGAAGTTAGTGGTAGCATTGCAGGCCCTAAATCGGGAAAGGATGCATTTAATGGGAGAACATAAGGCCAAGTTGGAATACCTACAGTGCCAAGTCACCGAAGCCAAGTGTAATGAGTTGAGGTTGCGGGAAAAGAACACCCGCCTAGCAAGACAAGTGAGAGAACAGGAGGAGAAGGTAAAAGAGGTAAAGGCAGCTTACAAGTTAGCGAGCGAACAGGGGTTTGAAGATGCAGATCATGGCCCCTGCAAGGAGAAGATAGAAAATCTGAGCCTGGCCCTGAGGAAGGTAAAAGGCATGGAGTGCCTCATAAGCCCGAAGGCAGGCCAGGCGGATTTTATGGGGAACGAGGGGAGGACAGTTCAGACATCACTGGTAGTGCCCAGGGACGACCCGGTTGAGGAACAGGAGGTCTCACGACCACCACCCGTAGTGCCAGGTTTCAGCGAGGTCTGGCAGCAAGGGGGGGGTGGAGTCAGAGGTGGGAGCGGAGGTGGAGCAACCCCCGCCAGAGAGGTCGGAGCCGGGGCCAATGTGCCCAGCCCGGCATCGAAAGTTCGGCCCACCTGTCAATGGCGACGATGAGAGACCCCTCCAAAACCAGTTCGTATTACCCTATAGCACCCAACAGCTTAGGGCTATGGTAAGCCATATCCCAAAGCTCTCCGAAAAGGGGGATCCCTCAATCCACTTCAGGGAGGTAGAGCAGGCAGCCAGCGTCAACGACTGCGATGGCGCTGAGCAGGCCAAAATCTTGCTATTTTCCCTGGAGAGTAGGCTCCTCCAATCCCTCTCTGATGAGTGTAAGAAGGGGCAGTGCAGGTACGAGGAGCTCAGGGATGAAGTTCTGGAGGCCATGGGGATGAATGAGGGAAGTCCATTCTCCCGTGTGGAGAAGACGGTCCAGCTCACAGGGGAAACCCCGTAGGCTTTCGCGGACAGGTTATTGCCACTTTATAGGAGCGCCTGTCCTGGGGCACCTAACCGGGCGTTCCTGAATGGGGATCCACTGGCCCACTGGCTCCATTGCCTGGTGGCAAACAGCTTGCCACAGGTCCGGGTGAAGGCGGAAGTCTGGTTCGACCCCAAGAATCCCCAGACCACCGAACTTACGGTGATCAGACCGTTGACCCTAGCCTATAAGAATGGTAGGGGAACGATGCACACCCACCTAAGGGGAAGGTGCATGAGGTAAAACCCGGACAGGGTAGGAAAGAGTGGCATCAGGAAGGGAATAACCCCCCCCAACACAAAGATGAATTGTTACGGGTGTGGGAAGGATGGTCATTGGCGGAAGGAGTGCAAAAACCCTTGGAAAGACAACAAGGGAAAGAATTCCACAGCCCCAGCCCAAAAGGCGGAGGCAGGAATCCCTCCCGCCACGGTAGAGCCATTTTTGGACAACATGAGGTCCTTATTGACTGGCCACTGGTGAGTAGCAGCCGCTACTGGTGCTCTGACCCCATCAGCCCCATCCAACCCACAGCCCTGACTAGAGCCCGCGCAGCCTGTTCACCTGCGTTGCCTTCGATACGATGAATGGAAAAGACCCCTCGTGGAGATGGAGGCAGAAAGGATGAAGGGGACCTATCTGTTGGACACGGGGGCATCATGCACCATGGTCCATTCAGCTAACCCCACCACCTCACCTCTATCTACGGGGTCCCATACAGTCTGTTGGGATTCACAGGCAAAGAACAGGCCGGCTCGTTTTCCATCCCGCTCGCCATTCGTTTAGGACCACTCCGCTCTAAGTGGACCTGTGTCCTGATGAAATGGGAAGTGGAGGGTGGAAGAGGGGTCCTGGGAGCTGACTTCATTGTAGGCCACGGGATCCTGGTGGATTAAAGAAATCATTGCCTATGGGAGGCAAGTGCAGGAAAGGACGGCGAGGTAGTAGTAATCCCAGGGAAGGAAGGGACGGGGACACTGTGCACCATGAAGACCACAGAGGGTTATAACCTCGAGCTCATGGTCAATAACACCCCAAAAGAGTTCCAGGCATTTGTGCAGGCCCACCTGGCCACATTTGCCACACACAAACACGACTGCAGGAGGGTCAACGGGTTTGAGGTCAGCGTAGACGGGGACCCCATGGCCCGACCACAGAAACAGTATAACTTCCCCAGGGAAGCGGAGCCAGACATGGAAGCAGCCATGTCCTCCTTAGTACAGCAGGGAGTTCTGAGACCAATAGCCACCCACGTAAACTCTCCACTGTGGCCGGTTAGAAAGCCGGACAATTCCTGGAGGGCCACGGTGGACTATCGGGTGCTCAACAGCAACATCCCAGCCTGTGCACCCATGGTAGCAACGGCTGCCGACCTGATAGGAAGTATCCCAGCATCCGCGACCACTTTCACGGTGCTGGATATTTCCAACGGGTTTTGGTCCATCCCTTTAAGAAGGGAGGATCAGCACAAGTTTACCTTTACATTTAAAGGGCAACAGTACACCTGGAACTGTTTGCCTCAGGGCTTCCACAACAGCACCAGCAATTTCCATCAGTGCATGGCAAACAGTTTAAAGGACTTCAGTCAGCCCAGACAGTTGGTACAATATGTGGATGACCTGCTCCTGCTCACCGATTCGAGAGAGGAGCATGGCCCACTACTGTCCGAACTGCTGGAGCTGCTCGGGCAGAAGGGTTTTAAAGTAAACCCCAAGAAAGCGCAGATCGGCCAGCAGGAGGTGAAATTCCTGGGCCTGGCCGTACGTGCTGGAGAAAAGGCCATATATAAGGCTAGGAGAGAAGTGGTACAAGAGTTACTAATCCCCAACACAGTCATGGGTGTGTGGTCATTTCTAGGGCTAACCAGGTACTGCAGAGGCTTCATTGAAGACTATGCAGCCACAGCAGCCCCTCTGCTTCGACTCCTACACAAGGGAGTGGAGTGGGCTTGGGATGAGGGTTGCCAGGCAGCACTTGTCTGGCTCAAGAAGGACTTGCAGACCGCACCAGCTCTAGGGGCCATAGATGGGGGGAAAGAGTTTTTCCTGGAGGTAGCAGCCAGCGGGGACAGCCTGAGTGCTGTGCTGCTCCAAGAGCGGCATGGCCGGCTGAGGCCGGTGGTCTACTCCTCCAGGATACTCACGGATGTGGAGAGGAGCTACTCCAACTGTGAGAGGCACCTCTCGGCCACACATTGGGCTGTGAAAAGATCGCTGATCTTCACAGGCACCTCTCCCATCACCCTCCTCACCCATCACACACACACCCAGATGCTCCTGGATTGGAGGATCAAGGATGGGACAGTGAGCAGTGCCCGCATTGCTCACTGGACCCTGCTCCTCTCACAGATGGACCTAAAGGTGAAGGGTCTTTGCGAGCCAAAGCTCGCAGCCAACCTGGTATATCCTGGAACAGCCCACCGGTGTTCCATAGAAGGGGTTTGGGAAGTGGACATAGGTTTACAGGCCGGGATACACCCCACAGGCCGCAAGGTCTATGTGGACGGCTCCAGCAAGGTATCTGCTGGTGAGCGACACACAGGGTGTGGAGTTTATGACCCAGCGGCAAACATTGCCCTGGCGATTAAGCTCCCCAGCACAATGAGCGCCCAGCAGGCTGAACTGTCCGCGATAGTGTATATCGTTACACACCCCGAAATCTTCCCCACCCCATACACGATTTGCTCGGACAGCATGTTTACGTGCAATTCATGTACGGAGTACCTGGCCATCTGGTCCCGCCGCAGATACACCTCTGCCGATGGGAGACCCCTCACAGTAAAATCCCTGCTGGAAAAGTTCCTAGCGGCAGCAGGGGAGGAAGGGGAGGCATTCATCCACAAGGTGAAGGCCCATTCCTCCACAGGACCCCGTAGCCAAGGGAACCAGCAGGCTGACATGCTCGCTAAGGAGGGGGCCCACACAGGCACTTTCTGGGACCCATATGGATCCAGACCCATGGCAGCAGTCAGAGGTAGGGACGGGACATAAGGGAGTGCAGGGGTAGCATTAGCCACAGACCTTAAGATGGTCCAAGCCCAAGACCCCGTCCTCAAGGTGGTCCTCAGCGCCGTGACTGAGGGAAAAAGGGTAGAGGGTCCTTACGGCACAGCAACCCTCTCTGTGAAAGAGGGCATGCTGTTCCGGGGGGAACAGTGGGTTGTGCCACAGCAACACCAGAGGGAATTCCTTCAACTGGCCCATGAGGGTCCAGGAGCGGGCATCCCGGGCCTGAGACCACCTGGCAACGGGTGGAACAGGCGGGATGGTGGCCAGGATTCAGGGAAGATGTCCGCGAGTTCTGCGCCGGCTGTCTGGTGTGTGCTGCTAACAACCCTGACCCCCACAAAGGGAAGGTACCTATGGGGCACATCAGGAGGGTAGAGGGACCATGGCAGTTGATACAGGTCGACTACATCGGGCACCTGCCCACTGCCCAGGGAGGCTGTAAGTACTACCTAGTCCTGGTAAATGTGTTCACGAAATGGGTAGAGGCCTTGCCCTGCAGAACAGCCACAGCTCTGGATACTGCCAGGATCCTGGTCCGGGAGGTGTTCTCGCAGTGGGGGCTACCACAGTGTGTGGAGTCCGACCAAGGGAGCCACTTTATCGTGCAGTTAATGCAGAACACCCTTATGCTGCTAGGCATCGAGGGGAAGTGGCACGTGGCTCACAACCCATAGTCATCAGGGATTGTGGAAAGAATGAATAGGACCCTAAAGGAAAGGTTGAGGAAGGAGACGGTGGACTCGCCTCGAAACTGGGCCGAGGTCCTACCGTTGGTTCTGATGGGGATCCGGGTCAGCCAGTCTAAAAGCACAGGGTACTCCCCGTACGAGCTGATGACTGGCAGGGTTATGCGGACCCCCACCCATGTGCTAGCCCCGGTGCTCACGGAAGGTCAGCTCAGAGAGGTAAACCGGGACAGGTTCGCCCGAAACCTCTTCGAGCACCTTAAACAGGTCCACGAGCAGGCGGCTGGGAACATGGGAAAGCAGCATCGGAGTAACCGATTGCTGTTAGAACCCCGAAAACACCACGAATGGGAGGTAGGAGATCAGGTCATGGTGAGGAACTATGCCCGAGTAGGGAGTTTGGAACCATTATACATGGGGCCCAAAGCATTGTAGACAAGGCCAGCCCCAGGAGAGGACATCCCGCCTACCGATTGGGACACTCCACCAGTCTTCTGGGCTCCAGATGAGGAGGGACCAGAGGGCAAAGACCCCGCCCCTAACCCAGGTTTAGAGGAGGAGGGACCCGAGGGCAAAGACCCCGCCCCTAACCCAGGTTTAGAGGAGGAGGGACCTGAGGTCGAAGACCCCGCCCCGGACCCAGATTTGGGACCTGAGGGCAAGGAATACCCAGCCAGCAGCAGTGTTAAACCCACAGACCGCACCGGAGGGGGCAGCGGTTCGGGTTAAAGGCCCACCAGTCAAGAAAACCCCACCCGCCGGAGTGCTCAGAAGGTCCCCACGGATGCACCAGCCAAGGAAACTGTGGTCACCAGCTCCCCATTTTAAAGGGACAGCCTCCCGAGTCAGGGGGGAAGTCCAAGGACAGGGGTCCCCAGCCGGCAGCCACAGGCTGCGAGGGAGCGACAGTGCAGGACAGTGTGGCCACGCTGAAGGGAGCGGTGTGCCGCATCCCGAACAGAGATTAGCCTGGCCGCCCGGAGACAGGCGGCGGATGTACATAGTTTTATGTAAGTTTATATTGCTAAGTTTGGGTGTCTAGTTTAAGTTTAAATATGGTGATGGGTAGTTTCATACTGTACTAGTATTTTTAAGAATGTTTGTATTTAAGTCGAGGTCGCGAGACTTGACTATGCTTCACCCAAGCCAGAGAATCTCCTCAGGACCTGGCTATATGCTCTTGTGTCTCTTTGCAGAAAGAGGATTTCAGAATGAAGGGGGGGCATGCTCCTACTCGCCCTGCTAGGGATGAGCATTGGAAAGCGAGGTGACGTGGAGGACTCTCACATCTACGGGTGCTCGGGAGAAAAGGCTCCAGTGGTGACTGCTGGGAGCAGCGAACAAGGCGCGGAGGGACCAACCATCTACGCCCATGAGGGAAGATGGCCCAGGTGGTTGGGATCCAACTCCACCCGGTACTCCAGCCAGACCGGGTTCACCTACGGGGAGGCCTCCCTCCCCTGCCTGTAGGGGGTGGCGTGTGCCCAGTCAGCTTCACCTCTGACTGTCTTTGAGCGGTTCGAATTGCTCCCACACCCTGGGTTCTAGACACCGGACTTAGGTACAGGCGCCGATACAAAAAATTGAGTAGACAAGTGGTTTGGTGCAAGAAAACCAAAATTTTATTAAAAACAGAATAAAACAATCTTATGAAAATTACTGGTATGAATACAGGCATTAACAATTACACTTATATGGGAATGGGGAACACACGGCACATCGAGGGAAACAAATACATTAAAAATCACCTTATCCTTATCCCACCCCCTATACCTAACTAGATTAAGCTATGAGGGGCCAGGAATTCATGCACACCAATCCGGAACCTGTTGCTTTAACTGGGTTGGTTTTTGAGGTCCACTCTTTCTGGCCTTTGGGGTATCCCGTCGCCACATGGTCTCAGGGCGCGGTACTGAAGTTGTTTATGCGAAGCACCCTCCTTTTCCTCAGCTACTGTCGTCGTCGAGTCGCGATGGGTCTTCTTCTTCTTCTTCCTCGGGCGGTCGTCGGCGGTATTGCTGCAGTAGGGGGTCGGTTGGCGGTCTTTATCGTCTAAATGATTTTACTACCCATGCTTCGAACGCTAGCATATCCTTAAAAAAATGGAGTTTTACTATCCATGCATGTAACACCAGCTTATTCACCAAACACCAGCTTATAACTGGGCATTTGTCCCCGAATGCGTCTTTCCGCTGCTCTTCTCTACCTTTACTGGTTTACCTTCTTCTTCGTCTCGTCTTGTCTCGTCTGCCCGTTTGTGGCCTGTGTGTCCTGTGTGGTTTTGAACTCAGTCTCGTTCTCCTCCCGCGTTTGGCACCGGTGTAATGGGCGTCCTTGGTTGTTGAGCGGCGCGGGGAGCGAGAAGAGAGCCCGCCACGAGGCCAGGGCACAAGAACGAGCGGCAGCAGGCCAAAAGCCAAACGATAAGAGGCCAGAGCAAGAGTCAAGAGATAAGAGCGCGATCACTACCGATGGGTCTACAATTATACCCGTTCTTCAATCTTTATCTGCACGCCAAATCAGGTCAGTCCTGTGTCTAACTTTTGGCAGGCTCGTTTATATGATTACAGCATTTATTTTAACGACTTGTGGAGTGGTTGTCTCCGGGTCTAATGGCCCCGATGTCCTGGTTGTTTGTCATGGATGAAACTTAATTGTCCCCATCCTGACTTGATGGTTACTGTGAGCTGTCACCGATTAAATAGGCAGAAACCTAACGGCCTCGATTTTAGGCCCATTCTAGCTTGATCTGTTTCAAGTCGAATGAATGCATATTCTGTGTTTACTTTGGCTGTCTGGCTCCACAGAGTCCTTTTCACAGATTCTTGCATTTTAAGTTTCGTCTCCGGGCCTGCCTGTCTGCAGAGCCTTGCTTTAAAATGCTGTCGGTTTTGGTCATGAGGTTACAGAAGCCATTTTGGGTACCCTGTTTATAATAACTTGTCCAAACAGGGTCCCTTGATCCATAATTTGGGGAGTGTGGGAATTTTGAGAAACCTGCATTTACCTGTTTATACTAAACTCGCTTTAAGTATCATCCTGATAGTGTGAGCAAAATTTCCGACCCTCCATAGTCAACCTTCCCCTGTAATTAGTTATCTAAGATACACACAACACATGCATTTCCCATTCCGTGAAAATGTAGTGTACATAAGCATACATAGAATAAATTACAGTCGTTTACACACATCCAAGCATGGAGGGGTCCAACACCTCTGCACCACTTGGTACACATACATCTTTATTAACAACACGTTTGAAAATCTTTATTAAAACCAACAAAACATGAAAAAAACAACAATCTTTAATCAGAAATACAAAAACTCAAACAGGTGTATCTCCCTCCACCTTAACATAATGTTCCTTCCAGGCCCTCTGGTTTCGGAATTCTAGTATTTGACCCTTTCCCTTGCACTGAGTGCAGACTAGGTACAATACTATCCCCAGCTGGCATACCACGAGGATGTGGGAAGCCAGTGTAATCCATGAAGGGACCTCTATATTATTGAAAATGTCCCACCAGGGTGGGATCACAATGTCCAATATCTTAGCCCCTATCTCTGCCGTCTTCTGCTCTAATGTGCAGAAATGTTTCTGCGAGACTACAACAGCTTTGAGTATCTTGGTAAGGTGTTCTGGGAGAGGGGGGATTTCGTAGCCGAAAGGCGCCACATACTTTTGCAGGTTGGTGAAATTCTCTTTTACAGTGAGGTGAACAGTGGAGGGTTCAGGAATGGGGACAATTCGTTCCTGGGCCACTTGAACTTCTGCCTCAGGTTTAAAGCAGAAACTGCTGTCACCAGCTATGCTGTCCGTGCTGGTAGTGGGGTGCCCCTGTGGTGAAACAATATGTCCCACCTCCTATATATGCTAGCTGTGGGGGAACATGGCCTTGTGCCATTGCCTCCGTGGTACAATTTATAGGTTTTGCACCAACAGCTTTAAACCCGCACTGTGGTTTTGAATAGGCGTTCAAGTGCTGGGGACACAGTATTATGTGTGCTCCCCGGCTCCGGCACCCCGAGAGGTCAGTACCTGTCATAGCGTGCTCCCACTTTATGACATGAGGTGGGACCGCTGTGAAACGAATGTGTGCACCCCCTTGAATGACTCCAATGTTCTCTACCCTGTATACCAGTGCGGGTCGGGCTGTCCTACCCATGACCGGCATCCTTACTGCTATTCCCATGATGGTGTGGTTGGACCGCCCACAATCCACGGGGACTGGGTAGGCTTCGGAAGCTGGCCGGAGTTGGCACGGGCTTAATGCAAACTCAAATGAATGGAGGGCTGTGAGGTGCTTGCTGCTGATCTAGGAGGGGACTAAACCCTGTTTTAAATCCTCCAGATTACTGCGGCCCTTGCCCAGCAACCATGCCCCGTACAGCACGCACACCTCGTTCTGCGCAGCCTGGTCAGAAGCATTTCTGTCCTCTCGTATGAGGACATTTACAGTCTTTTCTTGCTTCTCCAGCTCGGCTATCATCTCTTTTAAATGGACCGTCATGGCCTGGTCCTCGTGTAACTCCGAGCCTACTACCTTGTTCTCATCCATTAATATCTTCCTTAACTGTGCTTTAAACCGTTAACCTGGGTCTGTAGCTCTATGTCATCCAGACTGTTGATGACACAGGACCCTGTGTTAAACGCAGTAAAAACATCATTCCATACTCCCCTTCTTTGTCTCCCTGCATTACCAAAGTAATCGCGGTGTGTGGTGTACAGTTCGGTTTTGTCGACATTGGCGAAATCGAACTCGTAAAACTTTCTAAACATGTCCTTTAACAGGGCCTGGTATAGCTGCTCTGTCTCTTTGGGACACCACTCCGGTAAGTTTACTTTGGTGAGGTTTAAAATCACGGAGGCTACCGCGTAGTGTACCCCCGGTACAGTACCTGTTCCGTTGGTACTAGTGCCAGCCCATTTCCTGGTCCCTTGGTGGTGGTAGGGCACTCCTCTCTGTGTGTCCTTGCTGCCTGAGTCGTGGGCAGGGGCTTCCGGGTGTGTGCCACTAGCTCAGTGGCTTTAACTGGGGCTGGGTACCGTGGGACTATGCAGGTGTGTAGGTGGGAATCCCATTCCACCCCCTTCCCCTTATCCTGCCATGATGCGGAGAAGATGATGGATACGCCTTTTGTGACCCCCACATGCAGACATAGATTCCCTGTTCCGACTCCCACCACTTATCCCAACATACGCTAGTCCCTTCTTGGGTCCCGGTGACCGTCCGGTGGGTGTCAGTCCCCATCCGTTCCCTGTCAGCTGTACGATTCCCCATTTCCGTGCTCAGCTTCCTGAGACACCACTACTTTCCCAGGGGAATCTGTCCTTTACAAGTCAGGCACAAGCGTTTCCCCTCAGTAAACCCGACCCGTGAGGCCACAACCTGTACGCTGGGGCAGGGGAGGGAGGCCTCCCATAGGTGAACCCGGTCTGGCTGGAGTACCAGGTGGAGTTGAATCCCAACCACCCGGGCCATCTTCCCTCATGGGCGTAGATGGCAGGTCCCTCCGTGCCTTGCTCGCTGCTCCCAGCAGTCACCACTGGAGCCTTTTCTCCCAAGCACCTATAGATGTGAGAGTCCTCCACGTCACCTCGCTTTCCAACGCTCATCCCTAGCAGGGCGAGTAGGAGTACGCCCCCCTTCATTCTGAAATCCTCTTTCTGCAAAGAGACACAAGAGCATATAGCCAGGTCCCGAGGAGATTCTCTGGCTTGGGTGAAGCATAGCCGAGTCTTGCGACCTCGACTCAATATAAACATTCTTAAAACAACTACTTACTGTATTTAAAACTACCCATCTCCTCATTTAATACTTAAACTAAACACACAAACTTAGCAATATAAACTTACGTAAAAGTATGTACATCCGCCGCCCGTCTCCAGGCGGCCAGGCTAATCTCTGTTTGGACTGTGGCACACCGCTCCCTTCGGCATGGCCGCACTGTCATAGAGTCATAGAGTTTTTCAGCACAGAAAGAGGCCCTTCGGCCCATCGTGTCTGCGCCGCCCATCCATCCCTGTCCAGTCTAATCCCATTTTCCAGCATTTGGTCCATAGCCTTGTATGCAATGGCATTTCAAGTGCTCATCCAAATGCTTCTTGAATGTTGTGAGGGTTCCTGCCTCCACCACCCTTTCAGGCATTGAGTTCCACATTCCAACCACCCTCTGGGTGAAAAAGTTCCTCCTCAAATCCCCTCTAAATCTCCTGCCCCTTACCCTGAATCTATGCCCCCTTGTTATTGACCCCCCCACTAAGGGGAAAAGTTCCTCTTTATCTACCCTATCTATGCCCCTCATTATTTTGTACAACTCAATCAGGTCCCCCCTCAGCCTTCTCTGCTCCAAGGAAAACAACTCCAGCCTGTCCAGCCTCTCTTCATAGCTGAGGCGCTCCATCCCAGGTAACATCCTGGTGAATCTTCTCTGCACCCTCTCCAAAGCAATCACATCCTTCCTATAGTGAGGCGACCAGAACTGCACACAGTACTCCAGCTGTGGCCTCACCAGCGTTTTGTACAGCTCCATCATAACCTCCCTGCTCTTATATTCTATGCCTCGGCTAATGAAGGCAAGTATCCCATATGCCTTTTTAACCACCTTATCTACCTGCTCCGCTGCCTTCAGGGATCTGTGTACATGTACACCAAGGTCCCTCTGACCCTCTGTACTTCCTAGGGTCCTACCACTCATTGTGTATTCCCTTGCCTTATTTGTCCGTCCAAAATGCATCACCTCGCACTTTTCAGGGTTAAATTCCATTTGCCACTTTTCCGCCCATCTGACCAACCCGTTTATATTGTCCTGTAGCCGGAGGCTTTCCTCCTCGCAATTTACCACCCCACCAATTTTCGTGTCATCTGCGAACTTACTGATCATACCTTTTACATTTTCATCCAAATCATTTATGTAGATCACAAACAATAAGGGACCCAGCACCGATCCCTGAGGTACCCCACTGGACACAGGCTTCCAGTCACAAAAGCAACCTTCGACCATCACCCTCTGCCTCCTGCCACTCAGCCAGTTTAGGATCCAACGCGCCAAGGCACCCTGGATCCCATGGGCTCTTACCTTCTTGACCAGTCTCCTATGCGGGACTTTGTCAAAAGCTTTACTGAAGTCCATGTAAACCACATCCACAGCATTTCCCTCATCCACCCCAATAGTCACCCCCTCGAAAAATTCGATCAGATTTGTCAGACATGATTTACCCTTGACAAAGCCATGCTGACTATCCCCGATTAATCCTTGCCTCTCCAAGTGGAGATTAATTTTGTCCCTCAGAATTTTTTCCAATAATTTCCCCACCACAGATGTTAGACTCACTGGCCTGTAATTCCCTGGTTTATCCCTGCTACCCTTCTTGAATAATGGTACTACGTTAGCTGTTCTCCAGTCCTCTGGTACATCCCCTGTGGCCAGAGAGGTTCTGAAAATTAGTGTCAGAGCCCCTACAATCTCCTCCCTTGCCTCCCACAGCAGCCTGGGATACATCTCGTCCGGGCCTGGGGATTTATCCACTTTTTGGCCCGCTAAAACCGCTAGCACCTCCTCCCTCTCGATGCTAATATGTTCAAGTATGTCACAGTCCCCTTGCCCGATTTCTATGTCTGCATCGTCTTTCTCCATAGTGAACACAGATGCAAAAAATTCATTTAAAACCCCGCCTACATCCTCTGGCTCTACACACAGATTGCCACTTTGGTCCCTAATGGGCCCTACCCTTTCCCTGGTTATCCTCTTGCCCTTAATATACTTATAAAACATCTTAGGATTTTCCTTTATTTTGCTCGCCAGTGTTATTTCATGGCCCCTCCTCACCCTCCTAATTTCTTTTTTAAGTATGCCCCTGCACTTTTTATACTCCTCTAGGGCTTCTTCTGTCTTTAGTCTTTTGTAACTGCCAAAAGCCCCCCTTTTATTTCTAATGCATTTTTGTATATCCCTTGTCATCCAAGGTTCCCTTTTGCTTGTTGGTCCCACCCTTGACCTTTACAGAAACATGTTGGCGTTGTACTCTCTCTATTTCCCTTCTGAAAGTCTCCCACTGTTTTGATGTGGATTTTCCTATAAGCAGCTGCTCCCAGTCCACTTTGGCCAGATCCTGCCTTATCATATTAAAATCGGCCTTCCCCCAATTTAGAACCCTTATTTCCGGGCCGTCTTTGTCTTTTTCCATGACCACCTTAAATCTCACCGAATTATGGTCGCTGTCGCCAAAATGCTCTCCTACTGACACTTCCACCACTTGCCCGGCTACATTCCCCAGAATTAGGTCCAGTACCGCCCCCTCTCTTGTAGGACTTTCTACATGTTGGCTCAAAAAGCTCTCCTGGATGCACTTTAAGAATTCTGCACCCTCTAAGCCTTTCACACTCTGACTGTCCCAATTTATATTGGGGAAGTTGAAATCCCCCACTATTATTACCCTATTATTTTCGCACTTCTCTGAGATTTGCCTACATATCTGTTCCTCTATCTCCCCCTGACTGTTTGGGGGCCTATAGTACACTCCCAGCAAAGTGCTTGCCCCCTTTTTGTTTTTAAGTTCTACCCATATGGCCTCATTAGAGGAACCCGCTAATATATCATCCCTCCTTACAGCAGTAATTGACTCCTTAATTAATATTGCAACACCCCCTCCCCTTTTACACCCCCCTCTGTCTCGCCTGAAGATTCTATACCCCGGAATGTTGAGCTGCCAGTCCTGACCCTCCCTCAACCATGTCTCCGTGATAGCAACAATATCGTACTCCCATGTGTTCAACAACAACTTCAGTTCATCCACCTTATTTGCAAGACTCCTTGCATTAAAATAAATGCCTTCCAGCCCTGCCATATTCTCTTTTGCCTTCACATATTTGCTCTGCCTTCCCAGCTGACTTGTTTTTCCCTCTGTATTTGGCCGTAAATCACCCCCTACTATAGCTCCACTCTGTACCCCAACCCCCTGCCAAGTTAGTTTAAACCCTCCCCAGCAGTGCTAGCAAACCTCCCCGCAAGGATATTGGTTCCCCCCTGGTTCAGGTGTAAACCGTCCGACTTGTACAAGTCCCACCTTTCCCAGAAGCAGACCCAGTGATCCAGGAAACTAAAGCCCTCCCCCCTGCACCATCCCTTTAGCCACGCATTCATCTGTTCTATCTTCCTATTCCTATACTTACTAGCACGTGGCACCGGGAGTAATCCAGAGATTACAACCTTTGAGGTCCTGCTCCTTAATCCTTCACCTAGCTCCCTAAATTCTTGCTGCAGGACCTCATCCCTCTTTTTACCTATGTCGTTGGTACCAATGTGGACCACGACCACTGGCTGTTCTCCCTCCCCCTCCAGAATGCCCTGCAGCCGCTCAGTGACATCCTTGACCCTGGCACCAGGGAGGCAACAAACCATCCTGGATTCACGTCTACGGCCACAGAAACGCCTATCTGTTCCCCTTACTATAGAATCCCCTACCACTATTGCTCTCCCACTCTTTTTCCCCCCTTCCTGGGCAGCAGGAGCACCCCCAGTGCCAGGAAGTTGGCCGCTGCTGCCTTCCCCTGGTGAGTCATCCCCCTCAACAGTATCCAAAGCGGTATACTTGTTTGAAAGGGGGATGCCCGCAGGGGTTCCCTGCACTACCTGCCTGCCTTTGTTGCTCCGCCTGATGGTCACCCCCTGTGCTGCCCTACCCTGAGGCGTGCACAACTCGCTAAACGTGTTATCCACGAGCCTTTCAGCATCGCGCATGCTCCAAAATTCATCCACCCGCAGCTCGAGCGCCGCAATGCGGTCTACAAGTAGCTGCAGCTGGATGCATTTCCCGCACACATGGTCATCAGGGACACTGGCAGCATCCCTGACTTCCCACATAGAGCAGGAGGAGCAGAGCACGGGTCTGAACTCTCCTGCCATGACTTACCCCTTTAGTTACTTTAAACATTTATTCAATACCCCAGTTACAGGTATGCTCTAGGGCGCTTTATTTACCAACTATCCCCACTACACCACAGAAATTTAACACCACAGAATTCAAGCTTGTATTGAAAAAAGAGAAATACTCACCAACCAATCACCTACCTGCTCCCTGGTGACGTCACACACTGATTACTTTTTACCTCTCTCCCCGCTGCTGAGTTGGTCGGGCCTCGCCTCTCTCCGGTTTTTATACCGGTCTCACCACACTGCTCCCGACTGGTCTCGGGCCTCGCTGGTCGCCGGGTTTTCTCCCGAGCTCCTCCTCGCTGCTCCCGCTGGTCCCGACTGGTCGCGGGCCTCGCCTCTCTCCGGTTTTTATACCGGTCTCACCACACTGCTCCCGACTGGCCTCGGGCCTCGCTGGTCACCGGGTTTTCTCCCGAGCTCCTCCTCGCTGCTCCCGCTGGTCCCGACTGGTCTCGGGCCTCGCCTCTCTCCGGTTTTTATACCGGTCTCACCACACTGCTCCCGACTGGTCTCGGGACTCGCTGGTCGCCGGGTTTTCTCCCGAGCTCCTCCTCGCTGCTCCCACTGGTCCCGACTGGTCTCCGGCCTCGCCTCTCTCCGGTTTTTATACCGGTCTCACCACACTGCTCCCGACTGGTCTCGGGCCTCGCTGGTCGCCGGATTTTCTCCCGAGCTCCTCCTCGCTGCTCCCGCTGGTCCCGACTGCACTGTCGCTCCCTCGCAGCCTGTGGCTGCCAGCTGGGGACCTCTGTCCTTGGACTTCTCCCTAACTCGGGAGGCTGTCCCTTTAAAATGGGGAGCTGGTGACCACGGTTTCCTTGGCTGGGGCGTCCGTGGGGACCTCCTGAGGACTTTGGCGGGTGGGGTTTTCTTGGCTGGTGGGCCTTTACCCCTACCGCTGCCCCCTCCGGTGCGGTCTGTGGGCTTATCACTGCCGCTGGCTGGGGATCCTCACCCTCAGGTCCCAAATCTGGGTCTGGGGCAGGGTCTTCGATCTCAGGTCCCTCCTCCTCTAAACCTGGGTCAGGGGCGGGGTCTTCGCCCTCGGGTCCCTCCTCATCTGGAGCCCAGAAGAGTGGGGGAGTGTCCCAATCGGTGGGCGGGATGGCCCCTCCCTTTAAGCAAGCCACAGCACCTGCCTGCGCAGTCTGTGAACTCGCTCCCACTGCAGGCTGAGGATCTCTATCCTTGGACCCTCCCCCAACTGGCTGTTTTCTCTTTTTGGTTTTAAACAGTTTACACTGATTAATATGGAACCATTTGTTGCGCCGCGACATCTTAACGGCGTATACCATGGGGCTTGCTTTGTTTACAATGCTGTAGGGCCCCATGTACAATGGTTCCAGACTCCCTACTCGGGCATAGTTCCTCACCATGACCTGATCCCCGACCTCCCACTCGTGGTGTTTTCGGGGTTCTAACAGCAATCGGTTGCTCCGATGCTGCTTTCCCATGTTCCCAGCCGCCTGCTCGTGGACCTGTTTAAGGTGCTCAAAGAGGTTTCGGGTGAACCTGTCCCGGTTTACCTCCGTGAGCTGACCCTCCGTGAGCACCGGGGCTAGTACATGAGTGGGGGTCGGCATAACTCTGCCAGCCATCAGCTCGTACGGGGAGTACCCCGTGCTGTTTGACTGGCAGACCCGGATCCCCATCAGAACCAAAGGTAGGACCTCGGCCCATTTTCGAGGTGAGTCCACCGTCTCCTTCCTCAACCTTTCTTTTAAGGTCCTATTCATTCTCTCCACAATCCCTGATGACTGTGGGTTGTGGGCCACGTGCCACTTCCCCTCGATGCCTAGCAGCATAAGGGTGTTCTGCATTACCTGCCCGGTAAAGTGACTCCCTTGGTCGGACTCCACATACTGTGGTAGCCACCACCGCGAGAACACCTCACAGACCAGGATCCTGGCAGTACCCAGAGCTGTGGCCGTTCTGCAGGGGAAGGCCTCTACCCATTTGGTGAACACATCTACCAGGGCTAGGCAGCACTTATAGCCTCCCTGGGCGGTGGGCAGGGGCCGGATGTAGTCGACCTGGATCGAATGCCATGGTCCCTCTACCCTCCTGATGTGTCCCATAGGTACCTTCCTTTTGTGGGGGTCAGGGTTATTAGCAGCGCACACCAGACAGCCGGCACAGAACTCGTGGACATCTTCCCTGAGTCCTGGCCACCATCCCACCTGTTCCACCCGCTGCCAGGTGGTCTCAGGCCCGGGATGCCCCGCTCCTGGACCCTCATGGGCCAGTTGAAGGAATTCCCTACGGTGTTGCTGCAGCACAAGCAATTGTTCACCCCGGAACAGCATGCCCTCTTTGGCGGAGAGGGTTGCTGTGCTGTAAGGACCCTCTACCCTTTTTCCCTCAGTCACTGCACTGAGGACCGCCTTGAGGATGGGGTCTTGGGTTGGACCGTCTTAAGGACTGGGGCTATCGCTACCCCTGCACTCCCTCGTGTCCCGTCCCTACCTCTGACTGCTGCCATAGGTCTGGACCCATATGTGTCCCAGAAAGTGCCTGTGCGGGCACCCTCATTAGCAAGCATGTCAGCCTGTTGGTTGCCTTGACTATGGGGTTCTGTGGAGGAATGGGCCTTCACCTTGTGGATGAATACCTCCCCTTCCTCCCCAACTGCTGCTAAAATTTTCTCCAGCAGGGGTTTCACGGTGAGGGGTCTCCCGTTGGCGGAGGTGTATCTGCGGCGGGACCAGATGGCCAGGTACTCCATACACAAATTGCACGTAAACATGCTGTCCGAGCAAATCGTGTATGGGGTGGGGAAGATTTCGGGGTGTGTACCGACGTACACAACCGCGGACAGTTCAGCCTGCTGGGCGCTCATGGTGCTGGGGAGCTTAATCGCCAGGGCAATGTTTGCCGCTGGGTCATAAACTCCACAACCCGTGAGGCGCTCGCCAGCAGGTACCGTGCTGGAGCCGTCCACATAGATCTCGCAGCCTGTGGGGTGTATCCCGGCCCGTAAACCTATGTCCACTTCCCAAACCCCTTCAATGGAACACCGGTGGGCTGTTCGAGGTTGGCTGCGAGCTTTGGCTCGCAGAGACCCTTCAGCTTGAGGTCCATCTGTGAGAGGAGCAGGGTCCAGTGACCAATGCGGGCACTGCTCACTGTCCCATCCTTGATCCTCCCATCCAGGAGCATCTGAGTGGGTGTGTGATGGGTGAGGAGGGTGATGGCAGAGGTGCCTGTGAAGATCAGTGATCTTTTCACAGCCCAATGTGTGGCCAAGAGGTGCCTCTCACAGTTGGAGTAGCTCCTCTCCACATCCGTGAGTATCCTGGAGGAGTAGACCACCGGCCTCAGCCGGCCATGCCGCTCTTGGAGCAACACAGCACTCAGGCTGTCCCCGCTGGCTGCTACCTCCAGGAAAAACTCTTTCCCCCCATCTATGGCCCCTAGAGCTGGTGCGGTCTGCAAGTCCTCCTTGAGCCTGACAAATGCTGCCTGGCACCCCTCATCCCAAACCCATTCCACTACCTTGTGTAGGAGTCGGAGCAGAGGGGCTGCTGTGGCTGCATAGACTTCAATAAAGTCCCTGCAGTACCCGGTTAGCCCTAGAAATGACCTCACACCTGTGACTGTGTTGGGGACTGGTAACTCTTGTACCGCTTCTCTCCTAGCCTTATATATGGCCCTTTCTCCAGCACGTACGGTCAGGCCCAGGAATTTCACCTCCTGCTGACCGATCTGCGCGTTCTTGGGGTTTACCTTAAAAACCTTTTGCCTGAGCAGCTCCAGCAGTTCGGCCAGTAGTGGGCCATGCTCCTCTCTCGAATCAGTGAACAGGAGCAGGTCATCTACATATTGTACCAACTGTCTGAGCTGACTGAAATCCTTCAAACTGTTTGCCATGCACTGATGGAAAATGCTGGGGCTGTTGTGGAAGCCCTGAGGCAAACAGTTCCAGGTGTACTGTTGCCCTTTAAACGTAAAGGCAAACTTGTACTGATCCTCCCTCCTTAAAGGGATGGACCAAAACCCGTTGGAAATATCCAGCACCGTGAAAGTGGTCACGGATGCTGGGATACTTCCTATCAGTTCGGCAACTGCTGCTACCGTGCGTGCACAGGCTGGGATGTTGCTGTTGAGCACCCAATAGTCCACCGTGGCCCTCCAGGAATTGTTTGGCTTTCTAACCGGCCACAATGGAGAGTTTACGTGGGTGGCCATGTCCTCATTCCCCATTATAAATTCTCCCGTCTCTGACTGTAAAGAACCTACATTTACCTTCGCTAGTCTTTTCCTTTTCACATACCTATAGAAGCTTTTACAATCCGTTTTTATATTTTTCGCTAGTTTGTGCTCATATTCCATTTTCCTTTTCTTTTTCAATTTCTTGGTCCCCCTTTGCTGATTTTTAAAAAGATCCCAATCCTCAGGCTGACCGCTTTTTCTAGCAACTTTATAAGCTTCCTCCTTTGTCTTAACACTAGCTTTAATTTCTTTTGTTAGCCATGGTAGGATCACTTTTCCTTTTGGGTTTTTATGCCCTAGAGGAACATATGTTTGTTGCAAATTATGCATTATTTCCTTGAATGTTAGCCATTGTATGTCCACTGTAGAATTTGCAAAATTGAACATTGCCCTACAAGGGTCTATTGGCAGAAAAGGCCTTAATTTTAAAGACTGTTTTAAAAGAAGCCCAGAAAAAGGGACACACAAAATGGCCACCAGACCCCGTGACCAGCTTTTGGGACACTTTAAAATGGTTCCTGCAGTCCCCAGACAGCTTTTGTGGATTCAGCCCACAGTAGGTTCTGGAAGGCAGTTTCAGGGAAAACGAAACCAGACAGAGCCCCATACATATAGATTGGATGCAGATCCAATCAGATCGGCCTGTAGATAAAGGCCATCTCAATGTTTACCTAGACAAAGGGGAACAGATTCAAGTTCGAAGAGGGACATTAAAGGCAATACAGGGTCGTTCCAGACCAGAGATGGCAGTTACCGGCCATCCCAAAGATACTTTAAAAACAAAGACTACCCCGCTGTGCTACAAGCCCGCCAAAAGTTAAACAAAGACTAACCTTGATGTGGCGGGAGTTAAGGGCCTCCATGAAAAAGTATAACTGGAGTCCCGGGGTAGCCATCGGTAGCTTTTAGCTTTTGGAGCTTGTTGGGCAGCTTTTAGCTTGGTCGCTTTGTGAAGAGCCAGTCATTTCGAGAGATTGCTCGGGGGTCCGAAGAAGGCCTTTTCGGACTCAGAAAAAGAAGACGAGACCCGGGGTAGTTATCGGGAGATCATCGACAAAAACCCCGGGCCGTTGACGAAGATGAGGAGAAAGTTGACGAGAAGAAGAGAAGACGAAACGCCCTACAGCGTCGTGTGTAGGAGTACAGAGAAAAACGAGCTGCGGGTGAAATGATGGTCACTGCGTCTTGCTGAAGAGAAGGAGCCATCAGCTTGAGCAGCCCGCTGCTCCTACAGCCCAACGACCACGTGGAGACAGGACGCCTGAGAGGACCAAAACGCAGACTTCAAAACCTCTATGTTTCTAATTGGGATTGGTGAGCATGTTTCTGGCCCCTCATAATCTAATCTAGCTAGGTTTAGGGGGTGGGCACTTCAGGGAATAATTAACAATGAGTTGTTGTCCTGTAAGGGGTTTTAGATCGCAGAGGTTTCTCTCTCTAGAGGCCTCTCTCTCTTGCACAGTAAAACCTTGAGTGGTTCGACCCACTCGCCCCTTAGATTCTGTACTCTGGAATTTGGGGCAGGAACTACAATGTAGAGAAAACTCTTATAGACCAAGTTTGATGAAACAAAATGAAATTTTATTGCATATGGTAACACAAAGCAAGCAAATAAGAGAGTACAAGGGAGGGAAAAACACAAACAAATCATAACGACACAATACTAACTAAGGCAAATACAGGCACATTATACTTTACAAAAATCATCATGAAATAGGGAAACACACGGAACGTCGAGGGATAACAACTCATGTTAATTATACCCTTAAATATCCACCCCCTTAAACCTATCTAGATCTGATTATGGAGGGCCAGAAACATGCTCACCAATCCAACTAGGAAGTGCAAGGTTTTGAAACAGGTCTGCGTTTTGATCCCTTCAGGCGCCCTGTCTCCTCGTGGATCGTGGAGCCCCAGCGAGCTGCGCCACACCTCTCTCCTGAGGTGGGGGTCGGGGGTGGCTGGACACCAGCTGGCCTGGATGTCGGCGGGTTTGGGGATTGTTCGCTCGACCCCGGTCAGAGGAGCCTTGGGCTGGCCCTTATCTTGGAAGGTTCCTTCTGTAGTTTATTTTTATCTTTTCACCCGAGCCTGGAGATGGCCTCTCGTTTCGTCAACGGCCCGGGGTTGGTCGATGATCTCCCGATGTTTTACCCTGGGGCAGGACGCTGGCTCGAATGACCTTCTTGATGGCGGCTTAGCCTTCTTCTTCTTCCTCTCCGACGATGGCCGCTCCATTTATGGCTTCCTCCCGTTTTCCACAATGCCTTCTTTCGATCCTCTCTTTCTACCTCTGGGTTCCCAGATATACTTCTCACCAGAAGCCATTATCTCACGCCAAATCAGGTTAGTCTTTTGTTTTAACTTTTGGCGGGCTTGTTGCACAACGGGGTAGTTATATTTTAAATACTTTGGGATGGCCGGTAAAGGGCCATCTCTGGTCTGGAATCACCTTCATTGTTTTTAATGTCCTGGTGATGTGCTCAACGGGTCCTTGATGCTCTTCTCATGAATATGAAACTGTTCCCTTTTGTCTGGGTCAACATTTAGATGGCCTTTAACTACAGGCCAATCTTGACTGGATCTGCATCCAATCTATATGTATATGGGGTGTCTGGTTTCATTCTCTCAGAAACAGCTTCCAGAACTTACTTTGGGCTGAATCCACAAAGCTGCCTGAGGATTTTGCAGGAACCATTTTAAATTGTCCCAATAAGTTGGTCACGGGTCTGGCGGCCATTTTGTATGCCCCTTTTCCTGGGCTTCTTTTAAAATAGTCTTTAAAATCATGGCCTCTTCTGCCATTCAACCCTTTATAATATAAAGTTCAATTTTGTGAATCCTACACTCCCCCCTGATGATACTGTAACTTGCTTGAAGTATCATAATTCTGGGTGAGCAAAATTTTCTGACTTCTCATAATCTAACCATCCCCAGTATTTACCTATCTATGACCCCACGACACACGCATTTCCCATTTCAGAAAAACCTAGTGTACATTAAGCATCTATAGATGGCAATACTTCAGATGTGAAATTTGACATACTCACTTCCAGGCATGGAGGGGGCCTTAGTCATAGAGTCATAGAGTAATACAGCACAGATAGAGGCCCTTCGGCCCATCGTGTCCGCGCCGGCCATCAAGCCCTGTCTAATCTAATCCCATATTCCAGCATTTGGTCCGTAGCCTTGTATGCTATGGCATTTCAAGTGCTCATCCAAATGCTTCTTAAATGTTGTGAGGGTTTCTGCCCCCACAACCCTTTCAGGCAGTGAGTTCCAGACTCCAACCACCCTCTGGGTGAAAAAGTTCTTTCTCAAATCCCCTCTAAACCTCCCGCCCTTTACCTTGAATCTATGCCCCCTAGTTATTGACCCCTCTACTAAGGGAAAAAGCTCCTCAGCATCCATCCTATCTATGCCCCTCATAATTTTGTACACCTCAATCATGTCCCCCCTCAGCCTTGTACCCCTACATCACCTGGTGCATACACACTATCTTTTAATAATAACAACACATCTAATAAACTTCAATAAGAAAAAATAAAGTACACACACGAAAATTAAAAGCACATGAATACATGTCAAAAATAATACAGAGGGAGGGAAAACTTTAACTTTATACAAAGCAGCAAAAATCTAAACGGGTGTCCCTTCTTCTACCCGCACATAATGCTCCCTCCATTCCCCTCTATTCTCGTACTTCTGCGAATGTTTGACCTTTTTACAGTGTACAAACAGTAAATAAACTACAATGATAACCTGGCACACTACAAGAATGTGGGAGGCTATCCTAATCCAAGAAGGGACTTCTATATTTGTGAACAGGTCCCACCACGGTGGGGGTCACTATATCCAATATGTTTGCCCCTATCTCTAAAGTATTCTGCTGCAGTGTATAGAAATGTTTCTGTGAAACAACAACGGCTTTTAATATCTTGGTGAGGTGTTCAGGGAGAGGGGAATGATATATCCAAAATGTGCAACGAATCGCTATAGATCGGTGAAATTCTCTTTAACAGTGATGTGAACAGTGGAAGGTTCAGGAATGGGGACAATTCGCTCTTGGGCCATTTGAACTTCTGCCCTGGGCTTGAAACAGAAGCTGCTGTCACTAACCGGACACCAACCGTGCTGTCCATGTTGGTAGTGGGGCGCTGCAGTGGTGACACAGTATGTCCCACCTCCTATATATGCCACCTGCAGGGGCACATGGCCTTGTGCCATTGCCTCCATGGTGCAATTTATAGGCTCTGCGCCAGCAGTTCTGAACCCGCACTGTGGTTTTGAATGGGCATTCAAGTGCTGGGGACACAGGATGATGTGTGCTCCCCGGCTCCGGCACCCCAAGAGGTCGGTACCCATCATTGCATGCTCCCATCGAATGACGTAAGGTGGGACCCCTGTGTAGCGAATGTGCGCACCCCCCTGAATGACTCCAATGTTCTCCAGCCTGTATACCGGGGCGGGTTTAGCTGTCTTTCCCATCACCGGCATTCTTACCACTACACCCATAATGGTGTGATTAGACCGTTCACAGTCCACTGGGTCTGGGTAGGCCTCTGAAGCTAGTCTGAGCTGGCACAGACTCAATGCATTCTCAAAAGGGTGGAGGGCTGCGAGGTGCTTGTTGCTGATCCAGGAGGGGACTAAACCTTGTTTCAAATCCTCCAGGTTACTGCGGCCCTCGCCCAGTAACCACGCCCCGTATAGCACACAAGCTTCGTTCTGCGCAGCCTGATTGGACGTGTTCCAATCCTCTCTGATGAGAGCATTTACCATTTTGGTGTGTTTCTCCAGCTCAGCTATTATCTCTTTTAAGTGTAGTGTCATGGCCTGGTCCTCATGTAACTCAGAACCCACTACATTATTCTCGTCAGTCAGTGTCTTTCTTAACTGTGTTTTCAAACCATTGATTTGGGTTTGCAGCTCCACATCATCCAGTGTGTTGATGACGGAAGTTCCTGTATTAAAAGCTGTGAAAATATCATTTATTGCACCCCTTCTTTGCCTCCCTATTCTGTCCAAGACCTTTTGTGGTGTGGTGTACAATTCGGCTCTGTCGACATTGGCAAAGTCGAATTCGTAAAACTGTTTAAACATGTTTGTTAACAGGACCTGGTATAATTGCTCCGTTTCCCTGGGGCACCACTCAGGCAAGCGCACCTCGGTGAGGTTTAAAATCACCGAAGCCACTATGTAGTGTCCCCCTTGATACAGCACCTGACCTGTGGGTACTAATACCAATCCGTTCCCGGGTCCCTTGGTAGTGGTGGGGCACCCTTCCTTGCGGGCTTTGGCTACCGGAATTGTGGGCAGGGGCTTGCGGGGTCGGGTGATGAGCTCAGTGGCATTTACTGGGATCTGAGAGTATGGGACTCCGCACGCCCGTGTGCTGACATCCCACCTCATTCCTTGTCCAGCATCCTGCCACTGCCTTTGGAAAAAGATGGAGACGCCTGTGGGGCAAGCGTGTTCTGAACCCCACATACAGATGTAGATCCCCTCATCTGGTTCCCACCATTTGCCCCAGCAGACACTCAACCCCCCATGAGTTCCCGTAATAGTCCGATGGGTGTTGTTACCCAGTCTTTCCCACTCAATTGTGGAGTTGTTCATGGTGCTGCTCAACTTGCGCAGCCACCACCAGCGATTCAAAGGTACCTGTCCGTTGCAAACAAGGCAAATCTTCTTCCCGGCGGTGACGCTGATCCTGGGTGCGATGACCTTCACCCTGGGGCACATCAGAGATGTTTCTCTGTATGCAAACCCCGTCTGGCTGGAGTATTCAGTAGAGTTCGACCCCAGCCAGCCTGGCCATCTCCCTTCATGGAAGTATACGGCAGTCTCTTCAGCGTCCCGTGGGCTGGTTCCATCAGTCGCGATGGGCCCTCTGTTGCCAGAGCACCCATAAATGGTGGAGTCCTTAGTGCGGCCCCGATAGGTCCAGCTCCACCCGATCATCATGAACGCGACAAGGATCCCTCTCATTTTTCTCCCTATTCCTGCAACAAATTAAACAATGCCGCCAGGCTCCCGAGAGATTCTGGCTTAGGTGAAGGCATGATCGGCTCTTTCGACATCGATCCAAAACAACACACATACTGAGCAGATTTAAAACTACTTATAACTCTAATCACTTTAATATTTACAAACCTTAAACTTAAAACTTAAACTTAACTTATGTACAGCGCCGCCTGTCACTGGGCGGCTTGCCTAATCCCTGATTGGACTGCAGCTCGCCGTTCCCTGTGGTGGGGCTGCAGTGACTTGTGGCTTGGGTTCCCCGCAGCCTTTTGCTGTCAATCAGGGACTGCATTTTGTCAGGGATTTCTCAAGTCGGCGTTTGCTGAGAACGGGGGAATCGGGCCAAGGTTTTACCGGCTGAGGCGTTCGAGTCGACCTGCGAAGAGGTCCTTTGGGCATGGTTCCCTTAGCGAGCGGACCTTCGGTTGGGACTTTAGCCCTCACAGTCCATGGCGCCTCCACGGCTGCCGGCTTCGGCTCCCTTCCTCCAGGGTCCGCCCCCTTGGGATTTGGGCAGGCTCCTTTAGCGAGTGGACCTTCGGGTGGGACTTCAGCGTTCACAGCCCGTGGCTCTTCCACGACTGTGGGCTTCGGCTCCCTCCCCTCAGGCTCCGCCCCTTCGGGAATTGGGCCTGTGGCAGACGGCTCCTCCTCACCTGTCCCTACAGGTGGAGAATATCCGCCCCCAATTTCTATCTCCCCCACGCTTGAGTCGAGGGCGGGACCTCGGTCCTCCGACTCCACCTCCTCCAGAATCGTGTTGAGGGCGGGGCCTTGCTGTTCGGGCTCCTCCTCGTCTGAGTCCCAGGCCATAGGGGAAGCCTCCCCCCAGGTGGGCAGGACAGCTTCTCCTTCCAAGCAGGCTACAACGCCAGCTTGTGTGGTCTGTGGCTCATCGCACGCCTCAGGCTGAGGATCTTTACCCGCAGACCTGGCTTCGGTTGCTGACACTCTTGCACCCGGCTTAAACAGTTTGCACCGCTTTATGTGAAACCATTTACAAGCCCTTAGCTGACCCTCTAAACTGCCAGCCCTAGCGTTCTCCTCCCTTAGAGCCTGCTCAACTAACTTAGCCTCCGCAACCTGGCACCGCAGGTATTCCTCCATTTTACAGGAGGTCTCTTCCTGTGCATGTCTTTCTAGAGGACACAGGTCGACAGGCTGCGCTGGCTCTAGTCATTGGGGCACAGCGGTCGGGGTTTCGGGAATGACAAGACCAGTGGTCACGGCTATCTTCCCCTGCAAAATCATCAGAGACCACATTGTCTCTATGATTGATTCAATCGCAGCGGGATCCATAACTGCACCAGCTCCTTGTGCTGGGGCAGGAGCTACGGCTTGGGTTTGGGCGGGTGCTGGGGCGGCGGTCTGGGCTTGGGCTTGGGCTGCGGGAAATTTTCCCTTATTATCCTTCCACGGATTTCTACAGTCCTTGCGCCAATGTCCATCCTTCCCACACCCGTAGCAATTGAGCTTGGCTTGGGTAGGCAATTCCCCTCCTGACGCCACTCCTTCTTGCTTGGGGCTGCGGGTTTTGCCTCATGCACCTTTCCCTTCTGGGGAGGTGTTTCCTGACCTCTACAATTCTTATACGCAACGTTGAGCTGGCGGAGCACCGTCTCCTCCGTGACACCGGGACCTTGGGGATCAAACCAAGATCTGGCTAGGGCCCGTATCTGCGGCAAGCTGTTGGTAACCAAGCAATGGAGCCAATGAACTCGCTGTTCGTCGTTCATTGCAACCCATTCAGGCATGCCCGGACAGCTGCGTCGATACACTGGCCACAGCCTTTCTGTGAAAACCCGTGGGGGTTCTCCAGATAGCTGCACGGTCCCTTCCACACGGTCGAACGGACTACCGTCGTCCACTCCCATTACTTCTAAAACTTCCTCCCTGAGATCCGCATACCCTTTCCGTCCCCTCTTACTCTCATCTGAGAGGCACTGAAGGATTGTGCAATCCAGGGAGAAAAGCAACAGTTTCACCTGTTCCTGTTCATCACAGTCATTAATGGCTGCTGTTTCCTCTATCTCCCTGAAATGAATCGAGGGATCTCCCTTTACTGTGAGTCGTGCGAGGTGGCTCACCATGGACCTTAATTGCAGGGCAGCGTAGGGCACCACGAGCTGGTTCTGGTGGGCTCCGACATCGCCATTGGCGGCGTTGGGACTGAACCTCTGTTGCTGAGCGGGACACATTGGTGCCAGTCCCGGCTTTGCTACCAGTGGCTGTTCTTCCTCACATTCCACCTCGGCTACCTCCTCTTTTACCACCCCCTGTTTTTCCGGCCAAGCCTCACTATAGCTCGGTGGTGCTGAGGGCTCGGTGGTTGGTACCACAACTACTTCAGCTGGAATCAGCTGCTTCAATTCCTTTAAAAAGCCCATGTGACTGGCTTTCCGGCTGACGAGACACACCATGCTTTTTGCCTTAACCAGGGCCGTTCTTAGGTCCTCTATGGTCTTGTTGTGGTGAAAATAAATTCACATCTAAACCGTGTAAAAGTAAAAAGATGCAGTTTATTATCAGAGCTCTGGGAGAAGAGTCTCAGACCCCGCGGTTGGTTGGTACAGCTTTTTATTCTATTTTCATCCAATCACATTGTATTACAATAATCACCTGTTCACATTGTATTACAATAATCACCTGATCACATATGGATTCTTTTCAGTATTATTAAAGGTTAGTTACATCTTACTATGCCTTTGGTCACAGGTCAAATTCCCATGACCCCTATATTCTGCTGTGTCTACAATTTTTAGCTAAAGCAGCATATTCCTTATCGCTTACGCAAAACGCACATATTCTGTCTGGTACCACAATTGCGTCTTATCTTGGTTTTTCGAAGCTTCTCACATTGTTCTTTGTTTAGTTTTGCCTTTTTACGTAAGTCAATTTTTATTGTGATATTTCTTATCTCAACCTGGTTTCTTTTAGTCACTTTCACATGACCCCACTCCTTTGTTCTGATTTTAATTTTGCTGGCATCACTTAAGTAGTGGTCACCTCGGCTGTCCGAATTCTGAGAGGGTTCAATTTAACCCCTTCAATACAACAGCTAATTAATCCTCCCCTGCAACGGTTGTGGCGGTTAGGCCCTCGTGACCCTTCCTGGTCTGCAATGCTGGGCTGCAGGTCATAGGTTACAGTACTCACAACTCATTTGTAACTGAGCCCATTCTTTCTGTTCTGTTTCTTATCTCTGCCACCTGGATTATGATGTCTGATTTTACAGGCTGCCAGACCATATTTGCTAGGCTGAGGCTTCTTTAATAATCTACGCAAGCCATTTTGTTTCTTTATGTTACTACTTTAAGTTCAGCTGATTTTATTAAATCTTTCTCACAGTTCAGCATTAGCTGTGTGTAGCTTGGTGGCTGTGCCTTATCTTATTCTTGTAAGGCTCCATTGTATAAAGTCCTTGAGCTGGGCAGACATTTTATCACCACCTGGCTTCTCCTCAGCTCTTAGTGATCTCGCACATGACCCCTCTCTCTTTAATTTGTTTACCCTGCATTTTAAACACGGAAAGGATTTGCTTTTAACCCTTTCAGTCTTTTGGCAGGGGCCGTGGTCTGTGCTCTCAAACCCATGCTCGAGGGCTAGCTTGTAAGCTGCCTTAACCTCCACTACTCTCTCCTCCTGCGCGCTTAGCTGTTGTGGGAGGCGGGCGTTTTTCTCCCGTATCCTCGTTTCATTGATCTTTGCCTCAGTAACCTGGCACTCCAGGTACTCTATCCTAGCCTGATGTTGACTAGCTACCACTTGGCATTCCTGATTCAGCGCGTGAAGCGCTGTGATGAGTTTTTCCCCACCCATGGCCTTTTCCTCTATCTCTGCTGCCTGGGTTGTGATCCTGGCTGCCTGTGCTACAACAATTCGGTCCAAGACCTGGACCTGCTTCTTGTAACACATCAGCCATACTGACTTCTCCACTGACTTCTTATGCTCTTTGCTCTCTGTCCACCTGATGGCTGCGTCCACCGGACGCCCATCCAGTAAGAGATCAGAAATCCACTGCTTGGTGAGATTTACCTTGCCAAAGACATAATCCGCTATCCTCTCACCCATTGCGTTTCATGGTGTGGAGATGCCAGTGTTGGACTGGGGTGGACAAATGTAAGAAATCACACAACACCAGGTTATAGTCCAACAGCTTTATTTGAAATCACAAGCTTTCGGAGCGCTGCTCCTTCATCAGGTGAAGTGGAGAGATGCATAAAAACACAGCTTATATAGTCAGAGAATAATGTCAGATGTTTACAGGTAATCTTTCTGATGGGCCTTCAATAAGCACAAAACTAGAAGTTATAGACTTAAACAAGTTGGCTTTTAATCACTAAGATCAGAGCTAACATCTCAACACGCTGACTGGTTCACAGGAATGAATCATACAGATCCTGGGATCTTTATGTAAGAGAAGTCAGGGGCAGAGCCAAGAGCCAAGACCTGGAACCTCCCAGTTTGTCGGGAAAGAGGAAGTGAAACTATACACAGTGGGGGAGGGTAATATACATGAGTGCAAAATGAATACAGGATCAAGACAAACAGATTTCATTACACTTTCTAACTGCCATTTATCACACCTCAGCAAAGAGATAATCACAGCAATCAAAGGTGTAAATGGTGTCCAAACAGGTCAGTCAGGAAAACATTACATCAAAGAACAATGAGGTGGAGTCACAAGGGGTCAAATGTTGCAGATGCTGGTGTCTGTATGAAAAACAAAAAAACAGACAAAAAACATTTTTTTTGCTGGAAATCACAGCAGGTCCGGCCGCATCTGTGTGGAGCGAACAAGCCAACGACGACTCGAGTCTGGATGACCATACGTCAGGTGGGGTTACATGTAGCGTGACATGAACCCAAGATCCCGGTTGAGGCCGTCCTCATGGGTGCGGAACTTGGCTATCAGTTTCTGCTCGACGATTTTGCGTTGTCGTGTGTCTCGAAGGCCGCCTTGGAGAATGCTTACCCGAAGATTGGAGGCTGAATGTCCTTGACTGCTGAAGTGTTCCCCGATTGGGAGGGAACACTCCTGCCTGGCGATTGTTGCGCGGTGTACGTTCATCCGTTGTCGCAGTGTCTGCATGGTCTCGCCGATGTACCATGCTCCGGGGCATCCTTTCCTGCAAAGTACTCCCCGCATGGAAGACTTCTACTGCCTCCCAAAGATACACAAAGCCAACACACCCAGACGTCCTATCGTATCAGGCAATGGAACCCTGTGTGAGAACCTCTCTGGATACGTCGAGGGCATCCTGAAACCCATCATACAGGGAACCCCCAGCTTCTGTCGTGACACTACAGACTTCTTACAGAAACTCAGCACCCATGGACCAGTTGAACCAGGAACACTCCTCGCCACGATGGACATCTCGGCACTCTACACCAGTATCCCCCACGATGACGGCATCGCTGCGACAGCCTCAGTACTCAACATCAACAACAGCCAATCTCCAGACACCATTCTACAACTCATCCGCTTCATCCTTGACCACAATGTCTTCACCTTCGACAAGCAGTTCTTTACCCAAACACACGGAACAGCCATGGGGACCAAATTTGCACCCCAATACGCAAACATCTTCATGCACAAGTTCAAGCAAGACTTCTTCGCTGCACAGGACCTCCAACCAACGCTATACACCAGATACATTGGCGACATTTTCTTCCTATGGACCCACGGTGAAGAATCACTGAAAAGACTACACGATAACATCAACAAGTTCCATCCCACCATCAAACTCACCATGGACTACTCCTCAGAATCGGTTTCATTCTTGGACACATGAATCTCCATCAAAGACGGACACCTCAGCACTTCATTCTACCGCAAGCCCACGGACAACCTCAGGATGCTCCACTTCTCCAGCTTCCACCCTAACCACATTAAAGAAGCCATCCCCTATGGACAAGCCCTGCAAATACACAGGATCTGCTCAGACGAGGAGGAACGCAATGGACACCTACAGACGCTGAAAGACGCCCTCGTAAGAACGGGATATGACGCTCGACTCGTCGATCGACAGTTCCGATGGGTCACAGCAAAAAATCGCATAGACCTCCTCAGAAGACAAACACGGGACACAACCAAAAGAGTACCCTTCGTCGTCCAGTACTTCCCCGGAGCGGAGAAACTACACCATGTTCTTCGCAGCCTTCAACATGTCATCGATGATGACGAACACCTCGCTAAGGCCATCCCCACGCCTCCACTACTCACCTTCAAACAGCCACCTAACCTCAAACAGACCATAGTTCACAGCAAATTACCCAGCTTTCAGGAGAATAGTGACAACGACACCACACAACCCTGCCACAGCAACCTCTGCAAGACATGCCAGATCATCAACACAGATACCATCATCACACATGAGGACATCGCCCACCAGGTACATGGTACATACTCATGTGACTCAGCCAACGTTGTCTACCTTATACATTGCAGGAAAGGATGCCCCGGAGCATGGTACATCGGCGAGACCATGCAGACACTGCAACAATGGATGAACGGACACCGCGCAACAATCACCAGGCAAGAGTGTTCCCTCCCAGTCGGAGAACACTTCAGCAGCCAAGGACACTCAGCCTCCGATCTTCGGGTGAGCATTCTCCAAGGCGGCCTTCGAGACACACGACAACGCAAAATCGTTGAGCAGAAACTGATAGCCAAGTTCCGCACCCATGAGGATGGCCTCAACCGGGATCTTGGGTTCATGTCACGCTACATGTAACCCCACCTGACGTAGGGTCATCCAGACTCGAGTCGTTGTTGGCTTGTTCACTCCACACAGATGCGGCCGGACCTGCTGTGATTTCCAGCAAAAAAATGTTTTTTGTCTGTTTTTTTGTTTTTCATACAGACCCCAGCATCTGCAACATTTTACCCCTTGTGACCCCACCTCATTGTTCTTTGATGTAATGTTTTCCTGACTGACCTGTTTGGACACCATTTACACCTTTGATTGTTGTGATTATCTCTCTGCTGAGTTGTGATAAATGGCAGTTAGAAAGATTACCTGTAAACATCTGGCATTATTCTCTGACTATATAAGCTGTGTTTTTATGCATCTCTCCACTTCACCTGATGAAGGAGCAGCGCTCCGAAAGCTTGTGATTTCAAATAAAGCTGTTGGACTATAACCTGGTGTTGTGTGATTTCTTACCATTGCATTTCGACCATTCAAACTTGGATCTAGTACATTGCAATCCTGCTGCCAGAATCCTGCCGCGGTCGCCATATTCTGTAAGGGGTTTTAGATCGCAGAGGTTTCTCTCTCTAGAGGCCTCTCTCTCTTGCACAGTAAAACCTTGAGTGGTTCGACCCACTCGCCCCTTAGATTCTGTACTCTGGATATTTGGGGCAGGAACTACAATGTAGAGAAAACTCTTATAGACCAAGTTTGATGAAACGAAATGAAATTTTATTGCATATGGTAACACAAATCAAATGCAAGCAAATAAGAGAGTGCATGGGAGGGAAAAACACAAACAAATCATAATGACACAATACTAACTAAGGCAAATACAGGCACATTATACTCTACAAAAATCATCATGAAATAGGGAAACACACGGAACATCGAGGGATAACAACTCATGTTAATTATACCCTTAAATATCCACCCCCTTAAACCTATCTAGATCTGATTATGGAGGGCCAGAAACATGCTCACCAATCCAAATAGGAAGTGCAAGGTTTTGAAACAGGTCTGCGTTTTGATCCCTTCAGGCGTCCTGTCTCCTCGTGGATCATGGAGCCCCAGCGAGCTGCGCCACACCTCTCTCCTGAGGTGGGAGTCGGGGGCGGCTGGACACCGGCTGGCCTGGATGTCGGCGGGGTCGGGGATTGTTCACTCGACCCCGGTCAGAGGAGCTTTGGGCTGGTCCCTATCTTGGAAGGTTCCTTCTGTAGTTTATTTTTATCTTTTCACCTGAGCCTGGAGATGGCCTCTCATTTCGTCAACGGCCCGGGGTTGGTCGATGATCTCCCAATGTTTTACTCCGGGGCGGGACGCCGGCTCGAATGACCTTCTTGATGGCGGCTTAGTCTTCTTCTTCTTCCTCTCCGACGATGGCCGCTCCATTTATGGCTTCCTCCCGTTTTCCACAATGCCTTCTTTCGATCCTCTCTTTCTACCTCTGGGTTCCCAGATATACTTCTCACCAGAAGCCCTTATCTCGCGCCAAATCAGGTTAGTCTTTTGTTTTAACTTTTGGCGGGCTTGTTGCACAACGGGGTAGTTATTATATTTTAAAATACTTTGGGATGGCCGGCAAAGGGCCATCTCTGGTCTGGAATCACCTTCATTGTTTTTAATGTCCTGGAGATGTCCTTAATGGGTCCTTGATGCTCTTCTCATGAATATGAAACTGTTCCCTTTTGTCTCGGTCAACATTTAGATGGCCTTTATCTACAGGCCAATCTTGACTGGATCTGCATCCAATCTATATGTATATGGGGGTGTCTGGTTTCGTTCTCTCAGAAACAGCTTCCAGAACTTACTTTGGGCTGAATCCACAAAGCTGTCTGAGGATTTTGCAGGAACCATTTTAAATTGTCCCAATAAGTTGGTCACGGGTTCTGGCGGCCATTTTGTATGCCCCTTTTCCTGGGCTTCTTTTAAAATAGTCCTTAAAATCATGGCCTCTTCTGCCATTCGACCCTTTATAATATAAAGTTCAATTTTGTGAATCCTACAGTCCCTCGATGTTCCGTGTGCTTCCCTATTTCATGATGAACCTTGTAAAGCGTAATATGCCTGTAGATATGTTGGTTAGTACTGTATTATGATTTGTTTTTCCCTCCCATGTACCTTATTGGCTTACATTCAATTTTTACTTTGTGCAATAAAATTTCATTTCGTTTCATTAAACTTGGTCTATAGAGTATTCTCTGCATTGTAGTTCCTGCCTCAAAGTCCAGTGTATAGAACCTAAGGGGTGAGTGGGTCGAACCACTCGGTGAATTACTGTGCAAGAGAGAGAGCGGCCTCTAGAGCGAGAGAGAGAGAGACCTCGTCGATCGAAAACCCCCTACACCACCTTCATACCTTTTAGTGTAGTCTCCCAATCTACCATGGCCAGCTTGTCCCTCATACCCTTGTAGTTTCCTCTGTTTAGATTGAAGACCTTAGTTTCAGATTGGACTACATCACTCTCAAACGTAATGTAAAATTCAATCATATTATGGTCACTTGTCCCTAAAGGCCCCTTTACCACAAGATTATTGATTAGCCACAGTACCAGATCCAGAATAGCCTGTTCCCTGGTTGGTTCCTCCACATACTGTTCCAGGAAACCATCTCGCATGCATTCCAAGAATTCGTCCTCCACACCATTAGTGGTAATTTTCTTGACCTAATCATGTCATTGAATAGCCTGCGGCACTGAATTCATGTCTTGGGGTCTCACTCGTGCTGCTGACCTCGTATACCACGTCCAGCCACGTCCCCCTCCCATACCCTCCTGCTCCATTTCCGTCTCTACGTTAATATCAAGGCCTACAAGTCTAACGTATTTTGTTATTAATGTGTGAAACTGCATTTATGGGACATTAGGCAGCAGAACTGTAATCTACTAACATATCAGACCCTTTATTGACTAACATTTCCATGTGCAAACTTTTATGTGCCCCACAAGATATTGTAGAAATTTCCCTGGCAGAGGAGGAGACACTAGAGCTAAGTGACATATCAAGTTCCCTAGTGCTGGCAATGGTGAGGCCAACGGTCCAGTGGGGAAGGGTGACAATATTAATCTTTCATACCCACATCTCCCACAAAGCAACTTCACCTTTAGTGAACCTCAGAACATTGACAACTCTGATGAAGCGTTTCATGTGAAGATCAACATTCTCAAAGTGCCATCAATTAACATGATCCCTTTCTTCCCTTCTCCAGGGCCATCACTCAAAGACCAATAGCTCCTGATGGGAGAGGATGAAGACTCCTCAGAGGAGCTGATACTTGCTGAGGATGCACCATCATATGACACAAGTGTTTCCGGCACCAGCACAGATACCAGCACCTCAGATGGGCTGCATAGACAGGTAGCTGGGACTATACTTGGTTCCTCTCACAGCACAAGTGCACAAGAGCAGAGAAAGGTGGAAGGGACAGCTGATGAGATTACGCTCTCCCTCTGGCACCATCCTCTCCAAGCTCTGCTGATCAGGGACAGAGATGCAGAATCCATGGGGCCAGCACTGAAAAGGAGAATGCTGAAGGTACAGCAGTAACTGTGTGAGGTATTGGCAATCCTGCCACGCACAGTGTCCACAATGGCAGACAGGCTGGAGCAGGCCAACTGGAGCATATGTGGATGATGTTGTAGGGCTTTTCAACTCTGCAATCCACCATGGAGTGTGTGGCAAGTTCTATAGAAATCATAGCCGGCCACTCACATGAGTCAATACTGACCGCTGTTGTGTCCTACATGCAGGCTCAGGCAGCCTTTCTGCAGACTCTGGGTGCGAATGTGTCTACCGGTCTTGACAAGATTGTAGGCAGACTAGATCAGGGCTTCCAAGGCAGCACTGACATCCTGCAGGCAGGTAGGACTGATGCCCCACTGCCCCAGGGGAGAGAGGATAGTGGAACCGGCGAGGCAAGTGCAGACGTTTCTCATCCATTGTCACACCCTCAACCAATACCCGACATGGTGCCTCTGCTTCAGCTGGCCCACACCGCCCCTGCACAAGTGCAGGATGAGTAGTCAGTGGCAGAGCACTCAGGGGCTTCAAAACCTAGAGGTAGTCGGCCACGAACAACTCATAACACTGAGAAAGGTGAACAGCAGCCTTCCACCATCTCTGCTGAAGCTACAGGGGCAGCACTACATAGAATTGGCAGGCATAGAAAGAGAAAGGATATATAGATCACAGAGGGTTAACACATGGTTGTCACATTTTTTAATCTTAATCCAATGATTTTTTGACCACATTAAACATTTGTTACTCACACCATTCCAATGTGTCCATTTTTTAATGCAGACTTCACAGTCAGGTGTTCATTTAATGAGTGTAGATGTTTGGGAGGCATTTTGAATCTCACAAGTTGGGGGATGTTGGACCAGAACATTAAGAATCATATGACTGCTTGGGCGAGGGGTTATGTTGGTAGGATGGCAATGGTGCAGCTGACATTAGTTTAACTGCACCTACGTGCTATTAAAGCATCCCTTGTGTCATGGGCAGCAATATTTTCTGGTGGCCATGCATCTGGGTCCCCATCTTTTACATTACCATCCGATAAGGAGTCACGAGCTTCTTCATCTTGCACCTCCATAGAAACATAGAAACATAGAAGATAGGAGCAGGAGTAGGCCATTCGGCCCTTCGAGCCTGCTCCGCCATTTAATGAGATCATGGCTGATCATCCAAATTCAGTACCCTGTCCCTGCTTTCTCCCCATATCCCTTGATCCCTTTAGCCTTAAGAAATATATCTAACTCCTTCTTGAATATATTTAATGAATTGGCCTCAACTGCCTTTTGTGGTAGAGAATTCCACAGGTTCACCACTCTCTGGGTGAAGAAATTCCTCCTCATCTCTGTCCTAAATGGCTTACCCCTTATCTTTAGACTTTGACCCCTGGTTCTGGGCTCCCCCGCCATCAGGAACATCCTTCCTGCATCTAGTCTGTCTAGTCCTGTTAGAATTCCTCCAGACCACATGCCTGAACTATGTTGTATAGGATGCTGCATGCAACAATGATCCGCGACACCCTGACTGGCGAATACTGTAGAGAATCTCCAGAACTGTCAAGACACCTATGGCTTGCTCGATAACGCATCACATGGTGATGTAGCTGGCTTTGTACCTCTCCTGTGGTTGAGTGGATGAGTTCCTCAGAGGTGTCATGAACCACAGATGAAGCGAGTATCCCTTGTCCCCAAGCAGCCATCCTCTCAGGTTGGTCCCAGGTAGAAACATTGTGGGGATATTCAACTGCCGCAGTATATGGGCATCATGGCAACTCGCAGGGAATCGTGCACAGACCTGCAAGAACCCCTTTTTATGGTTGCAAACGAGCTGAACATTGATGGGGTAGAAGCCCTTGTGATTCACTAATGCACACAGGCCTGTTGTGTATGTACCTTTAAGAGAATAACTGGTCTCAGACTGCAGTACCGGCAGTGGCCACCCCTGTATAAAAGGCGCTAGAGAGCCTCTGTTGTTTAGTTTAGTTTATGCCTTTCACCAGTAAAGATCCGTTGTTTTCACTCCTGCTAGTCCGTGTCTAAATCATTCACGGACTTAACACTGGCGACGAGTTAGAAACGAACTTACCTGCAACTCAGCAGCAGCTCCGACAACGTTGTTGAAGGTCAGAGCCAGAAGAAAGAAGGAAAAAAAAAAGAGTCCATTGAAACTCGAGAAACGGGCGTCGACCGTCAATCATCGGGTTCAAGGCTTTGCAGGAGCGACTTTCCAGAGCCAGGCTGGGTTCCTCGGTCCGTGGTTTCCCAGCTAATCGGGCTGGTGGGAGGCAGTGCTCTGATGCTTCCGGGGCTGCGGCGGGCTGAAGCTCGATCGGGTGGCCTTTCAACGGGGCCGGGCAGCGAGTCGGGAGGCAGAGAGAGAGAGAGGGTGGAGCATACAGGGCGCGGCCGGTGTTTCGAAGCCGGGGCAGCGTTCGGACCTCAGAAGAGGGAGGGAAGTGTCCCAGAGGGTCCGCTCCACGACGGGAAAATAATAAAAGAAAAAGAATACGCGCAAGAAACCGTGGAAAGCAGCGCTAACAACAGCGGGGAAGAAGACAAAGCGCGGGAGGCGCCATTTTGTTAAATCGGGGAAGAAGGCAAAGTGCGGGAGGCGCCATTTTAGATTTGCAAGATGCCGAAGACTGGCTGTATCACTGCTTTTGATAATACATTAGAAGACTGGACCACGTATGTGGAAAGAGTCGAGGTATATTTCGAGGCAAATGAATTAGCGGAGGGGAAAAAGGCATCAATATTGCTAAACTTAATGGGCGCTAGAACGTACGGCCTATTGCGGGATCTGATTACTCCAGCCAAACCGAAGGCGAAGAGTTTTAACGAAATTGCTGCTGTTCTACAGGAGCACTTAAACCCTGCACCGCTGTTGCTAGCAGAAAGATTTAAATTCCACAGGAGAACTCAGCACAAAGATGAGAGCAATGCTGAGTATCTTACGGAACTATGCAAGCTATCAATGCACTGCCAGTTCGGAGCAGGACTGGCAGATACCCTAAGGGACAAATTTGTCTGTGGACTCCTGAGTGAAGGAACACAGAAGAAGTTACTCGCAGAAAAAGAGCTGACGCTAGATAAGGCTTTCAGCGTGCCAGTATCGTATGAAGCAGCAGCCAGGGGAGCTGCAGAAATTCAACAAAAAACACAGGAATACGGCACCCACGAAATGACACAGGGATTTGCAAAATGTTATCGCTGTGGCAGAACTAACCATGACCAGAAGGACTGCTGGTCCAAAGACAAAATATGCAGACAATGCGGGAAGATTGGACACATTGCACGAGTTTGTAGGTCTGGGAAGAAGACCAGCGACAACAAAAAGGCTACTAAGGAACCGTACAAGAAAGTACAAAAGATGACGGACAGTAGTTCCGAAGACCAGATGAGCGATAGTGAATCTGAGAACAGGAGATTAAGCTGTCTCAAACTTCACAATGTAATCGCAAAAGAGGATCACCGAACCATTTGGGTCACCCTCACGATAGCAGGGTCCCAAGTTAAAATGGAATTGGATACAGGATCAGCGCTAACCGTCATGAATCGACGAGACTACGAGCGGCTATTTTCACACATACCCTTGAGAGAGACATCCATCGAAGAAAATACGGAAATTGTATCTCTACATACTGCCAAATGGTGGACCACCGTTATTGGGACGGGAATGGATCAGGAAGATAAACTTAGATTGGCATTCCATTCATGCAATGATGGTGGATGGTAAAAAAGATGAAGACGTCACTCCTGGACGATTGTCAACAATCTTAGCTAACGCCAAAGAGGTATTTCAACAAGAACTGGGCACGCTTAAAGGCGTAACCGCCTCGTTAAAAATAGAAGAGAATGCAGTTCCCAAGTTTATCAAAGCGAGACCGGTACCATATGCAATTCGCCCAGCCGTCGAGGCAGAGCTAGAGAATCTGGAGAAGGCGGGCGTGTTGTCTAAGGTCGACTGGAGTGAGTGGGCGACACCCATCGTTTCTGTCATGAAGAAAACGTTAAGCAATAAGTCCGGAGAGCCAAGGAAGATTCGCATCTGTGGGGATTTCAAGGTGACGGTGAACCCTGTCCTTCACACAGTACAATATCCTCTTCCAAGGATAGAAGACACCTTCGCCTCACTGTCTGGAGGGAAGCATTTTACAAAAATTGACCTAGCACAAGCATATTTGCAGATGGAGGTTGAAGAGTCCTCTAGGAAGTATCTCACGATAAACACTCACAAAGGTCTTTACCAGTATCATCAATTGGTATTCGGAGTAGCATCGGCTCCGGCGATATGGCAAAGAGCGATGGAACAAGTCCTGCAAGGGATTCCGGGGACTCAGTGTTACTTGGACGACATCCTTGTAACAGGTGAAGATGACAGTGAACACCTTAACAACCTAGAACAGGTGCTCACTAGACTACGGGAACATGGGCTGCGAGCCAACCACCCCAAGTGCGAATTTTTTAAGAAACAGATATCGTATTGTGGCCACGTGATTGATGAAGAGGGGTTACATAAGTCCCCTGACAAAATTGAAGCGGTTGTTAAGGCCCCAGCACCTGAAAATGTGTCGCAACTGAGGTCATTCCTCGGGTTGGTGAATTACTATCATAAGTTTTTGCTGAATTTGTCGACAATTCTGCACCCACTGAACGCCCTGCTACGAACGGGGGTAGCATGGAAATGGAGCGATGATTGTAAACGTGCTTTTCAGAAGAGTAAGGACTTAATCACTTCGAAGGAAGTATTGGCTCACTACGACCCAGCACTGCCAATCAGGCTGGCGTGTGATGCGTCTCCCTACGGCATTGGGGCGGTACTGTCACATAAATTCCTTGATGGTTTGGAGAGGCCGATAGCTTTTGCGTCATGCTCGTTAACTTCTGCCGAGCGTAACTACGCCCAGATTGACAGAGAGGCCCTCAGCCTAGTGTGGGGGTTGAAGAAGTTCAATCACTATCTGCACGGTCAAAAATTTACTCTACTAACCGATCATCAACCTCTTGTCTCCATTTTCAACCCTCAGAAGGGCGTACCGATAATGACAGCACAACGGCTGCAGAGATGGTCCCTTTTCCTGATGGGCCGTGTTAAGTCCGTGAATGATTTAGACACGGACTAGCAGGAGTGAAAACAACAGATCTTTACTGGTGAAAGGCATAAACGAAACTAAACAACAGAGGCTCTCTAGCGCCTTTTATACAGGGGTGGTCACTGCCGGTACTGCAGTCTGAGACCAGTTATTCTCTTAAAGGTACATACACAACAATTCCTCCCCTTTTAGATAAACAGTACATAACATTCATTTAACAACTAAATGATAACGAATTACAATCACAATAACTGTTACTAGATACAGTGGTTAAGTTTAAGCAATTATAAGTTCAGTCTTTGAGGAGGCTTCCTGATTCTGTCTGGATAACGCCTCTTTGGGGTAACAGGTTCTTCTGGCAATGTTGAGTCGGAATCAATGTCGTTGTTTGGTTCATCTGCTTCCAATATTACCGGTTCTGCGGTAGCTGCAATTGGAACGTCGATTTCATTACCAGGTGTATCAGATCGTGGTGTGGTGTTGACGTTTTCCAGTGACTCTAGAATCTGGTCAGCATGGTGTCTTACAATGCTCTCCCCAACGTCCATGGTATACATGAGAGGTCCTTGTCGTGTACAAATCGTTCCTGGCTGCCATTTCTCAGTGCGGTAGTCCCGGGCCAAAACTGGTTGACCTATCTTAAAACTCCTGGTCGGCCTTTCATTCATATTCTGAAACTGCCTGTTCTCCACATCTCTTCGGACGTTTGGCTTAACCAAATCCAAGCGGCATCGTAGTCTTCGATTGAAGAACATCATGGCTGGAGTTTGGTTGGTAACTGCATGTGTCGCATTCCGGTAGGCAAACAAGAAGTTGTCCACCTTGTGTTGTAGGGGTATATCTTCATTACACATTGCCTTGATAGCCTTCTTGAATGTTTGGACAAACCTCTCGGCCAATCCATTAGTGGCTGGATGATATGGGGCAGATGTGTAATGCTTAACACCATTGTTCTTTAAGAACCTCCGGAATTCTTCAGACACAAACTGTGGTCCATTGTCAGAGCAAATCTGTTCAGGCAGCCCATTCCTGGCGAATATGGTTCGTAAAACTGTGATAGTTTTTCCGTGGTGGTTGAGGACATTTTTATTACCTCTGGCCACTTTGAATGTGCATCCACCGCAATTAAAAACATCGAGTCCATGAAGGGACCAGAAAAATCAATGTGCACCCTTTGCCATGGAGATGAGGGCCACTCCCATGGATGCAGAGGAGCTTGTGGTGGGGCGTTTTGGACCTTCTGGCATCCTGCACAGCTCTTGGTCATCTCTTCGATTTCTCTATCGATTCCCGGCCACCACACAAACGCTCTGGCTAAGCTCTTCATTTTTACCCCACCCAGATGACACTCATGAAGCTCATTGAGCACTCTATCCGTCAACTTAGGTGGAATTACTACTCTGGATCCACACATCAAGGTTCCTCTGCACACTGACAGCTGTTCTCTTCTCGACGAGAATGCTGGCAGCAGTGGTTCGCCATGTGCTGGCCATCCCTTCACCGTTAAATCATAGACCCGTGATAGTGTCGGGTCATTCCGTGATTCCTTTTCTATGTTTGCATTCGTCACAGGGAGACATTCGACTATAGTCGAGTGGAATAACTCCATTGGATCCACTGCAAGGTCTTCTTCTTCCACCGTCGGCAACGGTAGACATGACAATCCATCAGCATTTCCATGCTGTTTAGTTCCTTTGTACTCAATGTCATATTGGTGTGCCCCTAGGAAAAGGGACCATCTCTGCAGCCGTTGTGCTGTCATTATCGGTACGCCCTTCTGAGGGTTGAAAATGGAGACAAGAGGTTGATGATCAGTTAGTAGAGTAAATTTTTGACCGTGCAGGTAGTGATTGAACGTCTTCACCCCCCACACTAGGCTGAGGGCCTCTCTGTCAACCTGGGCGTAGTTACGCTCGGCAGAAGTTAACGAGCGTGACGCAAAAGCTATCGGCCTCTCTAAACCATCAAGGAATTTATGTGACAGTACCGCCCCAATGCCGTAGGGAGACGCATCACACGCCAGCCTTATTGGCAGTGCTGGGTTGTGGTGAGCCAATACTTCCCTTGAAGTGATTAAGTCCTTACTCTTCTGAAAAGCACACTTACAATCATTGCTCCATTTCCATGCTACCCCCATTCGTAGCAGGGCGTTCAGTGGGTGCAGAATTGTCGACAAATTCAGCAAAAACTTATGATAGTAATTCACCAATCCGAGGAATGACCTCAGTTGCGACACATTTTCAGGCGCTGGGGCCTTAACAACCGCTTCAATTTTGTCAGGGGACTTATGTAACCCCTCTTCATCAATCACGTGGCCACAATACGATATCTGTTTCTTAAAAAATTCGCACTTGGGGCGGTTGGCTCGCAGCCCATGTTCCCGTAGTCTAGTGAGCACCTGTTCTAGGTTGTTAAGGTGTTCACTGTCATCTTCACCTGTTACAAGGATGTCGTCCAAGTAACACTGAGTCCCCGGAATCCCTTGCAGGACTTGTTCCATCACTCTTTGCCATATCGCCGGAGCCGATGTTACTCCGAATACCAATCGATGATACTGGTAAAGACCTTTGTGAGTGTTTATCGTGAGATACTTCCTAGAGGACTCTTCAGCCTCCATCTGCAAATATGCTTGTGCTAGGTCAATTTTTGTAAAATGCTTCCCTCCAGACAGTGAGGCGAAGATGTCTTCTATCCTTGAAAGAGGATATTGTACTGTGTGAAGGACTGGGTTCACCGTCACCTTGAAATCCCCACAGATGCGAATCTTCCTTGGCTCCCCGGACTTATTGCTTAACGTTTTCTTCATGACAGGAATGATGGGTGTCGCCCACTCGCTCCAGTCGACCTTAGACAACACGCCCGCCTTCTCCAGATTCTCCAGCTCTGCCTCGACGGCTGGCCGAATTGCATATGGTACCGGTCTTGCTTTGAAAAACTTGGGAACTGCATTCTCTTCTCTTTTTATCGAGGCGGTTACGCCTTTAAGCGTGCCCAGTTCTTGTTGAAATACCTCTTTGGCATTAGCTAAGATTGTTGACAATCGTCTAGGAGTGACGTCTTCATCTTTTTTACCGTCCACCGTCATTGCATGAATGGAGTGCCAATCTAAGTTTATCTTCCTGATCCATTCCCATCCCAATAACGGTGGTCCACCATTTGGCAGTATGTAGAGATACAATTTCCGTATTTTCTTGCCGTTGTATTCGACAGGCACCCTTGTTTTTCCTCTGGGGTATACTTTTTGCCCTGTATACGTCGTCAAGACGATGGATGTCTCTCTCAAGGGTATGTGTGAAAATAGCCGCTCGTAGTCTCATCGATTCATGACGGTTAGCGCTGATCCTGTATCCAATTCTATTTTAACTTGGGACCCTGCTATCGTGCGGGTGACCCAAATGGTTCGGTGATCCTCTTTTGCGATTACATTGTGAAGTTTGAGACAGCTTAGTCTCCTGTTCTCGGATTCACTATCGCTCATCTGGTCTTCGGAACTACTGTCCGTCATTTTTGTACTTTCTTGTACGGTTCCTTAGTAGCCTTTTTGTTGTCGCTGGTCTTCTTCCCAGACCTGCAAACTCGTGCAATGTGTCCCATCTTCCCACATTGCCTGCATATTTTGTCTTTGGACCAGCAGTCCTTCTGGTCATGGTTAGTTCTGCCGCAGCGATAACATTTTGCAAATCCCCGTGTCATTTCGTGGGTGCCGTATTCCTGTGGTTTTTGTTGAATTTCTGCAGCTCCCCTGGCTGCTGCTTCACACGATACTGCCACGCTGAAAGCCTTATCTAGCGTCAGCTCTTTCTCTGAGAGTAACTTCTTCTGTGTTCCTTCACTCAGGAGTCCACAGACAAATTTGTCCCGTAGGGTATCTGCCAGTCCTGCTCCGAACTGGCAGTGCTTTGATAGCTTGCGTAGTTCCGTAAGATACTCAGCATTGCTCTCATCTTTGTGCTGAGTTCTCCTGTGGAATTTAAATCTTTCTGCTATCAACAGCGGTGCAGGGTTTAAGTGTTCCTGTAGGACAGCAACAATTTTGTTAAAACTCTTCGCCTTCGGCTTGGCTGGAGTAATCAGGTCCCGCAATAAGCCATACGTTCTAGCGCCCATTAAGTTTAGCAATATCGATGCCTTTTCCCCTCCGCTATTTCGTTTGCCTCGAAATATACCTCGACTCTTTCCACATACGTGGTCCAGTCCTCTATTGTATTATCAAAAGCAGTGATACAGCCAGTCTTCAGCATCTTGCAAATCTAAAATGGTGCCTCCCGCACTTTACCTTCTTCCCCGATTTAACAAAATGGCGCCTCCTGCGCTTTGCCTTCTTCCCCGCTGTTGTTAACGCTGCTTTCCACGGTTTCTTGCGCGTTTAATATTGATTTTTTTTTCTTTTATTATTTTCCCGTTGTGGAGCGGACCCTCTGGGACACTTCCCTCCCTCTTCTTAGGTCCGAGCGCTGCCCGGCTTCGAAACACCGGCCGCGCCCTGTATGCTCCACCCTCTCTCTCTCTCTTTGCTTCCCGACTCGCTGCCCAGCCCCGTTGAAAAGCCACCCGATCGAGCTCTAGCCCGCCGCAGCCCAGGAAGGACCTGCCACTAGCCCGATTAGCTGGGAAACCACAGACCGAGGAACCCAGCCTGGCTCTGGACAGTCTCTCCTGCAAGTTTTCAATCCGACGATTTGGAGGGCGGTTGCCCACGGTCGACGCGCGTTTCTCGAGTTTCTTTGGATTTTATTTTATTTTTTATTTTTTTTTCTTCTGGCTTCGACCTTCAATAACGTCGTCTGAGGTGTTGCCGAGTTGCAGGTAAGTTCGTTTCTTACTCGTCGCCAGTGTTACGTCTGTGAATAATTGAGACACAGACAGCAGGAGTGAACAAAATAAGCCTTTACTGGTGGAAGTCAATAGTGAAACTAAAAACACAGAGGCTCACTAGCGCCTTTTATACAGGGGTGGTCACTGCCGGTACTGCAGTCTGAGACCAGTTATTCTCTTAAAGGTACATACACAACAATAACCTCTGCCCCTATCCTTTTTCTGTTCCATTTTTTTTCTCTCTCTCCCACATGGCAGCTGTCTTTCATTCTGTCAGTGCCATTTACACTTCATCTGGAGCTATCTTTTGTTTCTTAACTTGTCCCATTACCATCTCCTTTTGCCTTGCACCATCTCTTAATCTCTCCTGCCTTCCATCCTATCACAGACCTTCCCTTTTGTTCTTTCCTCCCCTCCCCCCTTTCCCTGCCCCTACACTTGTTTAAAAATCTGTTCCATCTCCAACTTTTTCCAGTTCTAACGAAGGGTCATCGACCTGAAATGTTAACTCTGTTTCACTCTCCACAGATGCTGCCTGACCTGCTGAGTATTTCCAGCATTTTCTGTTTTTATTTCAGATTTCCAGCATCCGCAGTATTTTGCTTTTGTTTTAACATTATTTATCTGTTGGCCCTAGAAAATAATACATGTGTGACCTGCCCGATGTGTTTGTGTGCTGCTGACTGCAGTACCCTTGATATGTCTCCTGTCGCAGCCTGGAAGGAGCCAAAAGCCAGGAAATTCAGAGCAGTGGTTACTTTAACTGTCACAACATGGCATAGCCAGAAAATCCAGCTAGCAGAAGGTCTTACTCTAGGAGGCTGCAGACATCGGCGACCACCTGCCATGTCATCCGGGGCCTCCTCAAAAACTGCTCCTCTGAGATGGCAAGGAAACTAAGCCTCTGCTTGTACACCCTGTTGGGTGGGGATGGCCTTCTGTCAGCATGTGCCCTATCTTCTCTGCTGCCCACCTGCAGCTCCCTCCTCAGCTCTTGACAAACAGTAATTACAAAATCAATTCTTTAGAGTGAAAACAACTAAATATGATCATTATCAATACACATCTTAATAAAGTGAAAGAAAGAAAGACTTGCATTTATATAGTGCCTTTCACGACCACCGGACGTCTCAAAGCTCTTTACAGCCAATGAAGTACAAGTATTAGAATGAGCGAGCTTGCTGGCAAAAATTAGATACCATTGGAGGAGGAATGATCAATTAGAAAGTCAGCTGAAAAAAGTAGCAATTAAAACAAGGTTTTAAACCTTTCCTTCCAAATAATAATAACGATACATAGACCAAGAATTACACAAATAATATTGCCTCATTACTGCATGAAAGGGATCAAATGCTGATCTTTTGTAGAATTTCAATCAACAACTGACAGGGAGAAGATTCAGAGTGATATGAAGCCAAATCAATAGATCTGCTGCATTCTTTTAACTGTGATGAAGGCCGCAGTCAGATCAAATAAACTGAAAGGGGGATGGTACAGCAGAGTTTCTCATAACAGATCAGTCAGTCAAGAGCTGGCCAGTGCCTGTGTGTGCTCAGTAAAAACCCCATCAAAATAAGCTACACATTGCCTTTACTGTTTCTCAACCTATACCAGAAAAAAAATGTTGCCTCTCCTTCTTGTAAAAGATTTGAGAGAGTCAAAGTAACAATAGAAAAATAAAATAGATTAATTGCTCGCTAATTGTTGTTTTAAGGTCTTTCATTTCACTGTAAGTTGGTTTGCTAACTCAGTCTGCTGAACTAATTTTACCTTTGATGCAGGGAATAGCACATTAGAATGTGACAAAATAAATGTTTATTCCTTGAAGATCCCTCACAATGGGAGGTTCCTTCCAGGTAACTCACATTGATGAATTTCTTTCCAGGCTCCTCAAATGGATGGGGTCCCTTCAAATCCCTCACCAGTAGGCCTTCCTCTTGGAATCGAGCATAACTGGAAGAATGAGCCAAGGCCACGCAGAGCAGGACAAGCTGCTGGAAGGGGGAAGAGGACAAGGCGGAGAAGGGTTCTTAGCAGGAGACCATATCCGCCCAGGGTGTTCAGTGAGCAATTCTCCTGCCTGAACCTCAGCGACGACCAATGTTTGAGTCTTGGACATCCTGGAGAGATGTATGTTGGACAGCTTGGGGAGTTAAGGTTAACAGTCGAACTTCTTTGTATCTTAAAGGAACAGGCTTTCAAAAATATAAAAAGGATGACTTTGAAGTGTCGTAAAAGTAATGCATTGCTTGTTTCCTGAGCTGTAAAGTGCTTTGGTGAGTGAATAAGTGTTAGTAATGACATCACCCATGAGTGGTTTAGTTTTAGGGTAATAAGTAGGGATCCATTAGCTACAGCTTTTACTTCAAAGATGCGAGCAAATGTTACGTCAGAAAGTCTCGTGTAGGGGAAGTGGTTTTGAGATAAACAACTGCAAACTGTTTACATCAATATTCTGTTTTCAAAGGATTTGGGAAATAGATATATTATACAAGCTTACCTATGACATATTCTTAAGATACAGAAACCAAATATCCACTCTCTGTATGCAGTTAAAGACCAATCAGCTTTACTGTATATATCAATAAAGTTTGTACCGTATGTACGAAGTCTCCTGCTTCCTCAAAGCATGTTGGGCTCGAATTTCACAGGGCCGTGGAGGCGGGAATGGAGGCGTGTGGGGTGTTAAAATTGCAAAAACTAGTGGGCGGGCCCAACTCCACCTCCATCCCGCCTCCAAGCAATTTTCAAGAAATCGTGTTTACTGCTCCTTTCTCTGTCCCGCCTCCAAGAGGCGGGATAGGCCCTTAAGGCCCTTAACAAGCACTAAATTGCCTCTATTATCCCATTTTGAAAGGCCTTTATGATTTTAACCCTTTTCTGACATGAAGCATGCTTGCACTGAAGCACGGCGGTGAAACCTGGTGGGAGCACAATTGGATTGCAGACTATTAGCTGCAGCTCCACCATTAAATAGGATATTTGATCAGCCATCATTTGCAGGTGGCAGGACTTTGTTGTCTCAGGTCTGGGGAACTTTTAGAAGACATAACCACAGCTGTGGAAGTTTGGAGCCTGACACCCATCTCCAGTGTGACCTCCTGGGAAACCCCTCCCGCCACCTTGACTGAGCGCTTCCTCAACTGAGGCACATACCAGAAGCATGGGAGTCACTTATTTCCTTCCCTTCTGGACATCAGATGAGGACAAAGACCAGCTGCAGCACCAGCAGAACCATGAACAACAGCAGCACCAACATCAGCAGCAACAACAGGAGCGGCAGGGTCTCCAGATTCGTCGTGCTTTGCTGTGTACTTCACAACATGGCACAGCATCGTGGCTTGCAGATTCCTGACGACCAAGTGGTTCCTCACATATCCTCCTCAGACGAGGAGGAGGAGGTGGAGGAGGAGGAGGAGGAGGAGAGCGAAAACGAACATCTTGCAGAGGCCCATCAACCAGCAGCAGCAGTACGTGAGAACATTGCTGCCTGGGATGCAAGGAATGCACTCAGCTTGGCCAGATTTGCTTAGCCTAGCCAATCAAGCACTTTTGCCTCGCAGCTTCTTACCAGAGCTTCGACAATGGCCAAGAACCAGCGGATTCCTAACAATTTCACCACCATACTGACAATTGCAAGTAATCCTAAGCCCTCAATGTGGAAGTCCCATTAGCGAAATGACACACGCCACAACTGCAGCAGTAGCCATCAGATTTTTTATTTACAGTAATTATCTGGTGGCTTTTTAACATTAAACATCAAACCTCACCCAAGTGACTACCCTTGTGACTATTTGTGCAGTATCTTTCTCTTATGTGTGCTCCTACGTGGTGCTTCCCCTATGGATTCAGCAGATGTGGAGGCCCCTTGCTCAGTTTCTTGCTGCTCCTGTCTCGACACCTTTGGTAGGCGTCCTCTGGGGTTGCGAGCCTGTGAGGGCTCGTCAACAGTCTGTTGCTCCTGCGGCTGTGCACGGGTTGAGACGCTGACCTCTGTTGGGTGTGGACTCTGGTGGGGCTCAGACCAAGGGCTCTGCAGTGGCATGGAAGTGTGAGCGCTTGGAGAGAAGCCCCCACTTCCTTGATGTCTACCACCAACTTCCCTCTCATGGGTCAGGTCCCCCTCAGCGCTTGCAAGTGGCTTGAGAGCACCTTGCTGCACATCAGGGGAGCCATGGGGACCCGTATCTGCACTGGCAGTCCTACTCAGAAGGACGTCCATGAAGGTCTGGTTTCTCTGTTCAATAGATGACCATCGCTCCTTCAGAGATGTCATTCTATTCAGAACACTCATCATGTTTTCTGCACTCTGGTGACTTATCACCTCCATGGAGGTTGTCATCCATGGTGATGCGTTCATGCACCAATGACTCCACAAAGGCTCTGCTCATGTTCGCAATGGACTCCTCCATTCGCTCCACACTCGCAACGACCCTGGAGAGAAAACCTGCCAGAGACTCCTGCATCTGTTCCTGGAGTTCCAGCACCACTGATCTTGTGGATGGACCCAGAGGCAGAGGGTCGACATGCAACTGAGCCAAGCTGGCAGAGTCCTGCGCCCTCAGATGAGGACTCTCCACTGCTGTCCCTGTCTCCACCATCTGCTGATGCTCACTTGTGAACTGTGATACACCAGGTGACAACACTACTCTATGTCCCAAAGGTCCCACCGAGGTGTGCGTGTCTGCACTGGTGCTGGGTGCGCTGAATTCTGCTGACGCTGCACCCTCAGAGGTTGCAGCTTCCTCTGAGGAGTCTGGATGCTCAGGCTCTTCCTCCTGGCTAGTGGGGAGGGGTGCTGTCGATGGTCCTGTGGGGGAGTAAAGGAAAGAGTCAGAAATGTGATGCCAAGGTTACATGCACATTGCATATTGCAGATGATCATGTCCATCTGTTAGAGCTTCAGAATCATTATCAGCGACTCATGCAATGTCAATGAGATGGAAAACTATTCTGTCACCAGCTTGCTGTGATGCGCCCATCTGTCCGTCCCCCACTTGCGCATCGTCCTCCACTCCCACGATCTCCAGGACCACATCCTCCCAGGGGGTGAGCTGGGCTACTGAGGGTGGCCCTCCTCCTGTCCTCGCTCTTTCCCTCTTATCGTGAGCTCTCTTTTCCTGCAATGAGGGAGACAAGTGGAGTTTGAGTGAGAATGAAGGAGTGAGTGCAGAGAATCCATAGCATAGATGCTTAGAAGGAGACAAAGATGGAGTGAGGTGGCAAGACCAAGGGCCCTCCCTGTGTGTTGTAAGTTGTTTTCATAGCATCACAGTGATAGGGATTGTGAGGGCTGCATAGTTGAATAGTTAGGCGAATGTGACCATAGAGAGAGAGAGGGAATGGGTATGGGTGCATGGATGTCAGTGTCAAGTGGGATGTGGAGGAAGAGATTGCTAAAGCTGAGTGCTGGTGAGGAGAGGCAATGAGGATCAGATTGAGGGTGATGGGAAAGTCATACTCACTTTTCCAGTGCGCAGAAGGTCATGAAACTTCCTGCACTGAAGCCAGGTTCTGTGGGTTATCGACAAAGAGTTGACCTCCTGGGCCACCTGGATTCACACAGCCTTGGTCTGCTGGAGAGGCTTCTTCCTCCCTGTAGAAGGGAAGAGCACCTCTTTATTGGCTCTTGCTCCCTCCACTAAAGCTTGCAGGGCAGCGTCATCAAATCTTGGAGCAGGCCTAGGTTTCTCGCTGGTCGTTCTGCCTCCAGGTCCCTCTAACATGAAAGGCCAAAAGTTTGGCAGTCTGCAGAAAAAGCAAGGCATGTGCAGACCTTAAATGCAGCAGTAATGATGATGTCATCAGAGGTGAGTTTCAGACTTAAAAAACTAATTGGGCCATGGGTTCCCACATGCTGGAACTCAATTGCCCACTTAAGTTAAAATCGCTTCATTCTCCCACATCGATTTAGAATTGGGTGGCTAACACGAAAAGCAGATTACACGACCCCAGCCCGCCCCAGTGACAAAATCCAGCCCGTTGTCTTGAACCAGAGGAGAAACGAGGTTGACTGCCTAACAGAGACGTCTGTGCTTCACTAAAGAGGTTGTCACTGAAATCTGCCACCTGCTGCAGCCACAACTCCAACCTCAGAGCAGGGCAAAGACCACATTGTCAGTGGCTGTGAAGGTGACCATGGCGATGAACTTTTATGCATCTGGCTCCTTCCAAGCTGGTGCTGGAGATATTAGTTTGCAGTCCACTGTTACATAAGGGAGGTCACTGAGGCTCTCTATTCAAAGAGAGATAACTTCATTTCATTCCCTCTTGCCAGAGGCAAGCAGATGGAGCGAGCACGTAACCTTGCAAGGTTTGGTGGATTCCCCATGGTGCAGGGTGCCATTGACTGCACGCGCATTGATTTTCTGCATATTAACTCTTTCATGTACAGAAACCAAATGGGATTCCACTCCCTCAACATCCAGTTGGTGTGTGACCATAGGCAGCACATCATGCAGGTCAATGCCCGTTATCCTGGCAGCAGTCATGCTGCCTTTATTCTGCGGCAGTCCACTGTGCCAACTGTATTTCAGCCACCACAGCAAACCAAACGATAGCTATTGGGAGACAAGGGCTATCTGCTGCCGACATGGCTCAGGACTCCAGTTCGCAACCCATGCACAGGTGCTCAACAGGCACACGAGAACCATGCTGCCACAACAAATCTGATAGAGCAGACCATTGGCGTGCTGAAGCAATGTGCTGCTTCCTAGACCGCTTTGGAGGAACCCTGCAGTACTCAGCTGAACGGGTCTCAAGCTTCATGGTGGTATGCCGCATTCTGCACAACCTTGCCATCATGAGTGAACAGCCCTTGTCACCACATATCAGGCAAGAAGCTGAGGAGCAGGAGCACAAGGAGGAGGAGGAAGAGGAGGACATGGAAGAGAAGGAGGCGGAAGAGGAGGAAGAGGAAGGGAGGCTGCAACCTAAACAGACCCTTTCTGCTCGGGCTGTACATGAAGAACTAATTCAAGTGTGATACCAGTAAAATCAACACCAATTCCCCATTCGCCAGTGGTTCCACACTCCCTACCTTCCCTTTGTCTGTGATTCTCACATCGTCCTCTTGGCCACAATGCAAAAATAAAAGCCAACACAACATAAAATTCCAAACCAAATTTATAAATGAAACCATGCCATATTGCATACAAAATTAAACTAAGCTCCCTTGTGCATTCCCTTAGTGCCTGTCTTCCATGTGGCTTTGCCTGTCCCAGTTCTCCTACACAGTGCTACCCCAGTGGCTGCAGCATGGCTGGTGGAAGGCTGCTGACTTGCATTGGGGAGACTGCAGATGGCCTTAGAGGACGAGCTTGAGCAGCTCTGGGCCTAGAAGCCTCGTCTTCGGACTGCAACATCTCGGCATGGGCGGCAGCAGACTGGCTGGCTGGCTGGCTGACAGGCAACAGCAAGGGCACTGGCAGAGTGGCAGAGGTGGGGGGACGAATGCTGTCATCCTGAGAGAACAACAGGTTCGTGCTTCCTTGAGCAACTGCCACTCCCCCAGGGCGGCACCTCAGCAATCCTAGTAATCTGTTGGAGGAGAGATTGCTGGCCTGCTGTGGCTCGCTGCAAGCCCCTTTGAACACTGGTATCCACAGCCATGATGGCAGCAGTCTGAGCTTGCATGGCAGCAAGCTCACCTTGCATAACATCAGTCTGAGCTTCCACTGCAACACTCGGGGAGAAATTGGGTTGAGCCGCAAACGGGGCGCCAAGCTCGCCTGGGTGCCAGATTTTGCGCTGCGATCGAAGCAGCAGTGATCGCCGGAAATTCAGCTTGAGCGCTCCTAGAGGGAGACGGGGCGAGGCTTGAGGCGCTCCGCGTCCCTCTAAGGGCGCTGAAACTGAATATCGCAGTGTAACGTGCCACAGCGCCACACGCTGCGGCACGGCGCGCTGCGGTACTGCAGGCCTTCCTCCCATTCTTAAGGGGGAGGGGCCTGCACCAGCGCGATGAGCGATCGCGAGTGCCGGCAAAAGAGCCCGGCACCGAGGAGAAGTGCCGGGCTCTCGGAAAACATCCAGCAATGCCACGGGGGGAGAACAGGAGGCCGGGGATGGAGGTGCTGGCAGGCGGCCGCCGAAAAAAACGGCCGCCCCGCACCTCTACCTTAATTTGCGCCACTGCCGCCACAGGTAGGCCCCTTGAACCCGGCGCAATTAGCGAGCGGCGCTACAGAGGCGGTCGGTGCCAAATATCGTGATCGGGGCGGTAGGGGGGCGCTGCGCACACCGATGACGTCATCGGTGGCGGTGCAGCGCAACAGGCTAACGCCGCCATTAGCGCCCCAGCTAAATATCACGGGAGGCGTGGCCAGTGGCGCTAAAGCCACTAAGTGCCCTCTTTAGGCACTAACTGGTGGCGCAGCCCACCGAATTTTTGGTGGAAGCTGCTTGTGCTGCGATGGAAGCTGAGACATCGGCCTTCAGACGCTGCATCATGGTTGGATCCGCAAGTGTGTTGATGGAGTTGGCCACCAGTTCCATGCCGGAAAGGATGGGCTCTAAGCTCTGCACAAATCCCTGTGCCAAGTTCGTGCCGGTCTCCTCCATGCTCGACATTGAACACTGGCTTTCTGGCAGGCTTCCAAATGCACTTAGCATTTTGTTGTGTGCACCCATCAGCCTTCTTCTGTAGCTGGGCTCATTGAAGTCCTCATCTGAATCCAATGCAGCAGAACTAGTGTGCGGCCTTGCCCTCCAGTGAGTTGGCACCTGCGCTATCCTTGCCCCCTGCTATGGCTGCAGCGCACCTCAGCCCGGTGACTCACCATGTGCAGATCCCGCCTCTATGCTACCCTCTAAGGTATGCGCTGTCAGTGTCGATACTGGTGGCTGCGAGTGTGAAATCAAGTGACGGTGTGTCTTCATCATCACTCTCTTCTTGGTCGTCCTCCACTGCTTGGCCAGTTTACATAGATACATAGATACATAGAAGATAGGAGCAGGAGTAGGCCATTCGGCCCTTCGTGCCTGCTCCGCCATTCGATGAGATCATGGCTGATCCTTTAATTCAGTATCCCGTCCCCGCCTTCTCTCCGTAACCCTTAACCCCTTTTGCCCGTAGAAATATATCTAATTCCCTCTTAAATATATTTAATGAGCTGGCGTACACTGCCCTCTGTGGCAATGAGTTCCACAGGTTCACCACTCTCTGAGTGAAGAAATTCCCCCTCATCTCTGTCCTAAATGGTTTAGCCCTTATCCTTAAATTATGTCCTCTAGTTCTGTTCTCACCCGCCAAGGGAAACATTCCTTCTGCATCCAGTCTGTCTAGACCTGTCAGAATTTTATACACTTCTATGAGGTCCCCTCTCAATCTTCTAAACTCCAGTGTGTACATCCCTAAACTACATAGTCTCTCCTCATAGGTCATTCCCGCCATTCCTGGTATCAGCCTGGTGAATCGCCGCTGCACCCCCTCCATGGCAAGAACATCCTTCCTCAGATGAGGCGACCAAAACTGTACACAGTACTCGAGGTGTGGTCTCACCAGTGCCCTGTACAGCTGCAGCAAGGTATCCCTGTTCCTGTATTCTAACCCTTTTGCTATGAAGGCCAGCATACCGTTTGCCTTCTTGACCGCCTGTTGCACCTGCATGCTCGCCTTCAGCGACTGGTGTACAAGAACACCCAGGTCTCTCTGTACTTCCCCCTCTCCCAATCTATTGCCATTTAAATAATAATTTGCCCTCCCGTTCCTGCACCCAAGGTGGATAACTTCGCACTTGTCCACATTATAGTGCATCTGCCATTTATCCGCCCAATCGCCCAGTCTGTCCAAATCGCTCTGGAGCTTCCTGGTCTCTTCCTCTGAGCCCACCCCCCCTCCTAGTTTAGTGTCGTCTGCAAATTTGGAAATGCTGCATCCGACTCCCTGATCCAGGTCATTAATGTAAATTGTGAACAGCTGGGGGCCCAGGACAGATCCCTGTGGTACCCCACTTGTTACTGCCTGCCATTCAGAAAATGAGCCGTTTATTCCAACTCTCTGTTTTCTATCTGACAGCCAGTTCCCTATCCACGCCAAAACTTTCCCCTTTATCCCATGAGCCTCAATTTTCCATGCTAATCTTTTATGTGGGACCTTATCGAAGGCCTTTTGGAAGTCCAGGTACACCACATCTACTGGCTCTCCCCCATCTATTCTACCAGTTACTCCCTCAAAAAATTCCAATAGATTAGTCAAGCACGATTTACCCTTTGTAAATCCATGTTGACTCTGTCCTATCCTGTCCCCATTTGCTAAGTGCTCCGCTATTTCATCCTTAATGATGGACTCCAGCATTTTGCCCACAACTGATGTAAGGCTTACAGGTCTGTAATTACCTGCTTTTTCCCTACCCCCCTTTTTGAATAGTGGGGTAACGTTAGCTACCCTCCAATCCATCGGCACTGTTCCCGAGTCTAATGAATTCTGAAAAATCATCCTTAGTGCATCCGCTATCTCTAGGGCCACCTCCTTCAGTACCCTAGGATGCATGTTATCAGGCCCTGGGGATTTGTCCACTTTCAATCCCTTTAGCTTCCTTAACACCATATCCTTAGAGATATTGATTTGCGTCAGTTCCTCCTTTGCCAATGTCCCTATTTTTCCCGATATCCCAGGGAGGTTTTTTGTGTCTTCCTTCGTAAAGACTGACCCAAAGTATGCATTTAGTTGATCTGCCATTTCCTTATTTCCCATTATATATTCCCCCGTATCTGACTGCAATGGACCAACTTTGGTTTTCACCAGTCTTTTCCTTTTGATATATTTATAAAAGCTTTTGGAGTTAGTTTTTATATTTTCCGCCAGCTTGTTTTCGTAAGCTATTTTGCCCCTCTTGATCATGCCCTTTGCCCTCCTTTGCTCTATCTTAAACTGTTCCCAATCTTCCGCTCTGGCGCTTTTTTTGGCTATTTTATACGCCCTATCTTTGGATTTTATGCTGTCTCTAATTTCCCCTGTTATCCACGGTTGAGTCACCTTTTTAGATTTCCTTTTATGCCAGATTGGTATAAACAATTTTTGCAATTTTGTCATTCTATCTTTAAATGTTTGCCATTGTTTATCTACCTCCAGTCCTCCCAGGAACGTTGTCCAATCAGACCTACTCAGTTCCCGTCTCATGGCATCATAATTCCCCTTGTTTAAATTCAGGACCTTAGTCTCTGAGTCAATTTCTTCGCTCTCCATTTCGAGTGAGAAATCGATCATGTTATGATCGCTCTGACCCAAGGGTCCCCGTACAACAAGATTACTGATTAGTCCCTTCTCATTGCACAGTACCCAGTCCAATATAGCCTGTTCCCGAGTTGGTTCCTCGACATATTGATCCAGATAACCATCCCTTAAACACTCAAGGAATTCCTCCTCCTCATTATTTTTACTGATTAGGCTAGTCCAATCTATATGTAAGTTAAAGTCACCTATGATGACAGCTGTGCTCTTATTGCACGCTTCTCTAATTTCCCTCGTGATGCCCTCCCTAACCTCTATTTTACTATTTGGAGGCCTATATACCACTCCTATTAATGTTTTTCGCCCCTCGCTATTTCTTAGCTCCACCCATATAGATTCTGTATTAACTGAGTTAATATCCTTCTTTTCAATTGCATTTATCCCCTCTTTTACTAGCAATGCTACCCCTCCTCCCTTTCTTTTTTGTCGATCCTTCCTAAATACTGAATACCCCTGTATGTTAAGCTCCCAGCCCTGCTCACCCTGCAACCATGTTTCCGTAATCCCAATTAGATCATAATTATTAACCTCTATTTCCACAGCTAATTCATCTACCTTGTTCCTGATGCTTCTCGCATTAAGGTATAAAACCCTCAGGCTTTTTTTATGCTCACATTTTTTATGAATTAGTTTGGCCCTTTGTTTTTTGTTCCTCACCCTTTTACCATTTATTTCTGTCTGCCTTTCACTTTCCTCTATTTCACTACATAGGTTTCTAGCCCCCTGCCATACTAGTTTAAATGCTCCCGAACTGCTTTATCAAAAATTACCCAGAGAACATCAGTTCCATCTCTGCACAGGTGTAGACCGTCCCTTTTGTATAGGTCACACCTACCACAAAACTGGTTCCAATGCCTCAAAAATTTAAAACCCTCCCTCTTACACCACTGCTCAAGCCACGTATTTAGCCTAACTATCCTGTTCTCTGTACTCTTACTAGCACGTGGCACTGGTAGTAATCCAGAGATTACTACCTTCGAGGTCCTACTTTTTAGCTTGGCTCCTAACTCCCTAAATTCTACTTGTAGGACCTCTTCCCTTTTTTTAGCTACGTCGTTGGTACCAACATGTATCACGACAACTGGCTGTTCCCCCTCCCCCTCCAGAATGTTCTGCACCCGCGCCGAGACATCCTTGACCCTTGCACCAGGGAGGCAACATACCATCCTGGAGTCTCGGTCGCGACCACAGAAACCCCTATCTATTCCCCTTACAATCGAATCCCCTATTACTATAGCCCTGCCACTCTTTTTCCCTCCCTTCTTTGCAACAGAGCCAGTCATGGTGCCATGAGCCTGGCTGCTGGTGCCTTCCCCCGATGCGTCACCCCCCCCGACAACAGTACCTAAGACGGTGAACCTGTTGCTAAGGGAGACAACCCCAGGGGATTTCTGCACTACCTTCCTGCCCTTGCTCTGCCTTTTGGTCACCCATGTACTGTCTACGCTGGCCTTAACCTGCGGTGTGACCAACTCACTAAATGTGCTATCCACACCCCTCTCAGAATCGTGGATGCTCCAAAGTGAGTCCATCTGCAGCTCAAGGGCCGTCATGCGGTCCCACATGAGCTGCAGCTGGACACACTTCCCGCACACATAGTCGTCAGGGACACAGGAAGCGTCCCTGATTTCCCACATGTTACAGGAGGAGCATGACACAGGTCCGAGCTCTACTGCCATGACTTAACCCTTATATTACTTTTTAATTTTCTAGTTTTAGTTTATTTATCGACTTTTGTTTTCCCGAAGCTTACTTAGACCAATGTATACTGTACTCCTCTTATTCCTTTTTAAACTAACCAAATCCCACTGCTTGGGTATCTGAAATGAAAAGGGTTGTGTTGAGGGGAGTGGGGAAAATAAGAGGTGATGCTTGAATGATCTGCAGATTATGGCCTAGAAATTCAGTGGGCTGCGCCACCCGTTAGCGCCCTAAGAGGGCACTTAGTGGGTTTTACGCCACTGGCCATGCGTCCCGCTAAATTTAGCGGGACGCTAATGGCGGCACTAGCCGTTAGCGCTGCGCCACTACCGATGGTGTCATCGGTGTGCGCAGCGCCCCGCTACCGCCCTGAACGCGAAATTTAGTTGCGCCCCCTGCTTTAACGCTGGTCGCAATTTGCGACCGGTTCAGGGGGACCTACCTGCGGCGGTAGAGGCGCTGAGGTGTGGGGCGGCCATTTTTTTTTTGGTGGCCGCCTGCCAGCACCTCCCCGCGCCGCCGTCCACAGCCTCCTGAGGCCACCCCCCACCCCCCCACTGTGTCCCAAGAGCCTGCTACAGCAGGCCCCTCCCCTTTAAGAAGGGGAGGAAACCCTACAGTACTGCAGCGCGCCGTGCCGCAGCGTGTGGTGCTGCGGCATGTTGCGCTGAGATTTTCAGTTGCAGCGCCCTAAGAGGGATGCGGGGCACCTCAAGTAGTGCCACGCTTCCGTCTGGGGCGCTGAAAGTGAATTTGCGGCGGGCGGCCGCGACTCCTTCCAGGGCGGTACTTCCGGCGCCCTGGCGAGACTGGAAACGGGGCGCCAGTGAATTTCTAGGCCTATAAGTCAGAAGATATTGTGGAATGAGGGACCATAGGAAAAGGTGTAGGCCAGTTAGCCCCTCGAGCCAGTTCCGTACATGTGGAACCTGACGCTGTGTTCGGATGGTGTTGCTAAGGGGCAGCATGTAGATGAGAAATAGGAGGGGGCCAAGGATAGATCCTTGGGGTCTCATATAAAAGAACATCTCATAAAGTAGAGAGGTGCCACCGAGCAGGAAAAAATAGAATATGACGGAGAAGGGGAGGGGGTGGAGGGCGGTTAAGAGTGTAGTTGAAAAGCTACGTTTTTACAGGGCTTTTGAAAAAAAGGAGGTAGGTAGCAAAGTGAGGTGGTTGTGAGAGAGAATTCAAAGAGAGGTGCCACAAGGATCAGTGCTTGGTCCTCACAATCTATATCAATGACGTAGGTGAAGAGTCTGAGTGCAATGTATCCAAGTTTGCTGATGATACAAAGCTAGGTGGGAAAGTAAGATGTGAGGAGGACACAAAGAGCCTGCAAAGGGATATAGACAGGTTAAGTGAGTGGGCAATAAGGTGGCAGATGGAGTATCATTGGGAAAATGTGAGTCTCTTTTTAAAATTCATTTGTGGGATGTGGGCGTCACTCGAAAGGCCAGCATTTATTGCCCATCCCAATTGCCCTTGAGAAGGTGGTGGTGAGCCATATTCTTGAACCGTTGCAGTTCGTGTGGTGAATGTACTCCCACAATGCTGTTAGGTAGGGAGTTCCAGGATTTTGACACAGCGACGATGAAAGAAAGGCGATATACTTCTAAGTCAGGATGGTGTGTGACTTGGAGAGGAACTTCGAGGTGGTGATGTTCCTATGCACCTGCTGCCTTTGTCTTTCTAGGTGGAAGAGGTCGCAGGTTTGGGAGGTGCTGCCAAAGAATCCTTGGTGAGTTGCTGCAGTGCATCTTGTAGATGGTACACACTGCAGCCATGGTATGCCGGTGGTGGAGGGTGTGAATGTTTAAGGTGGTGGATGGGGTGCCAATCAAATGGGCTGCTTTGTCCTGGATGGTGTCAAGCTTCTTCAGTGTTGTTGGAGCTGCACTCATCCAGGCAAGTGGAGAGTATTCCATCAGACTCCTTATTTGTGCCTTGTAGATGGTGGAAAGGCTTTGGGGAGTCAGGAGGTAAGACACTCACCGTAGAATACCTAGCCTCTGACCTGCTTTTGTTCCCACAGTATTTATGTGGCTGGTCCAGTTAAGTTTATGCTCAATGGTGACCCCCAGGATGTTGATGGTGGGGGATTCGGTGATGGTAATACCGTTGAATGTCAAGGGGAGGTGGTTAAGCTCTCGCTTGTTGGAGATAGTCATTGCCTGGCAGTTCTGTGGCACGAATGTTACTTACCACTTATCAGCCCAAGCCTGAACGTCGTCCAGGTCTTGTTGCATGTGGGCATGGACTGCTTCATTATCTGAGGAGTTGTGAATGGTACTGAACACTGTGCAGCCATCAGAGAATATCCCCATTTCTGACCTTATGTTGGAGGGAAGGTCATTGATGAAGCAGCTGAAGATGGTTGGGCCTAGGACACTGTCCTGAGAAACTCCTGCAGTGATGTCCTGGGGCTGTGATAATTGACTTTCAACCACCACAACCATCTTCCTTTGTGCTAGGTATGACTCCAGCCAGTGGAGCGTTTTCCCCCCTGTAGTGTATGTAACCTGTACCACCTTAAGAGGATACCTTAAGGTGATGGACTACTTTCTGATGGCTCCTGTACATTGTAGTACCGGTGGTGACCACACCGGTATATAAACCCTGTGGAGCAAAGTGTATTTCAGTTCAGTCCTGACCCTCAGTTACTAAAGACCTGTTTAAGTATTCTGTAGTCTGTGTCCAGTTATTCAGCATAACTACATTTGAAAGCACAGACTCAACAGTGGTGACAAGTCTGATTGTACCTAGCGGCAGTTTTGCATCCAAGGAAGCTTCGTCCTCAGAACGGGCGTCGAAAAGGGGCATCCGCCCTCAACATCCTGCTGAGCACTGCATCGCACGGGAGGCCATCGGGAACCCGGGTTGGTTTGCTGGCCACGAAGTCCACCATCAGCAACAGGCAGTGATCATCCCTTCTACGACAGCAGCAGGTAAGCCCGATCGAGCGGCACGGAGGGGAAGTCGGCTGAGTTGTCAGTGGGAGAAGGGGAGGGAAAACGAAGAAAAGGGCGGAGAACACGACCGCAGCCGGTGTCAGGGGCCGGACTGCAATCGGGGCAGAGAGGCGCAGCAGCCAGAAAAGCGTTGATGTCCACGAGGACCGCGGGAGCGGCGGGGAATAAGAGCAGCAGCGTCGGGGAAAATAAAGGACCGCTGGGAGGCGAGAACGGCAACAGCGCGGTAATCGCCATTTTTAGTCGGCGGGGGAAGAAGACAATCGCGGGAAAAGCCGCCAAGCGCGGGAAGCCGCCATTTTGAAAAATAAAATAAAATAAAGGAAACTCAACAAGGATGCCAAAAATGGGTAACATCACTGCTTTTGATAGCGATGTGGAAGATTGGGCCACTTATGTAGAATGCGTTGAAGTTTACTGTACAGCGAATGAGGTACCAGTGGATAAGAAAGCACTAACCCTATTAAACTCGATGGGTGCGAAGACGTACGGGTTATTAAGGCACCTTGTAACACCAGATAAACTGGTAGGAAAGAGTTTCGCGGATATTGTTACTATCCTGCAAGAGCATTTAAACCCCACGCCGCTGCTGATAGCGGAACGATTTAAATTTTACAAAAGAATTCAACTTAAAGAGGAAAGCAACGCTGAATTCTTAATCGAACTGCGCAAGTTATCAAAGTACTGTCAGTTCGGTACAGGACTAGCAGACGCTCTGAGAGATAAGTTTGTGTGTGGGCTACTAAGGGAAGGAACCCAGAAGCAACTGCTAGAGGAAAAGGATCTTACGCTGGACAAAGCTTTCAGCATTGCAGCATCGCACGAGGCAGCAGCACGAGGCACTGCAGAAATGCAGCAAAGGCCATTGGAATTCAGCACCAATGAAATGGCATTGGGCGCAGTAAAGTGCTATCATTGCGGAAGGACAACGCATGACCAGAACCAGTGCTGGTTCAAAGATAAAGAATGCAGGCAATGTGGCAAACTTGGTCACATAGCGAGAATATGCCGGTCAGGAAAGAAGACCAGCAGCAAAAAGTCGCCACAGGAGAAGTACAAAAAAGTACACAAGGTGACAGAGAACAGTTCGGATGAACAGAAGACGGATTCAGACTCCAGCAGTAAGGAACTGGGTTGTCTAAAAATACATAATGTGGGTAACACAGCAGACCACCAAACTATCTGGGCCATGCTTCGAATAGCAGGAGTCCAAGTGAAGATGGAATTGGACACTGGATCGGCATTGACGGTCATGAATAAGCAAGATTACAAAAGGTTATTCTCACACATTCCCCTGAGCGATATGGAGATTGTATTGAAAACATACACGGGGCAAAGAGTATACCCCATCGGAAAGATAAAGGTAAAGGTGGCCTACAATGGTAAAGAAAGTCAGGAAATGGACATGTATGTGTTACCTGAGGGAGGTCCGCCACTACTGGGTCGGGAATGGATCCGGAGAATAAATGTGGACTGGCATTCCTTACAAGGTGTGGAGATGCCGGAGTTGGACTGGGGTGGGCAAATGTAGGAAGTTACACAACACCAGGTTATAGTCCAACAGCTTTATTTGAAATCACAAGCTTTCGGAGCGCTGCTCCTTCTTCAGGTGAAGTGGAGAAATGCATGTCGCTGCCCTAAGCTTGACATGTATGCTCAAGCTGTCAGGAGATGCATCAACGCCAGATTCATCAGCCGCACTCACAAGACAGTCCAGAATGTCACCCGAGCACAACGCAATGCCATCCACGCTCTCAAGACCAACCGCAACATCGTCATCAAACCAGCAGACAAAGGAGGTGCCATCGTCATACAGAACAGAACGGACTATTGCAAAGAAGTATACTGACAACTGGACAACCAGGAACACTACAGACAGTTACCCGCAGATCCAACCAAAGAACACACCCGGCAACTCAACAGACTGATCAAAACCTTCGATCCAGACCTTCAAAGCATCCTACATGCTCTCATCCCACGTACTCCCCGCGTGGGAGACTTCTACTGCCTCCCAAAGATACACAAAGCCAACACACCTGGACGTCCTATCGCATCAGGCAACGGAACCCTGTGTGAGAACCTCTCTGGATATGTCGAGGGCATCCTGAAACCCATCGTACAGGGAACCCCCAGCTTCTGTCGCGACACTACAGACTTCTTACAGAAGCTCAGCACCCACGGACCAGTTGAACCAGGAACACTCCTCGCCACGATGGACGTCTCGGCACTCTACACCAGTATCTCCCACGATGACGGCATCGCTGCGACAGCCTCAGTACTCAACACCAACAACAGCCAATCTCCAGATGCCATCCTACAACTCATCCGCTTCATCCTTGAGCACAATGTCTTCACCTTCGACAACCAGTTCTTTACCCAAACACATGGAACAGCCATGGGGACCAAATTCGCACCCCAATACGCAAACATCTTCATGCACAAGTTCGAGCAAGACTTCTTCGCTGCACAGGATCTCCAACCAAGGCTATACACCAGATACATCGACGACATTTTCTTCCTATGGACCCACGGCGAAGAATCACTGAAAAGACTACACAATAACATCAACAAGTTCCATCCCACCATCAAACTCACCATGGACTACTCCTCAGAATCAGTCTCATTCCTGGACACACGAATCTCCATCAAAGATGGACACCTCAGCACTTCACTCTACCGCAAGCCCACGGACAACCTCACGATGCTTCACTTCTCCAGCTTCCACCCTAACCACGTTAAAGAAGCCATCCCCTATGGACAAGCCCTGCGAATACACAGGATCTGCTCAGACGAGGAGGAACGTGATGGACACCTACAGACACTGAAAGACGCCCTTGTAAGAACGGGATATGACGCTCGACTCGTCGATCGACAGTTCCGACGGGCCACAGTGAAAAATCGCATAGACCTCCTCAGAAGACAAACACGGGACACAACCAACAGAGTACCCTTCGTCGTCCAGTACTTCCCCGGAGCGGAGAAACTACACCATGTTCTTCGCAGCCTTCAACATGTCATCGATGACGATGAACACCTCACTAAGGCCATCCCCACACCTCCACTACTCACTTTCAAACAGCCGCCTAACCTCAAACAGACCATCGTTCCCAGCAAATTACCCAGCTTTCAGGAGAACAGCAACCACGACACCACACAACCCTGCCACAGCAACCTCTGCAAGACATGCCAGATCATCAACACAGATACCATCATCACACGTGATGACACCACCCACCAGGTACATGGTACATACTCATGTGACTCGGCCAACGTTGTCTACCTCATACGTTGCAGGAAAGGATGCCCCGGAGCATGGTACATCGGCGAGACCATGCAGACACTGCGACAACGGATGAACGGACACCGCGCAACAATCACCAGGCAGGACTGTTCCCTCCCAGTCGGGGAACACTTCAGCAGTCAAGGACATTCAGCCTCCGATCTTCGGGTAAGCATTCTCCAAGGTGGCCTTCGAGACACACGACAACGCAAAATCGTCGAGCAGAAACTGATAGCCAAGTTCCGCACCCATGAGGACGGCCTCAACCGAGATCTTGGGTTCATGTCACGCTACATGTAACCCCACCTGATGCAGGGTCATCCAGACTCGAGTCGACATTGGCTTGTTCTCTCTACACAGATGCGGCCGGACCTGCTGTGATTTCCAGCCAAAAAAAATGTTTCTTGTCTGTTTTTTTGTTTTTCATACAGACCCCAGCATCTGTAATATTTGACCCCCTGTGACCCCACCTCATTGTTCTTTGATGTAATGTTTCCCTGACTGACCTGCTTGGACACCATTCACACCTTTGACTGCTGTGATTATCTCTCTGCCGAGGTGTGATAAATGGCAGTTGGAAAGGTTACCTGTAAACATCTGACATGATTCTCTGACTATATAAGCTGTGTCTTTATGCATTTCTCCACTTCACCTGAAGAAGGAGCAGCGCTCCGAAAGCTTGTGATTTCAAATAAAGCTGTTGGACTATAACCTGGTGTTGTGTAACTTCCTACATTCCTTACTGTAGATTCCTGTAAAGAAGACGACGTCAAACCTAAACGACTGTCCAAAATATTGGACGATGCTAAGGAGGTGTTCCAACAGGGACTAGGAACACTGAAAGGAATTACGGCAAACATCAAGGTTGAAGAACATGCAAACCCAAAATTTTTCAAAGCCAGACCGGTACCTTATGCGAAACGACCTGCTGTGGAAGCAGAGCTGGAAGGGCTAGAACATTCAGGAGTACTGTCAAAGGTGGACTGGAGCGAATGGGCCACACCCATTGTTCCCTTCATGAAGCGTTCGTTGAGCAACAAGCCGGGGGAACCTGGGAAGGTTCGCATCTGTGGCGATTTCAAGATCACTGTTAATCCGGTTCTTCACACGGTGCAATATCCGCTTCCGCGGATTGAGGATATCTTCGCTTCGCTGTCTGGCGGGAAACACTTCACCAAGATAGACCTGGCGCAGGCGTACCTACAGATGGAAGTTGGTGAAGCGTCACGCCAGTATCTCACGATCAACACACATAAGGGCTTATATCGGTATAATAGACTGGTTTTTGGAGTGGCATCGGCTCCAGCGATTTGGCAAAGGGCCATGGAGCAGGTATTGCAGGGAATTCCAGGCACCCAATGCTGCCTGGACGACATTCTGATTACAGGAGATGATGATAAGGAACACCTCGCGAATTTGGAGCAGGTTGAAAGAATATGGACTCAGAGTTAATCGCCAGAAATGTGAGTTCTTTCTGAAGCGGATCTCGTACTGCGGCCACGTCGTTGACCAGGAGGGGCTTCATAAGCCACCTGACAAGATCGAAGCTGTTGTGAAAGCTCCCGCTCCGGAAAATGTATCCCAGTTGAGGTCGTTCCTTGGGTTGATTAACTATTACCACAAGTTTCTTCCAAATTTATCCACGGTGTTACACCTGCTGAACGCTCTTTTGCAAATGGGAGTACCATGGAAGTGGAGCGAGGACTGTAAGCGGGCTTTTCAAAAAAGCAAGGCACTGATCACCTCTAAGGAAGTGTTGGCTCACTTTAACCCAACGCTGCCTATTCGCTTAGCTTGTGATGCTTCTCCATATGGTATCAGGGCAGTGCTCTCACATAAGTTGCCAAATGGCTTGGAAAGGCCAGTCGCGTTCGCGTCCAGATCATTGACCTCCGCAGAGCGCAACTATGCTCAGATAGATAGGGAGGCTCTCAGCCTCGTGTGGGGAGTTAAGAAATTTAACCATTACCTGCAAGGCCAAAAGTTTACGCTGCTGACAGATCACCAGCCGTTGGTTTCCATTTTTAACCCTAAGAAGGGTGTTCCGGTTATGACGGCGCAGAGGCTTCAGAGATGGTCCCTTTTCCTAGGGGCACATCAATATGATATCGAATTCAAAGGTACAAAGCAACATGGTAATGCTGATGGGCTGTCGCGCCTGCCACTACCTACAGCGGAAGAGGCACCGGCAGTTGACCCTGTCGAGATATTTCACTCGACCATCATCGAATGCTTACCAGTCACCAATGTGAGTATTGAGAGAGAGACCCGAAACGACCCGACACTGTCTCGGGTCTACGATTTGACAGTGAAGGGATGGCCAGCACATGGCGAACCACTGTTACCTGCATTCTCAGCCAGACGAGAACAGCTGTCCGTCTGTCAAGGAACATTGATGTATGGAACAAGGGTGATTATTCCTCCTAAATTAAGGGAGAGAGTTCTGAAGGAACTGCATGAAGGTCATCTGGGGGGAGTCAAGATGAAAAGCCTTGCTAGGGCTTATGTGTGGTGGCCAGGTATCGACAAACAAATAGAGGATCTGAGTAAAAGCTGCTCAGGGTGCCAAAAAGTTCAAAACGCACCTCCAATTGCACCGCTGCATCCGTGGGAATGGCCTTCAACCCCATGGCAACGTGTGCATATCGACTTTGCAGGTCCATTCATGAATTCCATGTTTTTGATAGCGGTAGACGCACATTCTAAATGGCCAGAAGTGATTAAGATGTCGACCACTACCTCTGAAAAGACGATCGCAGTTCTAAGAACCATATTTGCAAGGAATGGGTTGCCGGAACAAATATGTTCAGACAACGGACCACAGTTCGTGTCAGAAGAATTCCAGAAATTCATGAAAAAGAATGGGGTGAAACACTATACATCTGCCCCATATCATCCGGCTACCAATGGGTTGGCCGAGAGATTTGTACAAACATTCAAAAAGGCGATAAAGGCCATGAGCGAAGACCATATTCCACTACAACACAAGGTGGACAATTTCCTGATGGCATATCGAAACGCCACGCATGCAGTGACAAATCAAAGCCCTGCCATAATGTTCTATAACAGGAGGTTGCGGTCCCGGTTGGATTTGTTAAAACCCAATGTGCGTAGGGAAGTCGAAAACAAGCAATTCCAGCACGTAAATAACAAGGCCACTCGGAGTTTCAAAATAGGACAACCAGTGTTGGCCAGGGACTATAGGAATGATAAATGGCAATCCGGAACAATTCGTGCCCGACAAGGACCCTTGATGTACACGGTAGACGTTGGTGAGAATGTAATACGACATCATGCTGACCAACTTGTGGAATCGAGAACAAGGGTCGACCCCATGTCTACGGCAGAGACACCAGTTGAAGAAGTTATTGAGCCTGTAGCATTTACCTCAGACTCGAACGTACATGATGATGTTCAATCCATAGGAGATCAAATGGATGAGTCACCCCAGCAACGAGAACCAGAGACCCCTGAAAGGCGTTATCCGGCCCGGATCAGGAGGCCTCCTCAGAGACTGAATCTTTGAACAGTTTTGTGTGAAAGTTGTATATATGTTATCCATGTTATGTTTAAATTGGGGTGTACACTGTTAAGCTAAAAGGGGAGGAATTGTAGTGTATGTAACCTGTACCACCTTAAGAGGATACCTTAAGGTGATGGACTACTTTCTGATGGCTCCTGTATATTGTAGTACCGGTGGTGACCACACCAGTATATAAACCCTGTGGAGCAAAGTGTATTTCAGTTCAGCCCTGACCCTCAGTTACTAAAGACCTGTTTAAGTATTCTGTAGTCTGTGTCCAGTTATTCAGCATAACTACATTTGAAAGCACAGACTCAACACCCCCGATTCCCATTGACTTCAGTTTTACTAGGGCTCCTTGATGCCACACTCGGTCAAATGCTGACTTGATGTCAAGGGAAGTCACTCTCACCTCACCTCTGGAATTCAGCTCCTTTGTCGATGTTTGGACCAAGGCTGTAATGAGGTCGGGAGCCGAGTGGTCTTGGCAGAACCCAAACTGGACATCAGTGACCAGGTTATTGGTGAGTAAGTGCCGCTTGATAGCACTGTCGATGACACCTTCCATCACTTTGCTGATTATTGAGAGTAGACTGATGGGGTGGTAACTGGCCAGATTGGATTTGTCCTGCTTTTTGTGGACAGGACATACCTGGGCAGTTTTCCACATTGTCGGATAGATGCCAGTGTTGTAGCTGTACTGGAGCAGCTTGGCTAGAGGCACGGCTAGCTCTGGAGCACAAGTCTTCAGCACGTTGCCAGGATGTTGTCAGGGCCCATAGCCTTTGCTGTATCCAGTGTGCTCAGCCATTTCTTGATAACACGTGGAGTGAATCGAATTGGCTGAAGACTGGCTTCTGTGATTGTGGAGACCTCAGGAGGAGGCCGATATGGATCATCCACTCGGCACTTCTGACTGAAGATGGTTGCAAACGCTTCAGCCTTGTCTTTTGCACTCACGTGTTGGGCTCCACCATCATTGAAGATGGGGATATTCATGGAGCCTCCTCCTCCCATTAGTTGTTTAATGGTCCACCACAATTCACGACTGGATGGTGGCAGGACTGCAGAGCTTTGACCTGATTTGTTGATTGTGGGATCGCTTATCCCTGTCTATAGCATGCTGCTTCCGCTTTTTAGCATGCATATAGTCCTGTGTTGCAGCTTCCCCAGGTTGGCACCTCATTTTTAGCTGCGCCTAATGCTGCTCCTGGCATGCTCTTTTGCACTCCTTATTGAAGCAGGGTTGGTCCCCTGGCTTGATGGTAATGGCAGAGTGAGGGATATGCTGTGCCATGAGCTTACAGATTGTGGTGGAATACAATTCTGCTGCTGCTGCTCATGGATGTCCAGTTTTGAGCTGCTAGATCTCTTCTAAACCTATCCCATTTAGCACAGTGGTAGTACCACACAACACGATGGAGGGAGTCCTCAGTGTGAAGACGGGACTTCGTCGCCACAATGACTGTGCGGTGGTCACTGCTACCAATACTGTCATGGACAGATGCATCTGCAACAGGTGGATTGGTGAGGAAGAGGTCAATTAGGTTTTTCCCCTCGTGTTGGTTCTCTCACCACCTGTCGCAGGCCCAGACTAGCAGCTATGTCCTTCAGGACTTGGCCAGCTCAGTCAGCAGTGGTGTTACCGAGCCACACTTGGTGGTGGACATTGAAGTCCCCCACCCAGAGTATATTCTGTGCCCTTGCTACTCCCAGCGCTTCTTCCAAGTGGTGTTCAACATGGAGGAGCACTGATTCATCAAATGAGGGAGGGTGGTAGGTTGTAATCAGCTTGACCTGAAGCTATGAGACTTCATGGGGTCCAGAGTCAATGTTGAGGACTCCCAGGGCCACTCCTTCCCAACTGTATACCACTGTGATGCCGACCCTGGTGGATCTGTCCTGCTGATGGGACAGGAAATACCGAGGGATGGTGATGGAGGAGTTTGGGACATTGGCTGAAAGGTATGATTCTGTGAGTATGACTATGTCAGGCTGTTGCTTGACTAGTCTGTGGGACAGCGCTCCCAATTTTGGCACAGGTCTCCAGATGTTGGTGCGGAGGACTTTGTGCCGACTGGGCTGGGTGTGCCGTTGCCGTGTCCATATCTGGTGCCGAGGTGTCTGTCAGGTTTCATTCTTTTTATTGTGTTTCATAGCGGTTTGTTACTACTGAGTGGCTTGTTGGGCCATTTCAGAGGGCAGTTAAGAGTCAACCACATTGCTGTGGGTCTGGCTTCACATATAGGCCAGACCAGGTAAGGACAACAGATTTCCTTCCCTAAAGGACATTAGTGAACCAGATGTGTTTTTACTACAATCCGATAGTTTCATGGCTACCATTACTGATACTAGCTTGTTATTCCAGATTTATTTAATTAACTGAATTTAAATTCCCCAGCTGCCGTGGTGGGATTTGAACTCACGTCTCTGGGTCATTAGTCCAGGCCTAGCCCAGTGACATTAACACTAAGCTACCATTCACTTTGGTAGGAAAAAAATAGAAAAACAGAATATTTTTTAAATGTGAGGAACTATTAAATGTCGGTGTTCAGAGAAATTTAGGTGCCCTTGTACAAGAAACACAGAGAGTTAACATGCAGGTACAGCAAGCAATTAGGAAGGCAAATTAGCCACTTGGCAGCTGTCTTTCATTCTGCCAGTGCAATTCACACTCCATCTAGAGCCATCCTTTGTTTCTTAACCTGTCCCATTACCATCTCCTCTTGCCTTGAATATCTCTTAATGCCTCTTTTCTTCTCCTGCCTTCCATCCTATCACAGACCTTCCCTTTTGTTCTTTCATCCCCTCTCCCATTTCTCAGCCCCTAAACTTGCTTTAAAATCTGTTCCTTTTCCTGCTTGTTTCCAGTTCTGACGAAAGGTCTTCGACCTGAAATGTTAACTCTGTTTCTCTCTCCACGGATGCTGCCTGGCCTGCTGAGTTTTTCCAGCGTTTTCTGCTGTTATTTCAGATTTCCAGCATCTGCAGTATTTTGCTATTGAACAAGGTTACAGTATTTGTTGCAGGGGCCAAAGATGATGGATTCAGTCTTAATAGTGTTTACCCCAAGGAAATTCTGGCTCATCCAACACTGGATGTTGAATGAGCAGTCTAACAACACAGAATCAGTGGCAGGGTTAAGAGACGTGGTAGAGAGGTGTTGTCAAAATACTGCGGATGAAGTCACCAAGTAGCAGCATGTAGATGAGGAAGGGAAGATGGCCGGGGGAAGAATAGATCCTTATCGGACTCCAGAGATACCTATGTGGGGCAGGAAGAGCAGCCATTGCTAGAGATGCTGTGGCTATGATCAGATAGGTGAGAGTACAACCAAGCAAGGACTGTCTCTTGCCATCAACCATTTCAAAGGCTGCAGAGAGATTAAAGAGAATGAGGAGGGATAATGCACCACAGTCACAGTCATTTGGAACTTTGATTAGGGTCTTTTCAGTGCTGTGGCAGAGGCTGAAACCTGATTGGAGAAATTCAAACATGGAGCTGCAGAAAGGATGGGCATGAATTCGAGAGGTGAAAGCACATTTAAGGAATTTGGAAAGCAAATGGAGATTGGATGTAGGGCAGTAGTGAGGAAGGACAGAGGGATCTAGGGTGGGTTTTTTGAATAGCGGGTTGATGATCATGGTTTTGAAATTATCGGAAAATTAACCTGAGGATAGGGAACCATTTGCAAGCATGGGGACCAGCTGGTGGAAGTTGAGTTAAGAGAGCAGGAGGTGGATCTCATGGACAAGAAGAGCTCAGAGAGGCCATGAGGAGAGATGAACATAAGAACATAAGACATAGGAGCAGGAATAGGTCATTTGGCCCATCGAGCCTGCTCCGCCATTCAATAAGATCATGGCTGATCTGATCTTGGCCTCAACTCAACTTCTCTGCCCACTCCCCATAACCCTTGACTCCATTACCATTCAAGAATCTCCACCTTAAATATATTCAGTGACCCAGCCTCCACAGCTCTCTGGGGAAGAGAATTCCAAAGATTCACGACCCTCTGAGAGAAGATATTCCTCCTAATTTCCGTTTTAAATGGGTGCCCCCTTATTCTGAAATTATGCCTCTTAGTTCTAGATTCCCCTCGAAGGGAAACATCCTCTCTGCATCTACCCTGTCAAGCCCCTTCAGAATCTTATATGTTTCAATAAGATCCCCTCTCATTCTTCTAAACTCCAATGAGTATAGGCCCAACCTGCTCAACCTTTCTTCATAAAAGAACCCGTTCATCTCTGGAATCAACCTCGTGAACCTTCTCTGAACTGCCTCCAATGCAAGTATATCCTTCCTTAAATAAGGAGACCAAAACTGTACGCAGTACTCCAGGTGTGGTCTCATCAATGCCCTGTACATCCGGGAAGGCGCCGAACACCTCAAGTCTCTTCGCCGGGAGCAAGCAGAAGCCAAGCACAAGCAGTGCAAGGAGCGCACGTCAACCCAAGCACCCCACCCACCCGCCCCTTCAACCACCGTCTGCCCCACCTGTGACAGAGACTGTAGGTCCCGCATTGGACTAATCAGCCACCTGCGAGCTCATTTTTAATGTGGAAGCAAGTCATCCTCAGTTCCGAGGGACTGCCTAAAAAGAAGAAGAAGAAGAAGAAGAAGTACAGTTGTAACAGATGGAAGAGAAAGTAGAGAGAGTTGCAGGTTCAGGGCGAGGGCAGGAAGAAGCCTGGAGGGAGGTTTAGCTTGGTGGACAAGGGGAAGAGCGAAAGCATTAGAGGAAGCTGAATGGATGGTCTCAATGTTAATGACATAGAAGTCCATGAGCTCCTTTTATTTGTCGGTGGCGAGGTGGAGGGGAAGAGGAGAGGTATTTAGAGGGTAGTTGGGAGTGGTGAAATGAAGCTGGCCATCATCTTTGCTCTCCAGGATGATCCTGCAGTAGTGGATAGTTTTGGCAAAGGAGAATGTGGCACAATAGCTGATGTTATCCAGTCAGATATGATGATAAATAGCCAAACCAGTTGTGCGCCAGAAAGACTCAAGTCTGCACCCCTTGGACTTCAGGGAGCGATTTTTGGGCCATATGAGGGGCAATAACCAAGATTACTTTGTCAAAAGCAAAATACTACGGATGCTGGAAATCTGAAATAAAAACAAAAAATGCTGGAAATACTCAGCAAGTGCATCTGTAGAGAACGAAACAGAGTTAACGTTTCAGGTTGATGACTTTGCGTCAGCTTTCACAGTAGAGGAAGAGGATAATATACCTGACATTCCAGGGAAACTAATAATGAACCAAGGACTGGAACTCACTAAATCATAGAATCATAGAAAGTTACAGCACAGAAGGAGGCCATTTCGGCCCATCGTGTCCACGCCGGCCAACAAAGAGCTATCCAGCCTAATCCCACTGCCCAGCTCTTGGTCCGTAGCCCTGCAGGTTGCAGCATCCCAAGTGCACATCCAAGTACTGTTTAAATGTGGTTAGGGTTCCTACCTCTACCATCCTTTCAGGCAGTGAGTTCTAGACCCCCACAACCCTCTGGGTGAAGAAATTTCCCCTCAAATCCCCTCTAAACCTTCCACCAATTACTTTAAATCTGTGCACCCTGGTTTTTGACCCCTCTGCTAAGGGAAATAGATCCTTTCTATCCACTTTATCTATGCCGCTCATAATTTTATACACCTCAAGAAGGTCTCCCCTCAACCTCCTCTGTTCCAAGGAAAACAGACCCAGCCTATCCAGTCTTTCCTCATAGCTAAGATTCTCTACTCCCGGCAACATCCCTGTAAATCTCCTCTGTACCCTCTCTAGTGCAATCACATCTTTCCTGTAATGTGGTGACCAGAACTGCACGCAGTACTCTAGCTGAGGCCTAACTAGTGTTTTATATAGTTGAAGCATAACCCCACTGCTCTTGTATTCAATGCCACGGCTAATAAAGGCAAGCATTCCGTATGCCTTCTTAATCACCTTATCTACTTGGCCTGCTACCTTCAGGGATCTGTGGACATGCACTCCAAGGTCCCTTTGTTCCTCTACACTACTCAGTGTCCTACAATTTAATGTGTATTCCCTTTCCTTGTTAGCCCTCCCCAAATGCATTACCTCACACTTCTCCGGATTGAATTCCATTTGCCACTGTTCTGCCCACCTGACCAATTTATTGATATCTTCCTGCAGTCTACAGCTTCCTTCTTCAGTATCAACCACACAGCCGATTTTAGTATCAACTGCAAACTTCTTAATCTTACCACCTATATTGAAGTCAAGATCGTTGATATATACCACAAAAAGCAAGGGACCTAGTACTGAGCCCTGTGGAACCCCACTGGAAACAGCCATCCAGTCGCAAAAACATCCATCAGCCATTAACCTCTGCTTCCTGTCTCCGAGCCAGTTTTGAATCCAACTTGACATTTTGCCCTGGATCCCATGGGCTTCTAACTTCGTGACCAGTCTGCCATGTGAAACCTTATCAAAAGCCTTGCTAAAGTTCATATACACTACATCAAATGCACTACCCTCATCTACCCTCCTCAAAAAATTCAATCAGGTTTGTCAGACATGACCTTCCCTTAACAAATCCGTGCTGACTATCCCTGACTAAAGTTAACATAAGCAAGAAAACAGTAATAGAAAAGATAATGGCACTAAAACTGACAATTCCCCAGGACCTGGTGGTTTCCACCTCAGGGTTTTAAAGGAAGTGGGTGAGGTAATTGCAGATGCTTTAACCATAATCTTCGAAAGCTCTCTCGATTCAGGAATTGTCCCTTTAGATTGGAAAATTGCAAATGTAACTCCATTATTTAAGAAAAGTGAAAGAGAGAATCCAGGAAATTATAGACCTGTTAGTCTCACATCTGTTGTGAGGAAGTTAATTGAATCTATAATTAGATGACTGCGCACTTAGAAAAATTTGAGCAGATTAGAGAGAGCCAACATGGATTTGTAAAGGGTAGGTCATGTCTAATGAACATCATTGAGATTTTTGAGCAAGTAACTAAAGTAGTAGACAGGGGAATGTCTATGGACGTGGTTTATATGGACTTCCAGGAGGCATCCAATAAGGTTCCACATAAGAAATTGTTAGCTACAATTAAAGCTCATGGAATTGAAGGCAAATGATTGACCTGGTTATGAGATTGGTCAGGCAGTCGAAGACAGAGAGCTGAATCTTAACTTCATAGAACGGGTGGGTTGGGGTCGCGTCAGGAGTTCAAATGCAAAAAATCTGGATCAGGAACTGAACCCGTCTTGAAACCGCCCACTTCCGGTTTTAAAGGGGTGGGCGACCAATGCAATCACGGGAAGCGGGTTGGTTATTTAAATATTATAATGAGGCTGTCTGCCTTCATTTAACAGTCATTCTATTTTTAACCACAGGCGGCCAGGTTAAAGGAGGCGAGAAGGGCTGAATCCATAAATTAAGTGTCTTTACAGCACTGCTTGTGGGCCAGAAGGAGCAGGAGTGTTTCCTCTACCATCTGCTCCCCCCCACCCCGACCACCATCGGACCCTCCTCCGCAATCGGAACCGCCCCAGACCACCGTCGGACTCCACCCTCCGCGGTCCGGACCCTCCACAATCCGGATGCCCCACCCCCGCGACGATCTTCTCACTCCCCAATACTGTCAATCAGGCTGCCTGTGGTCGGGAACTCCGGTTAAGGGGGCACTGCAGTTAAATTCTTCAGGACATTCGGGAAACTCATTTTTCCGGGTTTCCCGACCTCACAACAGCCGCCTCCCCCCCCCCCCCCACCCACCCCACCCCCTGCACAGAACCCACCTCTGGGCTAAAATCCAGGCCAGAGAGTAGGGATAACGGGTATATACTCGAATTGGAAGGAAGTTACTGGTGGTGTTGCAAAAGGATCTATGCTGGGGCCTCAATTATTCACTATATTTATTAATGACTTAAATAACATAATAGAGAGCCATATGTCCAAGTTTGCCAATGACACAAAGATTGGTGGCATAGTAAGTAGTGTAGATGGGAGCATAAAATTACAAAGAGACATGATAGATTAAGTGAGTGACCAAAACTGTGCCAGAAGGATTTCAACACAGGTAAGTGTGAGGTCATTCATTTTGGACCAAAGAAAGATAGATCTGAGTATTTTTTAAATGGTGAAAAGCCAGGAACAGTGGAAGTCCCAATAGATTTAGGGGTCCATGTACACAGATCATTAAAATGTAGTAGTCAGGTACAAAAAATAATCAAAAAGGCTAATGGAACATAAGACTTTATATTTAGAGGGTTAGAATATAGAGGGGTGGAAGTTATGCTACAGCTGTACAAAGCCCTGGTTAGACCACATCTGGAGTACTGTCAGCAGTGCTGGGCACCACACCTTAAGAAGGATATACTGGCCTTGGAAGGGGTGCAGTGCAGATCCACCAGAATGTTACCAGTGCTGCAAGGGTTAAATTATGAGGAGAGATTACATAAACCAGGCTTGTATTCCCTGGAATATAGAAGGTTAAAGGGTGATTTGATTGAGGTTTTTCGGCTTTTGAAAGGAGTTGATAGGGTCGATAGAGAAACTTTTCCCGCTGGTGGGAAGCCTAGGACAAGGGGATGTAACCTTAAAATCAGAGCCAGGCCATTCAGGAGAGAAGTTAGGAAACACTTCTTTATGTAAAGGGTGGTAGAAGTGTGAAACTCTTTCCCACAAAAAGCAGTAGATGTTAGCTCTAATTTATCATAATAAATCTGAGATGAATAGATTTTTGCTAGCCATGGGTATTAAGGGATATGGAGCCAAGGTAGTTGGATGGAGTTAGAATACAGATCAGCCATGAGCTCATTGAAAGGTAGAACAGGTTCAAGGGGCTGAATGGCCTACTTCTGTTCCTATGTTCCGATGGGAGTGAGTAAAGATTTTGCTGGGGACAAGGGCACTAAAGGTAAAGATGAAGGAGTGCTTCAGCAGATCGACAGCTGCAGATGTATCATGGAGAATGGAAGGCCAAAGTTCCAAAGTTAGGAGTTGGAAAGTGCAGTTGTAAGTGTATTTGGTGAGAGATTTTTTCCAAGGATGGAAGTAGAAGGTAGGGAGATGTAGGGAAATCAATAAAAGCTAGTGCCTAGGTACAAAAACTAATCAAAAAACCTCATAGATTGTTGGCCTTTATCTCAAGGAGGTTGGAATTCAAAAGTGAGGAAGTTATGCTTCAGTTGTGCAGAGCCTTGGTCAGACCCCATCTAGAGACTGCGCTCAGTTTTGGGCACCACACCTCAGGAAAGATATATTGAACTTGGAAGGGACACAGTGCAGATTCATCAAAATGATACCTGAGCTTAAAGGGTTATGAACATGAGAACATAAGAAATAGGAGCAGGATTAGGCCATACGGCCCCTCGAACCTGCTCCACCATTCAATAAGATCATGGCTGATCTTCTTCCTCAACTTCATTTTCCTGCCCTATCCCCATATCCCTTGATTCCTCTGGAGCCCAAAAATCTATCACTCTCTGTCTTGAATATACTTAAGAACTGAGCATCCACAACCCTCTGGGGTAGAGAATTCTAAAAATTCACAACCCTCTGAGTGAAGAAATTTCTCCTCAACTCAGTCTTAAATGACTGACCCTTATCCTGAGACTGTGAGCCCTAGTTCTGGACTCCACAGCCAGGGGAAACAACCTCTCAACATCTACCCTGTCAAGCCCTCTAAGAATTTTATACATTTCAATGAGATCACCTCTCAGCGGCGGCGGGGGCGGACCTGTGTGGAGTGAGGCAGTGGCACTGATATAAAGAGGCGAGGAGCAGGTAGGCCCCACAGCGGCAGTGGCGGCGGACCTGTGTGGAGCGAGGCGGCGGCGGTGATATAAAGAGGCGAGGAGCAGGTAGGCCCCACAGCGGCAGTGGCAGCGGACCTGTGTGGAGCGAGGCAGCGGCGGTGATATAAAGAGGCGAGGAGCAGGTAGGCCCCACAGCGGTGGCGGCGGCGGACCTGTGTGGAGCGAGGTGGCAGCGGTGATATAAAGTGGCGAGGAGCAGGTAGGCCCCACAGCGGCGGTGACTGCGGTGGCGGACCTGTGTGGAGCGAGGCAGCGGCGGTGATATAAAAAGGCAAAGAGCAGGTAGGCCCCACAGCGGCGGTGGCGGCAGACCTGTGTGGAGCGAGGGGGCGGCGGTGATATAAAGAAGCGAGGAGCAGGTAGGACCCACAGCGGCGGCGGTGGCGGACCTGTGTGGAGCGAGGGGGCGGCGGTGATATAAAGAAGCGAGGAGCAGGTAGGACCCACAGCGGCGGCGGCAACGGACCTGTGTGGAGCGAGGCGGCGGCGGTGATATAAAGAAGCGAGGAGCAGGTAGGCCCCATAGAGGCAGCGGTGGAGGACCTATGTGGAGCGAGGAGGCGGCGGTGATATAAAGAGCGAGGAGCAGGTAGGCTTACCAATCTCCGAGCTCAGAGGGAGGGAGAGAGAGAAGTAAAAAGAAATCAAAGTGTGATGTCACCAAAAAGCAGGTAAGTGATTGGTTGGTGACTTTTTCTCTCTTTCTCCATTTTACCAAATTAAATTTTGTGGTTTATAGTTTATAGGGTGTCTGTGGTGTAGTGGGGACTGCTGGTAAACAAGGGCCCTTCAGTATATCATTTAATTGTAGTGTAATTGGTTGGATTGATTTGATTTAATTTAATTTGAATTAATTAAAGGGTAAGTCATGAGAGGTGAGCTCTGTGCCGTGGTATGCTCCTCCGGCACTATGTGGGAAATCAGGGACACTTCCTGTGTCCCTGATGGCCATGTGTGCGGGAAGTGTATCCAGCTGCAGCTACTGACAGACCGCATTGCAGCGCTGGAGCTGCGAGTGGATACATACTGGAGCATTCGCGATGCTGAGGACATCGTGGATAACACATTTAGGGAGCTGGTCACACCGCAGGTAAAGGCTGCACAGGCAGAAAGAGAATGGGTGTCACCAGGCAGAGTAGTAGACGCAGGCAGGTAGTGCAGGGGTACCCTGTGACCATCCCCCTCTCAAACAGATATACCGTTTTGGATATTGTTCGGGAGGATGGCTTATCAGAGGAAGGCAGCAGCAGCCAACTTCCTGGCACCGTGGGTGGTTCTGCTGCACAGGATGGGAGGAAAAAGAGAGGGAGAGCTATAGTAATAGGGGATTCTATTGTAAGGGGAATAGATAGGCATTTCTGCGGCCACAAACATGACTCCAGGATGGTATGTTGCCTCCCTGGTGCAAGGGTCAAGGATGTCTCAGAACGGCTGCAGAACATTTTGGAAGGGGAGGGTGAACAGCCAGTTGTCGTGGTGCATATAGGTACCAACGATATAGGTAAAAAATAGGATGAGGTCCTAAAAGCTGAATATAGGGAGTTAGGAGGTAAATTAAAAAATAGGACCTCAAAGGTAGCAATCTCAGGATTGCTTCCAGTGCCACGTGCTAGTCAGAGTAGAAATAGAAGGATATTTCAGATGAATACGTGGCTAGAGAAATGGTGCAAGAGGGAGGAATTCAAATTCCTGGGGCATTGGAACCAGTTCTGGGGGAGGTGGGACCAGTACAAACCGGACAGTTTGCACCCGGGCAGGACCGGGACCGATGTCCTAGGGGGAGTGTTTGCTAGTGCTCTGGGGGAGGGTTTAAACTAAAATGGCAGGGGGTTGGGAACCTGAGCAGGGCAACAGAGGAAAGGGAAACAAGGATAGAAGCAAAAGACAGGAATGAGAAAAGCAAAAGTGGCAGTCAGAGAAATCAAGGGTTTAAATCAAGCATGGCCACAGTAAATAATAATTCTAAAAGGTGTAAGCGTGTTAAAAAAACAAGCCTGAAGGCCTTGTGCCTTAATGCAAGGAGCATTCGTAATAAGGTGCATGAATTAGCTGCGCAAATAGATGTGAAACAAAAAAGGTGACTCAACCGTGGCTAACAAGGGAAATTAGGGATGGCATAAGATCTAAGGAGAGGACATATAAATTGGCCAGAAAAAGCAATAATCCTGAGGATTGGGAGCAGTTTAGGATTCAACAAAGGAGGACAAAGGGATTCATTAAGAAAGGGAAAATAGAATATGAGAGTAAGCTTTCAGGGAACATAAAAACTGAATGTAAAAGCTTTTATAGATATGTGAAGAGAAAAAGATTGCTGAAGTCAAGCGTAGGTCCCTTGCAGTCAGAATCGGGGGAATTTATAATGGGGAACAAAGAAATGGCAGACCAATTAAATACATACTTTGGTTCTGTCTTCACAAAGGAGGACACAAATAACCTCCCAGAGATGTCAGGGAACATAAGGTCTAATGAGAGGGAGGAACTGAAAGAAATCAGTATTTGTAGGGAAATGGTATTAGGGAAATTGATGGGATTGAAGGCCGATAAATCCCCAGGGCCTGATAATCTATATCCTAGGGTACTTAAGGAAGTGGCCCTAGAAATAGTAGATGCATTGCTGGTCATCTTCCAAAATGCGATAGACTCTGGAATAGTTCCCATGGATTGGAGGATAGCTAATGTAACCCCACTATTCAAAAAAGGTGGTAGAGAGAAAACGAGGAATTATAGACCGGTAAGCCTGACATCGGTAGTGGGGAAAATGCTGGAGTCCATTATAAAAGATGTAATAGCAGAGCACTTGGTAAACAGTGACAGGATCGGACAAAGTCAACATGGATTTACAAAAGGTAAATCGTGCTTGACTAATCTACTGGAACTTTTTGAGGATGTAACTGGTAGAATAGATAAAGGAGAACCAGTGGATGTGGTGTACTTGGACTTTCAGAAGGCTTTCGATAAGGTCCCACATAAGAGTATAGCGTGTAAAGTTAAGGCACATGTGATTGGGGGCAAGGTACTGACTTGGATAAAGAACCCCCTTGCAATAAAAGCTAACATAACATTTGCTTTCCTATTGCTTGCTGTACCTGCATGTTAGCTTTCTGTGATTTGTGTACAAGAACACCCTCTGAATACCAACATTTACTAATCTCTCACCTTTAAAAAAAATTCTGCTTTTCTATTCTTCCTACCAAAGTGGATAATGTCACATTTCCCCGCATTATAGTCCATCTGCTACCTTCTTGCCCATTCACTGAACTTAAATTATGAAAACAGGATGCATAAACTTGGCTTGTAGTCCCTTGAGTTTAGAAGGTTGAAGGGTAATTTAATTGAAGTGTATAAAACGATAAAGGGATTCAATTGGATAGATACAGAGAAACGATTTCTTCAAGTGGGAGAATCTTAATAACCTTTAAATTAGAATGAGGTCATTTAGGGGTGAAATCAGGAAACATTTTTCAAACAAAGAGTAGTTAAAATCTTGAACTCTCTCCTAAAAAAAGCTGTGAATACTGGATACTTGAAATATCAAGACTGCGATCAATAGATTTTTGTTGGGTAAGGGTGTCAAAGGATATGGAACAAAGGTGGAGTTGAGGTACAGATTAGCTGTGATCTAATTGAATGGCAGAACAGTCTTGATTGGCTGAATGGCCTACCCACCTGTTGATCGTTCCCTGCAGCCTTTTTGTCTGATTATTGAAGGACACAACATTAAGATACATGGATATAAAATTGGCAACGACGCAGATTCAAACCTACCTGCAACTCTGCATCACCTCCCAGGGATTCGCTCCTGGAGAACAGTGGAAGGACGTCGAGTCCAGAAGCATGGGCGTCGACCACGGGCAACCGCCCAGTCATCCAGCAGAGATTTGAGCATCGAAGGGGAGGCTGTCGAGAGCCAGGCTTGGCTTTCCAGTCACGGTGGTCCAGCGAAACGGGCTGGCAACAGGTACTGTGCAGACCCTTCCCGGACAGCGGCGGCTAGAGCCGACCGAGCGGCACAGAAAAAGGCCGAGCAGCGTCGACGGGGGAGAGAGAGAGGGCAGAGCGCACAGGGCGCAGCTGCTGTTCAGGACCGAGCGGCGTCAACGGGGAGAGAGACGAGAGAGAGCAGAGCGCAGCCGGTGTTCAAGGGCCAAGCAGCGTCAACAGGGGAGAGAGGCGCGCAGGAATACGCGAGGCGCTGCCATTGCCATGAGAACCGCAGAGAGCAGCATTGGCAGCAGCGCAGGAGCAGCGCACGAAACCCACAGGGTGTCACCATTTGCCACGAGGACCGCCGAGAGTGGCGTTGGCAGCAGCGCGGGAGACGCCATTTTAAGCTGTAGCGGGGAAGAAAGGAAAGCGCGGGAGACACCATTTTAAGCTGCAGCGGGGAAGACAGGATAACGCGGGAGACGCCATTTTAAGCCAGTCTAACCACACCCAAAAATGCCGAAGAGTGGCAGTAACACAGCGTTCAACAATGAAGTCGAAGATTGGACGACATATGTCGAACGCATAGAAGTATACTGCAAGGCGAATGAGGTGCCAGATGACAAGAAAGCGCTGGTATTGTTGAATTCAATGGGTGCAAAAACGTATGGCTTACTACGAAACCTAGTAACCCCAGAGAAGCCAGTAGAAAAGGATTTTGAAAACATAGTGTCAATCCTACAGGACCACTTAAACCCCACACCGCTGCTGATAGCAGAAAGATTTAAGTTTCACAAAAGGAACCAGCATAAAGATGAAAGTAATGCTGAGTATTTAACGGAACTGCGCAAGCTATCGAAACACTGCCAGTTTGGAACGGGACTAGCAGATACTTTAAGGGACAAGTTTGTGTGTGGGCTTCAAAGTGAAGGAACACAGAAACGGCTTCTGTCAGAAAAGGATCTTACGCTGGACAAGGCTTTCAGCATTGCAGTATCACACAAAGCAGCAGCATGGGGTGCTGCAGAGATACAACGGAGACCACAAGAATATGGCACAAACGAAATGTCATACGGAACAGTGAAGTGCTATCGCTGCGGCAGAACAACACACGACCATAATGATTGCTGGTTCAAGGACAAAGTGTGCAGACAGTGTGGAAAAGTAGGGCACATAGCAAGAGTCTGCAGGTCGGGAAAGAAAACCAGCAGCAAGAAATCTCCACAGGAGAAGTACAAGAAGGTACATAAGGTGACGGAGAGTAGTTCAGACGAACAGAAGAGTGATACAGACTCCGGAAGCAAGGAGCTGGGTTGTCTGAAACTATAAAATGTGATCAAAACGGAGGATCACCAAACTATCTGGGTCACGCTCAAGATAGCAGGAGTCCAAGTGAAAATGGAATTGGACACAGGATCAGCCCTAACAGTCATAAACCGAAGGGACTACAAGCGGCTATTCTCACATATACCCTTGAGAGATACAAAGATTATCTTGAAGACGTACACGGGGCAAAAAGTCTACCCCAAAGGAAAAATAAGGGTGAACGTTATATATAACGGCAAGGAAACACCAAAAATGGACCTATATGTATTGCCAGATGGAGGACCACCACTACTAGGACGTGAATGGATCCGGAAGATACAGCTAGATTGGCATTCCATACAAGCACTGACTGTAGATGCCAAAAAGGATGACGACGTCACACCTGGACGACTGTCAAAAATGCTAACTGACGCACAAGAAGTGTTCCAGCAGGGACTCGGAACACTAAAAGGCATAACAGCGATGATCAAAATAGAGGAAAATGCAAGCCCAAAGTTTTTTAAGGCCAGACCGGAACCTTATGCGATCCGCCCAGCCGTCGAAGCAGAGCTGGAAGGTTTGGAACGTTCAGGAGTACTGTCCAAAGTGGACTGGAGTGAGTGGGCTACACCCATCGTTCCTGTAATGAAGAGGTCATTGAGTAATACGCCTGGGGAACCAAAGAAGGTTCGCATCTGTGGGGACTTTAAGGTGACAGTGAACCCAGTCCTTCACACTACAATATCCGCTTCCGCGGATTGAAGATATTTTCAACCTCGCTATCTGGAGGGAAACGCTTCACTAAGATTGATCTGGCCCAGGCATACCTGCAAATAGAGGTAGAAGAAGCCTCGAAACAGCACTTCACGATCAACACTCATAAAGGTCTCTACCAATACAACCGGCTGGTGTTCGGGGTAGCATCAGCTCCGGCTATTTGGCAAAGGGCAATGGAACAAGTCCTGCAAGGGATTCCAGGGACCCAGTGTTATTTGGACGATATCCTGGTCACGGGCGGAAATGACAGTGATCACCTCGCCAACCTGGAGCAGGTGCTCACTAGATTGAAGGAATATGGGCTCCGAGCTAATCATCACAAATGCGAGTTTTTCCAGAAGCAGATCTCGTATTGTGGCCACGTTATTGATAAAGAGGGGTTACATAAGTCCCCTGAAAAGATTGAGGTAGTAGTCAAGGCTCCAGCACCGGAAAATGTGTCACAACTGAGGTCGTTCCTCGGGCTGGTGAACTACTACCATAAGTTCTTGCTGAATTTGTCTACCGTACTACACCCACTGAACACCCTACTGCAAATGGGGGTACCATGGAATTGGAGTGACGAATGTAAACGAGCTTTCCAGAAGAGCAAAGCATTGATCACATCAAAAGAGGTGTTGGCTCATTTCAACCCAGCACTACCAATTCGGTTGGCGTGTGATGCATCACCCTATGGCATTGGAGCGGTGCTGTCGCACAAATTCCTGGACAGCTCGGAGAGGCCAGTAGCCTTTGCGTCTCGGTCACTAACCTCAGCCGAGCATAACTACGCCCAGATTGACAGGGAGGCCCTCAGCCTAGTGTGGGGAGTGAAAAAGTTCAACCACTATCTGCACGGGCATAAGTTCACCTTACTGACTGACCACCAACCACTTGTCTCCATCTTTAATCCAAAGAAGGGCGTTCCGGTGATGACTGCGCAACGGCTACAAAGATGGTCCCTTTTTCTAGGGGCGCACCAATATGAAATCGAGTATAAGGGCACGAAACAACATGGAAACGCTGATGGGCTATCACACCTGCCACTGCCTACTGCGGAGGAAGCACCAGCAGTGGATCCTGTCGAAATATTTCATTCGACTATAATTGAATGCTTGCCAGTAACTAACGCTGATATAGAGAAGGAGACCCGAAATGACCCGACACTGTCTCCGGTATATGACTTGACGGTGAAGGGATGGCCAACACATGGCGACTCACTGTTGCCAGCATTCTCATCCAGAAGAGAACAGCTGTCAGTATGCCAGGGGACCTTGATGTGTGGAGCCCGAGTGGTAATTCCACCCAAGTTAAGGGAGAGAGTGCTCAATGAGCTTAACGAAGGTCATCTGGGAGGGGTGAAAATGTAAAGCCTTGGCTGAGAGGTTCGTACAAACCTTTAAGAAAGCAGTAAGGGCCATGTGCGATGACGACATTCCACTGCAGCATAAGGTGGACAATTTCCTGTTAGCCTACAGAAATGCGACACATGCAGTCACCAACCAGACCCCGGCCATGATGTTCTTTAACCGAAGGTTGAGATTTCGTCTGGATTTGCTCAGACCAAATGTACGAAGAGATGTTGAGAGTAAGCAATTCCAGCACATCAATGAGAAGCCGACAAGGAGCTTCAATGTAGGGCAACCAGTCTTGGCCCGCGACTACCGAACAGAGAAATGGCAACCAGGAACGATATGCACACGGCAGGGGCCACTAATGTACACAGTGGATGTTGGGGAGAACATTGTGAGACACCATGCTGACCAGATCCTAGAATCACAGGAACGAGTCAACCCCATGTTTCGGCCATACGTACCTAGTGAGGAACCCGATGTACAGGTCGCATCTACCTCAGAAACAATAGCATTGGAAGCTGATGAATCAACTGACGACAGGGTGTTAGAATCGCCTCCGCACCAAGAGCGAGACACTCGGGAAAGGCGTTATCCAGAAAGAATCAGGAAGCCTCCCCAAAGACTGAATTTATAAATAGACAATTTTCAGTTAATGTTGCATGTTAAAAGTATTAATTGTAATTAGTTTGATATTTAATTGTTAAATGAGTGTTATGGTACTGTTAATCTAAAAGGGGAGGAATTGTAATGTATGTACCTTTAAGGGGGAGAACTACTTTTTACAGCTCCTGTATCCTGTAGTAGCGGCAGTGACCACACCTGTATATAAACCCTGAGTAGTGATCTGTACAGTCAGTTGCAGTTTGAACCCTCATTCAGTAAACACCTGTTGATCGATCCCTGCAGTCTGTTGTCTGATTATTGAAGGACACAACATTAAGATACACGGATATAACAGGAGTCATTTTACCGGACAGGTGATGCAGAACACCCTTATGCTGCTAGGCATCGAGGGGAAATGGCATGTGGCCCACAACCCGCAGTCATCAGGAATTGTTGAAAGAATGAATAGGACCCTAAAAGAAAGGTTGAGGAAGGAGACGGTGGACTCGCTCCATAAATGGGCCGAGGTCCTACCATTGGTTCTGATAGGGATCCGGGCCAGCCAGCCTAAAAGCACGGGGTACTCACCATATGAGCTGATGACTGGCAGGGTTATGCGGACCCCCACCCATGTACTAGCCCTGGTGCTCACGGAGGGTCAGCTCAGGGAGGTAAACCGGGATATGTTCGCCCGAAACCTATTCGAGCACCTAAAGCAGGTCCACGAGCAGGCGGCTGGGAACATGGGAAAGCAGCATCGGAATAACCGATTGCTGTTAGAACCCCGAAAGCACCACGAGTGGGAGGTAGGAGATCAGGTCATGGTGAGGAACTATGCCCGAGTAGGGAGTTTGGAACCATTATACATGGGGCCCTACAGCATTATAGACAAAGTCAGCCCCATGGTATACGCCGTTAAGATGCCTCGGCGCACAAAATGGTTTCACATTAATCAGTGCAAACTGTTTTAACCTGACAGGAGAAAACAGCCAGTTGGGGTAGGGTCTGAGGATAAAGATCCTCAGCTTACAGCAGGAGCAAGTTCACAGACTGCACAGGCAGGCGCTGTGGCTTGCTTAAGGGGAGGGGCCATCCCGGCCACTGATTGGGACACTCCCCCGCTCTTCTGGGCTCCAGATGAGGAGGGACCCGAGGGCGAAAACCCCGCTCCTAACCCAGGTGTAGAGGAGGAGGGACCCGAGGGCGAAAACCCCGCCCCTAACCCAGGTGTAGAGGAGAAGGGACCTGAGGTCGAAAACCCCGCCCCAGACCCAGTCATGGGACCTGGGGGTGGAGACTCTCAGCTTGCAGCAACAGGCTGCGAAGAGTTACCTGCCCCTAGCCCAGGTTTGGGAGAGGTCAAGCCTGAGGGAGCAGCGGTTCGGGTTAAAGGCCCACCAGCCAAGAAAACCCCACCCGCCAAAGCCCCTAGAAGTCCCCACGGACGCCCCAGCCAAGGAAGCCATGGTCACCAGCTCCCCAGTTCAAAGGGACAGCCTCCCGAGTCAGGGGGAAGTCCAAGGACAGAGGTCCTCAGCCAGCAGCCACGGGCGGCAAGGGACCATCAGTGCAGGACAGTGCGGCCACGCCGGAGGGAGTGGTGTGCCGCAGTCCAACCAGGAATTAGCCAGCCCCCTGGAGACGGGCAGCAGATGTATATACTTTAGGTAATCTAAGTGTATAATTTAAGTTTAGGTATTTAGCTTAAGTTCGGGTGTTTTAGCTTAAGTTAAGTAAGGTGATGGGTAGTTTTAATTAAGTAGTAATCTGCTAAGAGTGTGTATATTTGAGTCAAGGTCGCAGGACCCGACTATGCTTCACCCAAGCCAAAGAATCTCTTGGGGACCTGGCTGCATGTTTTTGTATCTGTTACAGAAAGACTTTCAGGATGAAGGGGATTGTAATCCTACTCGCCCTGATGGGACTGAGCCTGGGAAAGAGGGGTGACGTGGAAGACTCTCACATCTACGGGTGTTCAGGGGATAGAGCGCCGATAGCAACTGACGGAAGCGGCGAACGGGGTGCAGAGGAGACCGCCGTCTACGTCCACGAGGGAAGGTGGCCAGGGTGGCTGGGGTCCAATTCGTCTCAGTACTCCAGCCAGACCGGGTTCACGTACGGGGAGGCCTCCCTCCTGTGCCCCAGGGTACGGGTCATTACCACAAGGGTAAGCGTCACCGTAGGGAAGCGTGTATGTTTAACGTGCAAGGGACACATTCCTCTGGATAGGTGGTGGTGGTTCAGAAAGCTGAGCAAAGATATGAGAAACCCCGCAGTCGAGTGGGAATGGTTGGGGAACAATACCCACCGGACGATTACAGGGACTCACGGGGGATTAAGCGTGTGTTGGGACAAGTGATGGGAACAGGATTAAGGGATTTACATCTGTATGTGGGGGTCAGAGAGAGTCTGCCCTGCAGGCATATCCATTATTTTCCACCGACAGTGGCAAGACGCCGGGGAGGGGATGAAGTGGGATACCTGCCTGAAGGCGTGCGCAGTCCCATTCTCCCCGATCCCAGTCAATGCCACTGAGCTTGTAACCCGCCCCCGAAAGCCCCTGCCCATGGCGCAGGTGGCGAGGTTACCCAGGGAAGGGTGCCCCACCACCACCAAGGGACCAGGGAATGTGTTGGTACTGGTGCCTACTGATCAGATGCTGTACCAGTGGGTACACTACGTGGTAGCCTCCGTGATTTTAAATCTCACTGAGGTACATTTACCGGAGTGGTGTCCCAAAGAAACAGAGCAGCTATACCAGGCCCTATTAACGGACATGTTCAAAAAGTTTTATGAGTTCGATTTCGCCAATGTTGACAAAACCGATCTGTACACCACACCCCGCGAGTTTTTGGGTAATGCAGGGTGACAAAGAAGGGGAGTATGGAATGATGTTTTTACTGCGTTTAATACTGGGTCCTCTGTCATCAACAGTCTGGATGACATAGAGTTGCAGACCCAGATAAATGGTTTAAAAACACAGTTAAAGAAGATATTAATGGACGAGAACAAGGTAGTGGGCTCAGAGTTGCATGAGGACCAGACCATGACGGTCCATTTAAAAGAGATTATAGCGGAGTTGGAGAAGCACGCAAAGACGGTAAATGCCCTCATAAGGGAGGACAGAAATGCTTCTGACCAGGCTGCGCAGAACGAGGTGTGCGTGTTATACGTGGCGTGGTTGCTGGGCGAAGGCCGCAGTAATCTGGAGGATTTAAAACAGGGTTCAGTCCCCTCCTGGATCAGCAACAAGCACCTCGCAGCCCTCCACCCGTTTGAGAATGCATTAAGCTCGTGCCAACTCCGGCTAGCTTCCGAAGCCTACCCAGTCCTAGTGGATTGTGGGTGGTCCAACCACACCATCATGGGAATAGTAGTTAGGATGCCGGTCATGGGGAGGACAGCCTGACCCGCACCGGTATACAGGGTTGAGAACATTGGAGTCATTCAAGGGGGTGTACACATTCATTTCACAGCGGTCCCACCTTACGTCATAAAGTGGGAGCACGCTATGACAGGTACTGACCTCTCAGGGTGCCGGAGCCGGGGAGCACACATAATACTGTGTCCCCAGTACTTGAATGCCTATTCAAAACCGCAGTGCGGGTTCAGAGCTGCTGGCGCGAAACCTATAAATTGTGCCATGGAGGCAATGGCACAAGGCCATGTTCCCCCGCAGGTAGCATATATAGGAGGTGGACATATTGTGTCACCACAGGTGCATCCCACTACCAGCATGGACAACATAGCTGGTGTCCAGTAAGTGACAGCAGTTTCTGCTTTAAACCCGAGGCAAAAGTTCAAGTGACCCAAGAACGAATTGTCCCCATTCCTGAACCCTTCACTGGTCACCTCACTGTGAAGGAGAATTTTACCAATTTGCAAAAGTACGTAGCGCATTTCGGTTACGAAATTCCCCCTTTCCCAGAACACCTTACCCAAAATACTCAACGCCGTTATAGTTTCACAGAAACATTTTTACACTCTAGAGCAGAAAACAGTAGCGATAGGGGCTAAGATATTAGACACTGTGATTCCACCCTGGTGGGACATTATCAATAACATAGAGGTCCCTTCGTGGATCAGACTGGCTTCCCACATTCTCGTGGTTTGTCAGTTAGGGATAGTGTTGTATCTAGTCTGCATTCAGTGCAAGGGAAAAGGTCAGATGCTAGAATTCCGAAACCAGAGGATCTGGAAGGAACATTATGTGAAGGTGGAGGGAGATACACCTGTGTGAGTTTTTTTGTATTTTTGATTAAAGATTGTTGTTTTTTTGTGTTTGTTGTTTTTAATAAAGATTTTGCGACGCGCTCTTAATAAAATGTATGTGTACCAAGTGGTGCAGGGGTGTTGGACCCCTCCATGCTTGGATGTGTGTCAAAGACTGTAGTTATTCTATGTATACTTATGTACACTACATTTTCGCGGAATGAGAAGTGCATGTGTCGTGGGCATATTAGATAGGTAATTACAGGGGATGGTTGACTATGGAGGGTCAGAAATTTTGCTCACCTTATAAGGATGATACTTCAAGCAAGTTTTATTATCACAGGGGGGAGTGTAAGATTCACAAAATTCCCACATTCCCCCAAGGTTATTAATAAAAGGGACCCTGTATGGACAATTTAAAAGGGGTACCCAAAAGATTGCGTTCGCACCTCGTGGCCAAAAGCCTGTAAGATTTTAAAGCTTGGACTCTGCATCACAGAACAGGCAGCTTTGGGAAATCAAAACTTAAAATGCATTTCTGTGAAAAGGACTTTGTGTTTGAAAAGCCAGACAACTAGGCAAACACTGAATATGCAGTGCGTCAAATCGAAACAGGTCAAGCCCAGTTCGGCCTAAACATGAGGCCATTAGTTTGTCCGGATAAATAATCGGAAACAGCTTAAGGGAGCCACCAAGGCTGGACAGGCCAATTAAAATGCATTAATGACAATACAACCCGGACATCGAGGCCATCGGGTGTGATAAACGGTCATCTAAAGCCAGTTAACTTAGATTGGTATAATCATTTAAAACAGCCTGCCAAAAGTTGGACAATAGACTGACCTGATTTGGCGCGCAGATAAGGGCCATCCGAAGGCGTATAATTGTAGGCCCATCAGTAACCAATGTTCTCTTGAACGCTTGCCCTCTTGTTCTCTTGCCCTATTGGCTCTTGCTCTCTTCTTCCCGCGCTTGCCGCCTGGCCACTGCCCGTGTCTTCCCCAAATCCATCAGGGATGCCGGGTATCGCACCAGGCAAACACGGGCAAACCAGGCCAGACAAGGCGGGACGAGACGAGATGAGATGAGATGAGATGAGATGAGATGAGACAAGACGAATTGGAAGAAGATTGAAGAACGCTTCGAATAATCGGGCCTTCAATCCAGCCAAACCTGTGACTATCTTCATACAAACTTCAACTGCCGCCACCCGAAGAAGAAGAACCATCATCCCTGTGAGGCAAAGTACCCAAGCAAAGACTTTAATCTCGGGGTACTTTACCTGGACGACACCCTTGCAGTGCCCTGAGACCATGTAACGACGGCAGGCCCCAGAGAGCACAAAGAGTGAACCCCAAACCCCACAACCGTTTTAACTCCGCAGTTTTTGACTTGGTGAGCATGAATTCCTGGCCCCTCTTAGCTTAATCTAGTTAGGTATAGGAGTGGGATAAGGATAAGGGGATTGTTAATGTAGTTTGTTTTCCCTCGATGTGCCGTGTGTTCCCCATTCCCATTTAAGTGTATTTTCTTTTGATAAGCCTGTAACTACATAGTGATTTTCTCAGTATTTGTAATTTTTATCATTGTTGTAATAAAGTTCACGGTTTTCTTGTACCAAACCAATTGTCTACCCATTTTTCCTGCATCGCCGCCTGCACCTAAGTCCGGTGTCGAGAACCCAGGGGTGTGGGAGTGATTCGAACCGCTCACAGGCAGTCAGGGGCATAACTGACTGGCCACACGCCACCCCCTACAGAAGGCAAAGATCAAACGACAAAATTAAATTATCAAGGAATATAAAAATAAATAGTAAAGTATTCTATACATAAATAACAAAAGAAAAATTAGGATAGGAATAAGGCCTCTAAGGGATACACACAATAAACTCACAGGTAATGAAAGCAAAATGGTAGAAATATAAAATAATTACTTTGCCTCGATATTTACCAGGGAGACTAACATGTTGGACATGACATTAGAAGAAGAAATCAAGAGATATAAAGAGTTGAGAGAGCAGACTGGGCCTCAGTTTAACATCTCATCTGAACGGCAGCACCTCTAACAGTGCAGCACTCCTTCCGTACTGCACTGGAGTGTCAGCCTAGATTTTTGTGCACAGTTCTCTGGAGTTGGACTTAAATACATCAACCTTCTAACTCAGAGGCAAGAGTGCTACCAACTGAGCCATCGTCTCCAAATCATCTGCCAGAACTCCAGCAAGAGGCTAGAATAACTCCATGGAAATTCAGGGTCAATCACTCCATCCTTGTTCAATTTTTAAAACTTATTGGCCTGGATTTTGCAGTGGGTATGATGCTGTACTCCCAGAGTACGCCATCATACCGCCTTTGAAATCCACCGCAAGTTCAGGATTTAAGGACATGTGCTAAATCCCGAACTTGTGGTCTGTCAATGTATGCATTGACAGGCTATCCGCTCTGCCTCTGAAAACCTAATTGCTGGCGCAGAGTTGGGCTATTTGCCCACCAACTGCCCAGCAATTACGTATGCAAATTTTACGGCTGGTTGAAACAGGTGCATGGCCTGTTTCAACAGCATAAGGGGATGCCCGAGATGAAAAAAATGCTTTTATTTTTAAATTAAATTACTTAAAAGCTTTAATGAGAAGCAATCCTAGTATATGTTAAAGCTATAGGTTTTTAAAAAAAAATTCATAATTTTCTGCACAGTGCACAGTATTTGTTTAGAAGTAGGAATTATGAGTAATAAATTGGATTCACACGATAAAAGATAAACCTGATAGTATTTTAAAGACTGTAGTAATGTAGTATTATAGTAATTTAAATGAATGAATCTGTTTTCAGATTGGCGGTTGAGCCCATGTGATCCCAGGTACGCTTCCACACAGGCTGCGTCCCTGGGACCCGTGGGCCATTACGCTGTCCTACTTGCAGCGTCAGAGCACAAGTTTTCGCAGGAGGGCCGCCATCAGGTAGGTATGTGTTCTTTTCACAGGCCGGCAACGTACTCCAGAGGTACATCACTGACCGCAATTTTTGGCCCATTAAATTGTTCTTTTTCATTTTTAAATTAGATATTTTTGAAATGGTCAGTAGTGTAAATTAGATTTTTGATATGTGTGAAAGGTAGCCTACAAATGACACTAACTGGATAATATCTGTTAACAAAATTAATTTCTAAGTTGTAAAAATACAAAGTATTGAGTGTTGAACTGTTGATTTCAATGAAAATTAAAATCGAGAGAGATAACAGGAGTTTGAATCGATATTACCCGTAGTCAAAATTACCCCCTTGGTTTCCCCTAGCATGCAAGATTTGGAAAACTGAAATGCCTCTTCTTTGGTGTTTTTTAGTTGCTGCATAATCTGATGATTTAAAACTCTGAGGTTATGTGATCCTGATGGCTCACTGGGTTGATGCACTGCCTGGTGTAGTACTAAGCCACACAGACCAACAGCCCCAAGCTCAATCCCCAGCCAGGGCAGCAGTAAGACTGTACAATTAGCCATGCCATTCCTGGGCTATGGAGAGGCAGAGTTTTCCACTCCTGATTATTATCCAGTGACCCCTGTTGGAAAGTGAAATGTGTGGGCATCAGGAGCTCTGTTTTAATTGTTGTTTAACAGCAAATACCACAGAATTGTATATTAAAAGTGGCTGAAAAATGACTGATAAACAAAATCTATCAGTATTCTTCCCCTTTACTGCACTACTCCCCAAAAAGGGTTAGAAATTCATTATAGCCCAGAAATGGGCGGTATCTTTAGAAAAGTTTAAAAATGAGTACCAGGCGCTAATGTTTTACACTGCACGCAAAATTCATTCTCACTGCTCAAAGGAATGATTGGGGTGCTAAATCAAGTCTTAAGGGTCTAGGTCAGTGGCGTTACAAAGGGTGGACCAATATCAGGTGCAGTCTAATCTCAACTCATCATTGCCACAGGCTTTTCCCAGTATTTAAAGGGGAGGTTCATTGATACTGCAGCACCTCATTCTCAGCATTGCTGGCTGTGCAGCTGCCTCAGCAAAGAGAAGCACAACAAGAAGAAGGAGTCGGAGGACTGAAGCAGGTGTACTCATGGCAGATCCACCTCAGTCGGGTGGTCAGGGTGATTGAATGCTTTAACAAATGTTACATCTGTACCACAAACATCACACACTGCCCAAAGCACCAGACCCCCAGCACTCACCCACCAACAATCTCTACCGACCAACATACCCACATCTCACACCTTGCACACAATGACAGATAATCAACTATGGCAGGCACAAGCATCATTATTTATCAGAATGAATGTGATATGTGTGATATGTTTATACATAAATTTATTAATGGAGTTTGCAATATTGTGTGGTCTCTCTCATTTCACCTTTGTGCCCAGGAAGACGCTGTGATATGGCATGACATAGAGATGGTATGCTGGGCATGTCATGAGCAAAAGGGATCTGGGGTTTAAGTCATCCTGCTGTGAGGCTGGAGGTCTGATTGGAAGAGGTGGCAGAGTTCAGTGACCACCACCTTGGTGATGCCGAGTCGTCTAATACACTGCCCCTTGTTTAATTGAAGGTTGGAGAAGTGCTGTCGGAATACCCTTGGAGGGTAAGGCCTCCTGGTGGGAGACCTGATGTCCCTCCTCATCCCTCTCTGCATATGTTCTCGTGTTTCTGGCTGCCTATGCTCCCTCCACCATAGATCCTGGAGGGTGAGGTGGCATTCCAGTACAGCCCCCATTAATGTAGCCAAGTGTAGCAGTTGGACTCTTTGAACAATAAATGTAGCCACTTTGCACTTGCCAGAAGACTGCTGATAAAAAAAGCTTGAAATTACTCATACAAACTGCTCCATTGGTTGAAACTGACAAGAAGCCTCTGAAACTAATCTGCCCCGGCAGCTGTGAGTAATTAATGCTGATGTCTTTAAATAACATCGCTGGAGCCAGCTTCCATCAGCTGTGTGCCTGCTCTACCTGCCGCTGTCTGGTCAAGGTGCAAAGTTAAGTGGCGAAAATCAATTTTGCAGATCAGGTGCCCAGTCCTGATGTCACGATCTGCCTGGCGTTGAAGTCTCCGGCGGTTCCTCGTACCAGCGGCGCAACAGGGGGTCCAGATTTGCCATGCGTCGCTGGATTCGCCTTGCCCCGGCGCTACTGCATCAGCATCCTGTTGGCGCCAGCTGCTGGAGGCGCTGACCAACTGAATTTCCCCCCCAAATTTAAAAAAAATCTGCTCTTGCTTGTTAAGGCCTGATTAATAAGCTTTCAAAGAAAGATGTGGTAGATTTTCATTGTGGGAAATAAAAATGATTGGGCATGAATTAGCTCAGCCACAGAGCTACATTTAATTCAGTGATGGAGCAGCTGAACTGTTTGGCAGAGTAACTGTTCATTATGAGTTTGCTGCAATTGTTATACTAAGCGGTTCAATGTTACCATTTGTGGCAGAAGGTTACCCAAGTGAATGGGCTCCACTGGAGACTGAGCTTCCATCCATCCATCCCATCCACTACAGTCAGGGGTTTTAAATAGTTTGCTTGGCTCACAGCATATTAAGCCTTTTAGCAGTAAACAATTTATACGTTTATGTGAGGCAGATGTAATGCTCAGCTGTATATGTTATTGTCTCTCCTAGGTAATTGAAAACCTTGAGGTTTAAACATATTGTTAAGGCTAGATTTTTTTCATCCATTCACAATCAGTGGGTGGAAAATCTAAAGTACAAAGAAGATCAGAACTAACCAAGAAATTAAATATAATTTTCAATCTACACAATCTTTAAACCTTAAATTGTAGTTTGATCTTTGTGATTTCAAAACTTAGAAATTGATTACACACAAGAACAAATACTTCAGTACTAACGGCTGCAGATCTATAAATCAATCTTTCCAAATATGGAAATGGTTGCATCAGTAAATTTGTTGTAAAAATTTGCTGCTTTGCTTAATTTCCAACAATTTACTGCTCTCCAGAGCTAGATTAACATCCTTGGCTGTGACTTGACTATTTAAATGGCTGTTAAGTCACTTAAGAAGTGCCAAAAGGATAAACAGGGTTGTAGACAGGACTTTAAACTGATGGAGTATGGGGTGAAGGGAGAGGAGGGGGTGAAGGGAGAGGAGGGGGTGAGGGAGAGGGGTGAGGGAGAGGGGTGGGGGTGAGAGGGAGAGGGAGGGGGGAGTGGAGGAGTGGAGGGGCAGAGGAGGGAGAGAGGAGAGAGGAGAGGGGAGGGGGAGCGGAGAGGGGAGAGAGGGGAGGGGAGGAGAGAAGAGAAGGGAGAGTGGGAGGGGAGGAGAGAGGGAGAGGGGGGAGAGGGAAGGGAGAAGAGCAAGGGGGAGAGGAGTGACAGGAGGAGGAGGAGGAGGAGGAGGGGAGAGGATCTGCTGATCAAATAAGAGTTCTATACACTAATGCAGACTGCATAAGGAATAAAACAAATTAATTAGAAATGCAAATTTAGCTTAATGTGTATGACATAGTGGCCATCACTAAGACCTGGCTACAAGCTGGCATGACTGGCAGATATATATACTGTGTTATGAGGTCTATAGAAGGGATAGGGAAATTGGAAAAGGAAGAGGAGTAGCAATATTGATAAAATACACCATTTTAAACACATATTGGGAAGAGGGCATATCAGTAAGGGTGAGTAGGCAGTAGAAACTCCCTGGGTAGAACTGAGGAATAGAAAAAGATGTAAGATTTTGATGGGAGTTGTCTACAGACCTCCTGATAGCAGTGATAAAGTAGTGGGATGGATAAATACATAGATCAGAGAAGTTTGTTGCAAAAGCAGAGTGGTTATATTAGAGGCGTTAATTTTCACATAGACTGGGAGAATCAAAAGAGCTTGAGTCGCAAAGGCAACAAATTTCTTGAGTGTATTCGAGACAGCTTTCACAAACAATATGTTTTTGAACCAACAAGAGAACAGGCCATATTAGATTGAGCGATGAGTAATGAGACTGAATTAGTCAATAATCTAACGGTAAGGGAATACCTTGCTGGAGAAATTAATGGAACTAAAAGCCAACAAGTCCCCTGGACCTGATGGCCTATATTCTTGGGTTCTAAAAGAGGTGGCTGCAGAGATAGTGGATACTGTGGCGACACGCCACCACTGGACATAATCCGCTCACGGCGGCACAGACAGTCTAAGCAGAAGCCCCCAGCCGGGGGCCCTTTCCTCCAGCAACTTGTTTCCCGCAGGGACAGGCTGCCGGGAGCACTTCCTGTCTGGGAAGTTTTTAAGTGGATGCGCGGGCTTTTCTAGTTCCTGTTTTGCCATGAGGCTGAAATAAAAAGCTGTACTGTTTCACTGGCTCTGGTCTCGACTCCCACGTTTGCCGCGGTATCTCAACACTGGTGACCCCGACGCTCAGGACGAATCCTAAGCTAGCATGGTGGATACAAACGCAGTCACGGTTAAATTACCAGACTTTTGGGAGAACCTCGCCGAAGCCTGGTTCGTTCAAGCTGAGTCCAGATTCCGGCTGAAAGGCATTACAGTCGACGCCACGAAGTACGACTACCTCGTCGCCTCGCTCACCTACGCTACAGTCCCCAAGGTTTGGGCAGCGCTGCAGAATCCACCAACGGAGGGCAAGTACGAACATCTGAAGGCTGCGCTACTTAAAAAATTTCAAACGTCCTCTTACCAGCGCCACTGCCAACTCCTGGACCTCCCCGGCCTTGGTGATGCTTCACCATCAGACCTGCTTTCCCACATGCTGTCCCTCTCAGACGACAAAAATCCCGGCGCCCTTTTTCGCACGCTTTTCATTCGGCAGCTCCCCGCCAGCATCCGCCCGCTCATTGTGGAGTCCGACTCCACGGACCTGAATGATATAGCCGAAAAGGCCGACCGGCTGCTCTCTGCACAGGCCGCTCGCGACGTCGCGCCCGACCTCACGGCAATGACCACGCGGTCTTCCTGGGCCGCTAGGCCCGACCGCCCTACCACTCCGGGTCACTGCTACTACCACACCCGTTTTGGCGCTAGGGCTCAACGCTGCACGCCACCGTGTACCTTCAAACCCCCCCCGCACCGGCCCCCGCGATGGCCGCGGGGCAGAAGGAGCCCCTACTGTACGTCACTGACGACAGAACCAACCGCCGATTTCTGTGCGACACAGGGGCCCAGCACAGCATCACCCCCGCCTCCGCCCTCGAGATCCAACGCGGCACACGGGGTATCACACTGGCTGCAGCCAACGGCTCTGACATCCGCACATATGGCACCCGCATGGTCACGCTCGACCTCGCGGGCCGCCGCTACCGCTGGGAGTTCCTCACAGCCAAGGTCCTCTGCCCACTCATCGGCGCCGACTTCCTACGCGCCCACGGCCTCCTTGTCGACATTCCGAGGCACTGCCTCGTCGACATCAACACTATGGCCCCCATCCCCGGCGCCTTTACCCCGGCCCGTTCGGCCGGCCTGACGACCTACTGCCTCGCCAGAGCCACGGACGACTACTCGGCACTCCTAGCTGAGTTTCCCGCCCTCACTAACCCGACCTTTTTGGCCAAAGCCACCAAGCACGGTGTGGAACACTATATCCCCACCACCGGCCCCCCAGTTTCAGCCCACGCCCGCAGACTCAACCCGGCCAAGCTGGAAATCGCGCGGGCCGAGTTCACCACCATGGAACAACTCGGCATCATCCGCCGCTCCAGCAGCCCTTGGGCCTCGCCCCTCCACATCGCCCCCAAGCCCGGCGGAGGCTGGCGCCCTTGCGGGGACTACCGCTGCCTCAACGACGCCACCACCCCCGATCGATACCCGGTGCCACACATCCAGGACTTCTCGGCCCGACTGGCCGGACGAACCGTCTTTTCCAAAGTCGACCTGGTGCGCGGTTACCACCAAGTCCCCGTACACACCGCGGACATCCCCAAAACGGCCGTCATCACCCCATTCGGCCTGTTCGAGTTCCTGAGAATGCCCTTCGGCCTCAAGAATGCAGCACAGGCTTTCCAGCGCCTTATGGACTCAGTCCTCCGGGACCTGAACTTCCTATTCGTCTATCTAGACGACATTCTCGTGGCCAGCTCCTCCAAACAGGAACACCTCGAACACCTTCGCATCCTGTTCGGGCGCCTAGCCCAACACGGGCTCATCCTCAGCCCGGCGAAGTGCCAATTCGGCCTAACCGAGATCGATTTTCTCGGTCACCGCATCACCCCTGCTGGGGCCGTCCCCCTGCCCAACAAGGTGAAGGCCGTCCAGCAATTTCCCCGCCCCACAACCATCAAGGGCCTCCAGGAGTTCCTCGGGATGGTGAACTTCTACAACAGGTTCATCCCCAGAGCTGCAGCCCTCATGAAGCCCCTATACGACTCCCTCCGAGGAAAATCCGGCAAGATGGACGTAGCCTGGACCACTGACACGGCAGCCGCCTTCGACGCCACCAAAAACGCGCTCGCCGACGCCACTCTGCTCGCGCACCCGAGGGCCGATGCCCGGGTCGCGCTCACCACCGACGCCTCCGACCACGCGGTCGGGGCCGTGTTCGAGCAGTGGGTCAATGGCGCGTGGCAGCCACTTGCCTTCTACAGCCGCCAACTGCGCCCCCCGGAGGTCAAATACTCCACTTTCGACCGCGAGCTTCTCGCGCTCCACCTGTCGGTCCGCCATTTCAGGTTCCTCCTGGAAGGCCGCCCCTTCACCGCGTATGTGGACCACAAGCCACTCACATACGCGATGGCCAAGCACACCGAACCCTGGTCCGCTAGGCAGCAATGCCAGCTCGCGGCCGTGTCCGAGTTTACTACGCACATTCAGCACGTCTCCGGTAGAAACAACGTGGTCGCCGACTGCCTTTCCCGTCCCGCCGTCTGTGCGAATCACCTCGCGGTCGACTACGCACAACTAGCAGCGGACCAGCTCACGGACCCAGACCTCCTCTCGGCGGCTACCAGCCTGCCAGGGCTACGCCTAGCCAAGGTCGTGCACGGGCCCGAAGCCACGGCAGTCACTTGCGACGTCTCACTTGGCCACCCCAGGCCGATCGTCCCTGAGACCTGGCGCCGCCGCGTCTTCGACGCGCTCCACGGGCTCTCTCACCCGGGTTCCCGCGCATCCGTCAAACTCCTCTCCAAGCGCTTCGTCTGGCGCGGCCTCAGCAGAGATGTTCGGACTTGGGCCACCTCCTGCCTCGCCTGCCAACGGGCTAAGGTACAGCTGCACACCAAAGCACCCCTGGGAGACTTCGAGGTACCCAGCCGCCGCTTCGACCACGTACACGTCGACATCGTCGGTCCCCTGCCGCCATCGCAAGGCCAAACTTATCTCCTCACGATGGTCGACCGCTACACACGCTGGCCTGAGGCAGTGCCGCTGTCCTCCACCACCACAGCCGACATCGCCAGGGCGTTCGTTAACACCTGGGTTGCGAGGTTCGGCGTGCCGGCCAACATAACCTCCGACAGAGGCGCCCAGTTCACCTCCGAACTCTGGACGGCCACAGCACGCAACCTCGGGGTGACGCTCCACCGCACCACGGCGTACCACCCGCAGGCCAACGGACTTTGTGAACGCTTCCACAGGTCACTCAAGGCCTCACTCCGCGCCGGCCTGCAGGACAGTACCTGGACTGACCGCCTGCCGTGGGTGCTACTCGGCCTACGCACCACGGTCAAGGAAGACCTCCAGTCCTCGGCAGCGGAGTTAGTCTACGGACAACCGCTGCGCGTCCCAGGCGAATTCCTTCCGGAGCCTACCAAGCCTTGGTCGGCCGAACAGCAGCGGCTCAACTCTTTCTCTTCCGCTCAGCAGTTCGCCCCACTTCCGGTCAACCGACACGGCGAACTCGCACCTCACGTCCCGCCAAATTTACAGCAGGCGCGCTTCGTCTTCGTGCGACACGACGCGCACCGCGGGCCCCTGCGACCCCCGTACGACGGACCGTACGAGGTACTACAAACCGGGGACAAGGTCTTCAAGCTGCGACTCGGCGACAGGGTCAACACAGTCTCCATCGACCGGCTCAAACCAGCACACACTGAACCAGGGGAACAGGTCCCCGTGGCCCAGCCTCCAACTAGAGGCCGTCCCCCGGCAAGCCAGCACAGCCGGCGGCGAACCGCCCGACCCAACCAACCAGACCGGCGACCACTCAGAGCCGCTGCGGCAGAACCATTAGACCACCATCACGACTCGTCCACTCCTCCTAAGCGGATTCTGGGGGGAGCTCTGTGGCGACACGCCACCACTGGACATAATCCGCTCACGGCGGCACAGACAGTCTAAGCAGAAGCCCCCAGCCGGGGGCCCTTTCCTCCAGCAACTTGTTTCCCGCAGGGACAGGCTGCCGGGAGCACTTCCTGTCTGGGAAGTTTTTAAGTGGATGCGCGGGCTTTTCTAGTTCCTGTTTTGCCATGAGGCTGAAATAAAAAGCTGTACTGTTTCACTGGCTCTGGTCTCGACTCCCACGTTTGCCGCGGTATCTCAACAATACATTAGTTTTGATCTTCCAGAATTCCCTAGATTCGAGAACAGTCCCCGTGGATTGGAAGATAGCAAATGTAACACCACTATTCAAGAAAGGAAGGAAGAGAAAACAGGGAACTATATGCCATTTAGCCTGATATCATTAGTAGGGAAAATGTTAGAATCTATTATTAGGTACATAGCAATGTCATATGATTAGGCAGAGTCAACTAGGTTTATGAAAGGGAAATTGTGTTTGTCAAATAGATTAGAGGTTTTTGAGGATGTAACTAGCAGGGTAGATAAGGAGAAACCAGTGGAGGTTGCATATTTGGATTTTCAAAAGGTTTTCGATAAGGGGTTGGATTTTACCATTGGGGGCAGGTCAGGTGGTCGGTGGGTCCCGATCCTGCCTACGCTGTCGGGCGGGAAAAATAGCAATTTTGCCCTAATTGGGCAATTGATTCCCAGCATGTGCGAACCCCTGGCCCAATTAGTTTTTGGTCCAGAAACTCGCCTCTGATGATGTCATTTCTCCAGCCTCATTTAAGGGCTCCAAGCAGCCTTGGTTCATTTTGTGCCTATACACTTGTGTTTACTTCTGTTCATAATAGTTTTGGGGGCTATTGCAATGTCTACTTCAAGGCCCAAGGCCTCACCTCGGTTTAATGATGACTCACTCCATGCTCTGGTGGAGGCAGCCAGAGCACAAAAGGAGGTGCTCTTTCCATCCTCTGGGAGGAAACAACCTCCCCAGTAGACCAAAGCTGTGTGGCTGAAAGTTGCCCAGAAGGTCAGTTCCAGATCGATCTGCAGCAGAACCTGGCTGCAGTGCCGAAAGAGGTTCAATGACCTTGTCCGAACAGGCAAAGTGAGTATAGCATCACTTTTACCCTCATTCTGCTCCCCATCTACTGTCAGCACATTCTGCATTGTCAACCTACTCCTACACATCCCACTTTACCCTTATATCCCTTGCACCCTTACCCATTCCCTCTCTCTATGTGCACAATCACTTAACTATTCGACTATGCTGCCCTCACACTCCCTATCACTGTTATGCAATGACAACAACTAACAACACACAGGGAGGGCCCTTAGTTTTGGGACCTCACTCCATCTTTGTGTCCTTCTAAGCATCTACGCTATGGATTATCTGGTGGGGCACCTCCTTTTGTGCTCTGGCTGCCTCCAACATTCTCACTCAAACTCCACTTGTGTCCCTCACTGCAGGAAAAGAGAACCCACAATAAGAGGGAAAGGGTGAAGACTGGAGGAGGGCCAGCCTAAATAGCCCATCTTACCAGCGCAGAGGAGGTGGCCCTAGAGATCGCTGGCGCCGAGGAGGATGTGGAAGTGGGGGATGGACAGACGGGCACCTCAGAATAAGCTGGTGACAGAATAGTTCTGCATCTCTCTCATTGACATTGCATGAGTGAATGATATGGTGTCTGATGCTCAAACAGATTGACTTATGATCATCTGCACTATTCCATGTGCATGCTACGTTTATATCACATGTCTAACTCTTGCCTTTACTCCCCCACAGGACCATAGACAGCCCCCCTCCCCACTGGCCAGGATAAAGAAGCTGAGCTGGAAGACTCCTCAGAGGAACCTGCAACCTCTGAGGGCACAGCATCAGCAGAATTAAGTGCACCCAGCACCAGCGCAGATACGCACACCTCGGTGGGACCTTCGGGACATAGTACAGTTGTCATCTGATGTATCACAGCTCACAAGTGAGCATCAGCAGATGGTGGAGACAGGGACAGCAGTGGAGAGTCCTCGTCAGAGGCCGCAGGACGCTCCCAGCTTTGCTCAGCTGCATGTCGACCCTGTGCCTCCGGGTCCATCCAGAAGGAGAGCAGTGCTGGAACTCCAGGAACAGGTGCAGGAGTCTCTGGCAGGTTTTGCCTCCAGGGTCACTGCGAGTGTGGAGCAGATGGAGGAGTCCAACACTAACATGAGCAGAGCCTTTGTGGAGGCATTGGCGAATGAACACATCACCGCAGAAAGGATGGCAACCTCCGTGGAAAGGATGGCTACCGCCGTGGTAAAGATGGCTACCTCTCTGAAAAGGACGGCTACGGTAGAGGAGAGGATGGCTACGGCCATGGAGAAGCTAAGTCGCCAGAGTGTGGAAAACATGGTGAATGTTCAGAATAGACTGACAGCTCTGGAGGAGCGATGGATCAGAAAAACCAGACCTTCATGGAAGTCATCTGGAGTAGGACTGCCAGTGCAGAAATGGGTCCTCATGGCCCCCCTGATGTGCAGCAAGGTGCTGTCAAGCTACTTGCTAGCTCTGAAGTGAGGCTCACCCATGAGAGGGATGCTGGTGGCAGAGAACAAGGAAGTTGGGGCTCCTCTCCAAGCGCTCACACGACCATGCCACTGCGGAGCCCTCGGTCAGAGTCCTCACCCAACTGAGATGGGTGTCTCAGCCTCTGCACAGCAGCAGGAGGAGCAGACTGTTGGCGAGCCCTCAGAGGCTCGCAACACCAGAGGACGCCCGCCAAAGGTGTCAAAGCAGGAGCAGCATGAGAGTGAGCAAGGGGCCTCTATATCTGCTGAAGCCACAGGGGAAGCACTACGTAAGAGGAAGATAAAGCACAAGTAGTCACAAGGGTAGTCACTTGGGTGTTCTGTTGTGTTTAATTGTTAAATGCCATCCCTTAGTCAATGTATTAAAATTAAGTGATGGCAAACTGTTGAAGTTCTGGACTCTTTTCGGAAGTGGAAGTTCCACATTGAGGGCTCAGGGCAAATTGTGTTTATCATGATGGTGGTCAGAGTGATAGGATGTCACAGGTTCTTGTCCATTGTCTATGGTGTGGTAAGAAGGTGCCAGGCACATGTATTTGAATGGGCAACTTAAGCAAATCTGGCCAAGATGAATGCATCCCTTGCATCCTGGGCAGCAATGTGCGTGATGCACATCTGTAAGATCTTCATTCTCGTTCTCCTCCTCCTCATCTGAGGAGGCTATGCCCTGAGCCACTTGTTCCTCAGGCAGCTGCAAGCCACGATGCTGGGCGATGTTGTGCAGTGCACAGCAGACCATGATGATTCTGGAGACCATAGCTGCTGAGTACTGCAGTGCTCCACCTGATCTGTCAAGGCATCTGAATCACATCTTCAGCAAGCCGATGGTTTGCTCGATGACGAATCTGGTCAAAATGTGGCTGGAGTTGTAGCGCTCCTCAGCTTCGTTGGATGGCCTCCTGAACAGTGTCATTAGCCACGTCTTCAGGGGATAGCCCTTGTCTCCAAGTAGCCATTCGCAAAGTTGTTTTGGTGGACTGAAGAGCGGAGGCACACTAGACTGCCGCAGGATGAACGAGTCATGGCAACAGCCAGGGTACTTGGCGCAAACATACAAAATGCCCTTCTTGTGGTTACACACCAGCTGCACATTGAGGGAGTGGAAGCTCTTGCGGTTGACAAAAACAGCTGGGTTGTGATGGGGGGCCTTAAGGGCCACAGGTGTACAGTCTATGATGCCCTTCACCCTTGGCAAGCCTGCCATATTTGCAAAGCCAACCGCACGCGCTTGATCTGTGGAGAAGTGTAAGTAATTGTGTGCCTTTGCAAAGAGGGCATCGGTAACCTGCGTGATGCAAGTGTGTGCAGCCAACTGGGAGATGCCGCTGATGTCTGCTGATGATCCCTGGAAGGAGCCTGAAGCAAAAAAGTTGAGTGTGGTGGTGACTTTGACAGCTACTGGTAAGGGGTGTCCACCCGCTCCCCTGGGCTCCAGGTGTTGGTGCAGCATTGCGCAGATGTCACCGACTACCTCTCGCGAAAGTCTCAGCCTCCTTTGGCACTGCTGCTCAGCCATGTTGAGGAAGCTCATCCTCATCCTGTAAACCATGTTTTGGGGGTATCTCTTGTGGCGACGTGCTTCCCTGCACTGGCTCCTTCTGCCCTGTGCACCATCAGGTGGGTGAGCAGCAGGTTGGTATTCTTGTTGTTGCTGCTGTTGATGCTGCTGTTGTGCCTGGTTCTGCTGCTGCCATTGCTGCTCGTCCTCCAAATCTGAGGACCAGGATGAAAGGAAATAAATGGTTCCCATGCTGCTGGTAGATATCTCTGTTGAGGAAGCGCTCAGTCAATGTGGGGAGAAGGTTTTCCCAGGAGGTCACAGTGGAGGTGGATCTCAGCTTCACCACTTCCAAGATCAGTGGACCTGCAAAAAGTTCTCCAAGACCTGAAAAAACAAAGTTCTGCCACCTGCATCTGATCCTTGTTGAGAGCTCTGTTTTTACGGTGCAGCTGCAGCTGTTAGGAAGCCAGCCACTTGTCAACCCAACAGGATTAGCTGGCGTGTTTCAGGAGAGACGTGCAGCACGCTGAAAATGTGGCAAAATTTGAAAGGCCTCTCAAAATGGGATTATACAAGTACTTAAGTGCTAGTTAAATGCCTTAAGGGCCTATCCCGCCGCCTGGAGGCACGACCGAAACGGACTCTGCAAGCCCGCCACTGGCAAACATAGAAACATAGAAACATAGAAGATAGGAGCAGGAGTAGGCCATTCGGCCCCTGGAGCCCGCTCCGCCATTTAATGAGATCATGGCTGAACATCCAAATTCAGTACCCTGTCCCTGCTTTCTCCCCATATTCCTTGATGCCTTTAGCCTCAAGAATTATATCCAACTCCTGCTTAAATATATTTAATGAATTGGCCTCAATTGCCCTGTGTGTCAGATAATTCCACAGGTTCACCACTCTCTGGGTGAAGAAATTCCTCCTCATCGCAGTCCAAAATGGCTTACCCCTTATCCTTAGACTGTGACCCCTGGTTCTGGACTCTCTGCCATCGGGAACATCCTTCCTGTAAAGTCTGTGGGTTGTGCAGTTAATAAATACACAGACTTCAGAAGTAACAAACAAACAGGTCTTTACTATTCGAAGGTCCGGGCGAATCTGCCCCAGCAATCCTGCCACAACACTTATATACTGGTGTGGTCACTATCGGTATTACAGTATACAGAAGCCAAACAAATAGTGCCACACCGAAAGTAGTCCTCTTAAAGGTGAACGGTTACATTCAATAGTTCCCTTAAAGGTAGACGGGTACATACACTACAATCCTCCCTTTTTAGCTTATTACTTACTAAGTCCATAGTGAACATACATTCTAACATATATACAGGTTTATGTAAGACAGTTCATAGATTCAGTCTTTCCGGGGGTTTCCGGATTCTGTCCGGATAACGCCGCAGTGGTGTCGTCATTTCTGGCAAGGTCGATTCGGCTTGAAAAGCCGTGTCAGGTTCAGCTGACTCCAGTATCACTAGATCGGAAGTAGGTGTTCTGGGTATCTCAGTTTCAACATTACCCGGATAAGGTGGTGAAGTCGGTTGCCCATTTGTGGCGGACCCTATGATTTGGTCAACATGGCGCCTTATTATATTGTCTCCAATGTCCACGGTGTACATCAATGGCCCCAGCCTTTTCCCAATAGTTCCAGGCTGCCATTTCTCAGTACTGTAGTCCCGGGCCAAAACTCGTTGACCGATCTGGAAAGATCTAGTGACCCTGTCGTTCATGCCCTGGAATTGCCGGTTCTCTACGTCTCTTCTGACGTTTGGTTTTAGTAAATCCAGCCGGCATCTTAGGCGTCTATTACAGAACATCATTGCGGGAGTTTGATTTGTGACCGCATGTGTCGCATTTCGGTATGCCAACAAAAAGCTATCCACCTTATGTTGCAGACTTATATTTTCATTACTCATGGCCTTTACGGCCTTCTTGAAGGTCTGGACAAACCTTTCAGCCAATCCATTGGAGGCGGGATGGTATGGGGCTGACGTGTAATGTTTAACCCCATTGCTCTTTAAGAATTTCTTGAATTCTTCGGACACAAATTGTGGTCCATTATCAGAACAGATCTGTTCCGGCAGGCCATTCCGAGCAAACATAGTCCTTAACACTGTGATGGTTTTTTCCGTCGTGGTGGTGGTCATCTTAATTACTTCCGGCCACATATTAGAAACATCGAGTCCATAAATGGACCAGCAAAGTCATAGAGTCATAGAGTCATAGAGTAATACAGCACGGATAGAGGCCCTTCGGCCCATCGTGTCCATGCCGGCCATCAAGCCCTGTCTAATCTAATCCCATATTCCAGCATTTGGCCCGTAGCCTTGTATGCTATGGCATTTCAAATGCTCATCCAAATGCTTCTTAAATGTTGTGAGGGTTTCTGCCTCCACAACCCTTTCAGGCAGTGAGTTCCAGACTCCAACCACCCTCTGGGTGAAAAAGTTCTTTCTCAAATCCCCTCTAAACCTCCCGCCCTTTACCTTGAATCTATGCCCCCTAGTTATTGACCCCTCTACTAAGGGGAAAAGCTCCTCAGCATCCATCCTATCTATGCCCCTCACAATTTTGTACACCTCAATCATGTCCCCCCTCAGCCTCCTCTGCTCCAAGGAAAACAAACCCAATCTGCCCAGTCTCTCTTCATAGCTGAAGCGCTCCAGCCCTGGTAACATCCTGGTGAACCTCCTCTGCACCCTCTCTAACGCGATCACATCTTTCCTGTAGTGTGGCGACCAGAACTGCACACAGTATTCCAGCTGTGGCCTAACCAGTGTTTTATACAGCTCCATCATAACCTCCTTGCTCTTATATTCTATGCCTCGGCTAATGAAGGCAAGTATCCCATATGCCTTTTTTACCACCTTATCCACCTGTTCCGCCGCCTTCAGGGATCTGTGTACCTGCACACCCAGATCCCTCTGACCCTTCGTCTTGCCTAGGGTCTTTCCCTTCATTGTGTATTCCCTTGCCTTGTTAGACCCCCCAAAGTGCATCACCTCGCACTTTTCCGGGTTAAATTCCATTTGCCACTGTTCCGCCCATCTGACCAACCCATCTATATCGTTCTGCAGACTGAGGCTACCCTCCTCGCTATTTACCACCCTACCAATTTTAGTATCATCCGCGAATTTACTGATCATACCCTTTACATTCATATCCAAGTCATTAATGTAGACCACAAACAGCAAGGGACCCAGCACCGATCCCTGTGGTACCCCACTGGCCACAGGTTTCCAGTCACAAAAACAACCTTCGACCATCACCCTCTGCCTTCTGCCACTAAGCCAGTTTTGTATCCAATGTGCCAAGGCACCCTGGATTCCATGGGCTCTTACCTTCTTGACCAGTCTCCTGTGTGGGACTTTATCGAAGGCCTTACTGAAATCCATGTATACCACATCCACTGCGTTACCCTCATCCACACACCTAGTCACCCCCTCAAAAAATTCAATCAAATTAGTCAGACATGATCTTCCCTTGACAAAGCCATGTTGACTATCCCTGATTAATCCTTGCCCCTCCAAGTGGAGACAAATTTTGTCCCTCAGGATTTTTTCCAGTAATTTTCCTACCACTGATGTTAGGCTCACTGGCCTGTAGTTCCCCGGTTTTTCCCTACTACCCTTCTTGAATAATGGTACTACATTAGCGGTTCTCCAGTCCTCTGGCACATCCCCTGTGGCCAGAGAGGTCCTGAATATATGTGTTAGAGCCCCCGCAATCTCCTCCTTTGCCTCACACAGCAGCCTGGGGTACATTTCATCCGGGCCTGGGGATTTATCCATTTTTAGGTCAGCTAAAACCGCCAATACCTCCTCCCTCTCGATGTTAATATGTTCGAGCATATCACAGTCCCCCCGCCCTATTTCTATGTCTACATCGTCCTTCTCCATAGTGAAAACAGATGCAAAAAATTCATTTAGAACCCCTCCTACATCTTCCGGCTCCACACACAGATTGCCACTTTTGTCCCTAATGGGCCCTATTTTTTCCCTAGTTATCCTTTTACCCTTAATATACTTATAAAACATCTTCGGATTTTCCTTTATTTTGCTCGCCAGTGTTATTTCATGGCCCCTCCTTGATCTCCTAATTTCTTTTTTAAGTATCCCCCTGCACTTTTTGTACTCCTCTAGGGCTTCCTCCGTCTTTAGCCTTTTGTATCTACCAAAAGCCCTCCTTTTTTTCCTAATCCATTCCCGTATATCCCCTGACATCCACGGTTCCCTGTGGTTTTTGGAACCACTCTTGACATTTATGGGAACATGTTGCCCTTGTATGATCTCAATCTCCCTTCTGAAAGCCTCCCATTGCTCCGATGCGGATTTTCCTACAAGTAGCTGATCCCAGTCCATTTTGGCCAGATCCTGCCTTATCCTATTAAAATCGGCCTTCCCCCAATTTAGAACCTTTATTTCCGGCCCATCCCTGTCCTTTTCCATGACCACCTTAAATCTTACCATATTATGGTCACTATCACCAAAGTGCTCACCTACTAGCACTTTTTCCACTTGGCCGGCCACATTCCCTAGAATTAGGTCCAGTACCGCCCCCTCTCTTGTAGGACTTTCTACACAAAGAGTCGATGTGTACTCTTTGCCAAGGCGATGAGGGCCACTCCCATGGATGCAGAGGAGCCTGGGGTGGCGCGTTCTGAACCCTCTGACATCCTAGGCAGTTCTTCGTGATCTCCTCTATGTCTCCATCAGTGCCTGGCCACCACACAAACGCTCTTGCTAGATTCTTCATCTTTACTCCCCCCAGATGTCCTTCGTGCAGCTCCTTTAGCACCTTCTTTTGGAGTTTGGGTGGAATCACCACTCTAGATCCACACATCAGGGTTCCTCGGCACACTGACAGTTGTTCTTTCCTCTGTGCAAATGCTTGCAGTGTTGGTTCGCTCTGTGCTGGCCATCCCTCCACCGTTACATCATAGACTCGTGAAAGAGTCGGGTCATTCCTTGTCTCATTCTCAATCATTGAGTTTGTTATCGGTAGACACTCCACTATGGATGAGTGGAACAACTCTACTGGGTCCACTATACTCGCTTCTTCTACCATCGGCAATGGCAAGCATGACAACCCATCAGCATTTCCATGCTGTTTAGACCTTTTGTACTCAATTTCGTATTGGTGTGCCCCAAGTAACACGGACCACCTTTGTAACCTTTGTGCTGTCATGGTGGAAACGGCCTTATTTGGGTTGAATATGGACACCAACGGCTGGTGGTCTGTCAGCAATATGAACTTTTTACCTTGTAGGTAATGGTTGAATTTCTTCACGCCCCACACAAGACTGAGGGCCTCCCTATCTATTTGGGCGTAATTTCGCTCCGCGGGTGTCAATGATCGGGACGCGAAAGCCACTGGCCTTTCCGAGCCATTTGGTAGCCTGTGCGAGAGTACTGCCCCAATTCCGTACGGGGAAGCATCGCAAGCTAGACGAAGGGGTAATGCTGGGTTGAAATGAGCCAACACTTCTTCAGAGGTAATCAACTCCTTGCTTCTGCGAAAAGCCTTTTTGCATTCTTCACTCCACTTCCATGGTGTTTCTTTCCGCAACAGGTCATTCAGCGGATGCAGTACCGTGGATAAATTAGGCAGAAACTTGTGATAGTAATTAATCAACCCCAAGAATGATCTTAACTGTGATACGTTTCCTGGAGCGGGTGCCTTCACGACCGCTTCTATCTTTTCAGGTGACTTATGCAGTCCCTCTCTGTCAATGACATGACCGCAGTATGAGATCCGTTTTTGGAAGAACTCACACTTCTTGCGATTAACCCGAAGGCCATACTCCTTCAACCTGGTGAGTACCAGTTTCAAATTCGTGAGGTGTTCTTCCTCATCTTTTCCCGTGATTAAAATGTCATCTAAGTAGCACTGCGTGCTTGGAATTCCTTGTAACACCTGTTCCATGGCCCTCTGCCAAATTGCTGGCGCCGAAGCTACCCCAAAGACCAGTCTATTGTAGCGATACAAGCCTCTGTGAGTGTTGATGGTGAGGTACTGGCGTGACTCTTCCTCGACCTCCATCTGTAGATATGCTTGAGCAGATCTATTTTCGTGAAATGCTTCCCTCCAGCCAACGAAGCAAAGATATCTTCAATCCGCGGAAGCGGGTACTGTACCGTGTGAAGCACCGGATTCACAGTAATCTTGAAATCTCCGCAGATACGGACCTTCCCCGGTCCCCCTGGCTTATTACTCAGTGAGGACTTCATGACGGGAACAATGGGCGTGGCCCACTCACTCCAGTCCACTTTTGACAGAACCCCTGATCGTTCAAGTTCTTCCAGTTCTGCCTCCACAGCTGGTCGTATTGCGTAAGGTACCGATCTGGCCTTAAAAAACTTTGGGCTTGCATTTTCTGCAATCTTAACCTTCGCTTTAATACCTCGCAGTGTTCCCAGTCCTTGCTGGAATACCTCCTTAGCTTCGTCCAATATTCTGGACAACCGTTCAGGTTTGACATCCTCTTTTTCGGAATCCACCGTCATGGTGTTTAGTGACTGCCAGTCCAACTTTATTTTTCGGATCCACTCCCATCCCAGAAGTGGTGGTCCTCCCTCAGGCAATACATACAGGTCCAACCGGTGATGATCTTTATCCTTGTATCTCACCTTGACTTCTATCATTCCGATGGGGAATACTTTGTGCCCCGTGTATGTCTGTAGTACTAGTTCCGTATCCCGTAGTGGAATATGCTTGAAAAATTTCTTATAGTCATGCTTATTCATAACCGTCAACGCCGATCCGGTGTCCACTTCCATTTTTACTTGGACCTTTGCAATCTGTAGCGTTATCCAGATAGTTTGTCGGTCAGCTTCATTGCTCACGTTGTGAATTCTCAGACTGTCCAGTCCTTTGCATTTGGAGTGTGAGACCGACTTCTGTTCCCTCAGACTCTTCTTAGTCACCTCTTGTACCTTTCCCTACCATTTTTGTGGTGACTTCTTATTGTTGTACATTGCTCCTGACCGGCATACCTTAGCTATGTGCCCAATCTTGCCACATTTCCTGCATTCTTGGTTTTTAACCCAGCATTGATTCTGGTCGTGTGTTGTCTTCCCACAACGGTAGCATTTTGTTGTGCTCGAAGTAATTTGGTCCACCCCTAGTGCCGCCGCCTTTAGCTGCATTTCCGCCGTTCCTTTCACTGCGGCTTCGTGCGATGCAGCTATGAGGACAGCCCTGTCCAGTGTGAGGTCATTTTCTTCCAGTAGTCGCTTCTGCGTTCCTTCTTTGGACAATCCGCATACGAACTTGTCCCGCAGTGCCTCTGTCAGATTCCCTCCGAACTGGCAGTATTTCGCTATCCTGCGCAGTTCGACCAAGTATTCCGCATTGCTTTCGTCTTTCCTCTGCGTTCTTGCGTAGAACTTGAATCGTTCAGCCAGCATCAACGGTGTGGGGTTCAAGTGATCCTTCAGCACTGCTACAATATCATCGAAAGTCTGATCTGCCGGTTTAGCTGGTGAGAGAAGATGCTTCAACAACCCGAATGTTTTCGCACCCATCATGTTAAGTAAGGTTAAAGCTTTTTCCTCCTTAGCTATTTTGTTAGCCTTACAATGTATCTCAATACGTTCTACGTACGTGGCCCAGTCTTCTATCTCCGAATTGAACTTGTTGATGTCCGCCCGCTTAGGCATCTTTCTTTCCTTGGGTACAACACAAGTATTTCTTCAAGTATTCTTATTTATTTGTTTATTTCTAAGATGGCGGTTTTCCCACGAAAATGGCGGTTTCCCGCTCTTTCCTTCTCGCCCCGCCCACTTCAATCGTCTTCTCCGCCTAATGGCGGCTTCCCGCGTTTCTTCCCTGGTGGAAGGGGTAAGCTTTCCCCACAGCGGACAGGTTCAGCCGCTGGGCTGGCTTCCGCACAGCTCCCCTTACTCGGCTCTGTCTTTTCCTCCCGCCCGCACGGCTCTACCGGCGCTGGGTACACCCCGTTAACGGAGGACAGTTCAGCCGCTGGACTGGCTCTCGCGCAGTCTCTCTCTCCGTACCCGGCTCTGTCGCTCTCTCTCCCGCACGTTCGGTTCTACCGGCCCTGGGTACCCCGTTGGTGGAGAACAGTCCAGCCGCTGGACTGGCTCTCGCACAGTCTCTCTCCCCTTGCTCGGCTCTGTCTCTCTCTCCCACCCGCACAGTTCCTGTTCGCCTCCCAGCCCTCTCGCAGACCGGTGTTTCCCTCCCCGGCTGCGGCTGGGTTTCTCTTCCCGCGCCTACTCCCAGTCTCAGCGCTTCGTGGCTGCGGGCGCTGCCCGGCTTTTCCCGCCGATCGCGGTCCGGCTGTCACCCGACGCCGTTGGACCTGACTTCTGACCGGCTCAGCTCCCCCTCGACCGAGGTCGAGTGCTCTGCCCTTATCCTCCGGATACTTCTACACCTTCCCCTACTCACAGTCTCTTCGGCCGCCTTGTTCCCTGCTGATCGGCTCACTCCGTACCGTGGTAGAAGGGTAGTCAGTGCCTGTTGCAGACGGAAGCTTTTGTTGCTAAAGTCTTCCACCTTTCTCCTGCTGCAGCCTCGTGTTTTCTTCCAGCAGCACGACGAGGGCGGTTGCCTCTCTTCGACGCTGTTCTTGCTTTGGTAGTCTTGCCGCAGGGTACGATCGGACTCGTCGCCACTGTAAAGTCTGTGGGTTGTGCAGTTAATAAATACACAGACTTCAGAAGTAACAAACAAACAGGTCTTTACTATTCGAAGGTCCGGGCGAATCTGCCCCAGCAATCCTGCCACAACACTTATATACTGGTGTGGTCACTATCGGTATTACAGTATACAGAAGCCAAACAAATAGTGCCACACTGAAAGTAGTCCTCTTAAAGGTGAACGGTTACATTCAATAGTTCCCTTAAAGGTAGACGGGTACATACACTACACTTCCTGCATCTAGTCTGTCTAGTCCTGTTAGAATTGTATAAGTTTCAATGAGATCCCCTCTCATTCTTCTAACCTCTAGCGAATATAAACCTAATCGACCCAATCTCTCCTCATACGTCATTTCTGCCATCCCAGGTATCAGTCTGGTGAATATTCGCTGCACTCCCTCCATGGCAAGAACATCCTTCCTCAGATAAGGCGATCAAAACTGCACACAATACTCAAGGTGTGGTCTCACCAAGGCCCTGTAAAACTGTAGCAAGACATCCTTGCTCCTGTACTCGAATCCTCTCGCTATGAAGGCCAACATACCATTTGCCTTCTTAACCGCCTGCTGCACCTGCATGCTTACCTTCAGCGACTGGGGCACAAGGACACCCAGGTCTTGTTGCACTTCCCCTTTTCCCAATCTATTGCCGTTCAGATAATAATCTGTCTTCCTGTTTTTGCCACCAAAGTGGATAACCTCGCATTTATTCACATTATGCTGCATTTGCCATGCATCTGCCCAATCACCCAACCTGTCCAAATCATACTGGAGTTTCTCTGCATTCTCCTCACAGCACACACGCCCACCCATCTTTGTGTCATCTGCAAACTTGGAGATATTACATCTAGTTCCCTTGTCTAGATCATTTATATATATTGTCACTGCCTGCCACTCGGAAAAGGACCCATTTATTCCAACTCTTTGCTTCCTGTCTGCCAACCAGTTCTCTATCCAAGACAGTACCTTACCCCCAATCCCATGTGCTTTAACTTTACACACTAATCTCTTATGCGAGACCTTATCGAAAGCCTTCTGAAAGTCCAAATACACCACATCCACTGGTTCTCCCTTATCTATTCTACCAGTTACATCCTCAAAAAATTCCAGTAGATTAGTCAAGCATGATTTACCTTTTGTAAATCCATGTTGACTTTGTCCGATCCTGTCACTGTTTTCCAAGTGCTCTGCTATTACATTCTTTATAATGGACTCTAGCATTTTCCCCACTACCGATGTCAGGCTTACTGGTCTATAATTCCCCGATTTTTCTCTACCGCCCTTTTTAAATAGTGGGGTTACATTAGCTATCCTCCAATCCATGGGAACTGTTCCAGAGTATATCGAATTTTGGAAGATGACCAGCAATGCATCTACTATTTCTAGGGCCACTTCCTTAAGTACCCTAGGATGTAGATTATCAAGCCCTAGGGATTTATCGGCCTTCAATCCCGTCAATTTCCCTAACACCATTTCCCTACAAATACTGATCTCATTCAATTCCTCCCTCTCATTAGACCCTATGTTCCCCGACATCTCTGGGAGGTTATTTGTGTCCTCCTTTGTGAAGACAGAAGTTGCGCGGAGGCGGGTTGACGGCGGGATCGGAACCCGCTGTCATTTTTTCAAATTTTCCCACCAGTCCCGCCTCCAAACCTGCCTCCTCAGGGCTGGTAAAATCCAGCCCAAGAGGTTGATACATAAGATTAGGGCTCATGGGATTGGGGGTAATATATTAGCTTACATTAAGGGTTGGTTAAAGGACAGAAAACAGAGAGTAGGAGTAAACGGGTCATTTTTGGGTGGGAAGGTTGTAACTAGTCGGGTGCCTTGGGCCTCAGCTATTTACAATCTATATCAATGATTTAGATGAGGGGACTGAGTGTAATGTATCCAAGTTTGCTGACAATACAAAGCTAGATGGGAGAGTAGGCTGTGAGGAGGACATAAAGAGGCTGAAAAGGGATGTAGATAGGTTCTGTGAATGGGCAAGAAGGTAGCTGATGGAGTATAATATGGGGAAAAATGAAATTATCCACTTTGGTAGGAAAAATAGAAAAGCAAAATATTTGTTAAAAGGTGAGAGACTAGTAAATGTTGGTATGCAGAGAGATTTAGGTGGCCTTGTACACAAATCTCAAAGTTAACATGCAGGTACAGCAAGAAATTAGGAAGGCAAATGTTATGTTAGCCTTTGTTGCAAGGAGGATGGAGTACAAGAGTAAGGGTCTGCGAAATGGCGCCTGTGCCTGGTCCAAAATGGCGTCCGCACCGCATGTGCATACTTCTGGTGCAGGCCGCGCCGGATGCCATTTTGGTGAAGTGATAGCATGAGCACTGGAAGCATGCACCTGGAGTATGCAGAATAGCCAGATCGTGACGTCAGTCAGTGTGTAACACTGATTTGATGCCAACGATGCCATTTTCGACATTAGCGCTCCAGCTAACACCCTCTCTTAAACATGCAGAGCTGAACATGCATTCAGCAGCAGGAAGGACCCCTCACCATTAAAAGGGATCATCAACTGCTTTCAAAAAAACAACCCTTGAACCCTCTGTACTTGCAAACTACTGCCTCATCTCCAACCTCCCTTTCCTCTCCAAAGTCCTTGAATGTGTTGTCACCTCCCAAATTCGTGCCCATTTTTCCTGCAACTCCATGTTTGAATCCCCCCAATCCGGTTTCTGTCCCTGCCACAGTACCGAAATGGCTCTCATCAAAGTCACAAATGACATCCTTTGTGACAGTGACAAAGATAAACTATCCCTCCTCGTCCTCCTCGATTTGTCTGCAGCCTTTGAGATGGTTGACCACTCCATCCTCCTCCAACGCCTCTCCACCATCGTCTAGCTGGGTGGGACTGCACTCGCCTGGTTCCATTCTTATCTATCTAATCGTAGCCAGAAAATCACCTGCAACGGCTTCTCTTCCCACTCCCGCATCATTACCTCTGGTGTCCCCCAAGGATCTATCCTTGGCCCCCTCCTATTTCTCATCTATATGCTGCCCCTTGGCGACATCATCTGAAAACACAGCATCAGTTTCCACATGACGATACCCAGCTCCACCTCACGACCACTTCTTTCGACGCCTCCACAATCTCTAAATTGTCAGACTGCTTATCCGACATCCAGTTCTGGATGAGCGAAAATATTCTCCAATTAAATATTGGTAAAACTGAAGCCATTGTCTTCGGACCCCACCACAAACTCCGTTCGCTAGCCACTGACTCCATCCCTCTCCCGAGCATCTGTCTGAGGCTGAACCACACTGTTCAAAACCTTGGTGTCATATTTGACCCTGAAATGAGCTTCCGACCACATATCCGCGGCATAACTAAGACCACCTATTTCCACCTCCGTAACATTGCTCGTCTCTGCCCCTGCCTCAGCTCATCCGTTGCTGAAACCCTCATCCATGCCTTTGTTACCTCTAGACTTGACTATTCCAATGCACTCCTGGCTAGTCTCCCACATTCTACCCTACGTAAACTTGAGGTCATCCAAAACTCGGCTGCCCGTGTCCTAACTTGCACCAAGGCCCATTCATCCATCTCCCCTGTGCTCGCTGACCTCCATTAGCTCCCGGTTAAGCAATGCTTCGATTTCAAAATTCTCATCCTTGTTTTCAAATTCCACCATGGCCTCACCCCTCCCTATCTCAGTAATCTCCTTCAGCCCCACAAGCATCCCCCCGCCACTCCCCACCACCACCCCCCCCGCCCCCGAGATGCCTGCGCTTCTCAAATTCTGTCCTCTTGAGCCCCTAAGCTCTGGAACTCCCTCCCTAAACCTCTCCGCCTCTCTAGCTCTTTTTCCTCCTTTAAGATGTTCCTTTAAAGATACCTTTTTGACCAAGCTTTTGGCCATCTGCCCTAATTTCTTCTTATGTGGCTCGGTGTCAAATTGTTGTCTTATAACACTCCTGAGAAGCGCTTTGGTTTTACTACGTTAATGCACTATATAAATACAAGTTGTTGTTGTTGTAGTTGTTGATTCATTTCTACTGGCTCTTGGTGAGTTTTTAGAAGTGTTTTGTGGTTTGTTATCTTATTTGAAGTTGCTGAAGTGTCCAGGGAGTGGTGTGGCAGGTTACTTCAAGGTTTCTACTCAGACCTGTTGCTCCCGGACATTGGTGCAGTAGTTTGTATATCCCTTGGCCTGCAGCATGACAAAGAGAATGAGCAGAGGTGACACAGAGGCAAGCTGCTCAAAGAGAGAGGAGGAGGGGATGAAGGGCTCTCAGCAGGAGGCCACATCTACCCAGGGTCTCCAGGGAGCAATTCTCTTACCACAACCTCAGCGAGAAACAGTGTATGTATGTGTCCGCTTCACTAAGGAGGTGCTCACTGAAATCTGCCACTTGTTGCAGGCAGAACTGCAGCATCAGTGTAGGGCAAGGACAGCATTGCCAGTAAGCGTGACCATGCATTTTTATGCATCAGGCTCGTTCCAGGCTGGAGCAGGCGATATTTCCAACATGTCCCAGTTGACCATGCACTATTTCATAAAGGAAGTCACTGAGGCTCTGGATGCAAAGAGAGGTGAATACATTTCACTCTCTCTTTCCAGAGAGAAGCAGGTGGAGCGAGCACGAGGCATCACCAGGATAGCAGGCTTCCCCATGGTGCAGGGTGCCATTGACTGCACACATGCCGGTTTGCTTTCTCACAGTTTGTCTGGAGGGCTCCTGGCCCCCTGTGGATAGAGGGCCTCACTCCTCCTGTCCACCTCCTGCACCAAGGCCTCCAGTGCCGGGAGAAAATCTTGGAGCCCTCTCTCTCACCTGTTGTGCCATAACTGCCTGACAGTTGCCTTGTGCCATTAGTACATCTTCTTCCTGCACAGAATGTCTTCCCCAGCCACTTCCAGCACCTGCTCCAGCCAGAATGGACCACCCCTTTAAGAGGTGCAGGCTGGCTTTAAGTAGTGCAGGCTAGCTTTAAGTGGTGCTAGCGTCGCACGAACTTGGGGCCCCTGCTGAGACGTGCAGCCACTCAATAGCGCGATTAATGCTGGGCTGCACGCTACTATCATTCAAATTAGCAGGCAACACAAAGTTTACATGCTGCTTGCATCGGAATCAAAGGGCGCGGGCTAATCGCACATTGCAATACCAGCGCCAATTTTTGTGGGCCATCAAATTTAGCCCCCAGGAAGTCCTGCTGCAATTATATAGGGCTTCAGTGAGACCACACCTGGAGTACTGTGTACAGCTTTGGAAGGATATACTTGCCTTAGAACGAAGGTTCACTAGAATTATTCTTGAGATGATGGCCCAGAAATTCGGGTCTCCACGGGTGAGTACGCATGGGGTACTCACCCGTAAGCCCAATGGAAGTGCCGGTTTCATGCATGCACTGCGCATGTGCAGGAAACCGGCACTTCCGTTCCCCTGAAAGAAGGGGTTGAGAGGTGGAACACGTGCGCAGGAGAGGCTGCGCGTGCGCATCGAACTTACGTTTTTTTTCCAGGTTTTTCCGGGAGGGTAAGTGTCCAGGAGTTACACTTTTAAAAAGCAGGCGCAAGGCCTGCTTTTTACAAGGTAAGTGGTGAATTAATTAAAATTAAAACATTTTTTCCACAGGTTTATTATTTTTAAATACATTAAAGAAAGGTACGTTTATTTTTAGCCCCGTTAGAAAATGTAATTAATTTTTTCAAAAATTTAAATTATTGGCCCAGATATTCGGGTCTCCACGCATGAGTACGCACGGGGTACTCACCCGTAAGCCCAATGGAAGTGCCGGTTTCCTGCATGCACTGCGCATACGCAGGAAACCGGCACTTCCGTTCCCCTAAAGGAAGGGGTTCAGAGTTCGAATGCGTGCGCAGGAGAGGCTGCGCGTGCGATCAAACTTAGGTTTTTTTTGCAGGCTTTCCTGGGAGGGTAAGTCTGCAGAATTTACACATTTAAAAAGCAGTCGTAAGGCCTGAATTAATTAAAATTAAAACATTTTTTCCACAGGTTTATTATTTTTAAATACTTTAAAGAAAGGTAAGTTTATTTTTAGCTCCGTTAGAAAATAAAATTATTGTTTTCAAAAATTTAAATTATTGTTTAAAATAGTTATTTCATGTAATTTATAGTTTATTTAAAAAATGTGATTTAAAAAAAATGTATTTGAAGATTTAGTGATGTTTTGGGGCCGTAGTATTTCTAAGTTTTGACAGCTCTTCCTGTCAAACTTATGAATGGAGCATTCCCTGCTCCGATTGGCTCTCCATGGCCCACGTGATCCCAGGGGACGCATCGAACTAACTGCACCCCTGGGATACGCAAGTACTGCCCACCGGCAGTTGGAGCAGGCCCAGGATCGGAATCCCACGCGGGCCCACAGCTCAACAGCCGGCGCGCAAGGTAAGTGCAGGCCGGGGGCTTGCACCCGCAGGAAGCCCCCGACCCGAATTTCTGGGCCATTGTTTAAAATGGTTATTTCATGTAATTTATAGTTATTTTAAAAATGTGATGTTTTTTAAAAAATGTATTTGAAGATTTAGTGATGTTTTGGGGCTTATAGTATTTATAGGTTTGACAGGTCAAACTTATGAATGAAGCATTCCCTGCTCCGATTGGCTCTCCATGGCCCACGTGATCCCAGGAGACGCATCGAACTAACTGCGCCCCTGGAATACGCAAGCACTGCGCGCCGGCAGTTGGAGGAGGCGCAGGATCGGAATCCCACGCGGGCGCACAGCTCAACGGCCGGCGCAGTAGGTAAGTGTAGGTCGGGGGCTTGCACCCGCGGGAAGCCCCCGACCCGAATTTCTGGGCCATTGGGCCAGAAATTCCAGAACGGGGCTTGCAGCGCGTGCAAGCCCCGTATTTGCACTTACCCCGCGCTCCTGCCGATCAGCTCCAGGGACGCCTGCACTTCCAGAAACTGAAGCAAGAATCCCGGGCAGCGTATGACGTCACGCCGCCCAGGAGCGCAGCCAGCGCGGACCCAGGAGCGTGCAGTGTAAGTGAGACACGCCCCTTGAGGTCTCAGTTTCACTGGACACGCCCCCAATGTTTCTGTCAAGCTGCTTTGCTTTTTTACATGCAAAGCAGCAGTTTAAATAGGTTTTTGGAAGTTTTTTGAAGATTTTGGTAACTTTTATAAACTTTTTAAAATGTTTACATTATTTTGAGTAATCTGAAGTAGTTTTAAAGAGAATTAAAGCAATTTAAAGACTTTTAAAAGCCCTAAAAGAATTTTTTTAATTCCATTTATTTATTTAGCAATGTCGTCGTCATACGTGTCTTCACACTGTTCCCTTTGGGGAACTGTATGAAGTGGTGGAAGGATTTATGGCCGTGATTAACGCTCATTCCGTGACCGTAACCATCTTTGAACCAGCCATTAGGGCGGTTAGTCCTATGGCGGGAGGGTTTTACGGGCTCCCACAAGCTATACAAGGAGGGGGGGCCACCCACACCCACGGACGCAAATATCCCACTGGATGTCAACCCAGAATTTAGAGCCGGAGCTCCGACTCCACTTGCCGGGACTGTCTGGAGCGGGGTTCGAAACCCAACCCTGATCTGGCCCAGCGGCAGGGATCCTACCGCTATGACAAAGGCCCAATCCGATTAGCAACGTGAAATGGCAGCATAGGGCTCCAGTCACGGGGAGGGAAAAGGCGCAGGAAACGTATGGGTGTCACCTTTTGTGCGGAGTGGGCCTTTTGCGTAGCAGTAAGCATCCCCGCCGCTGGGCCAGAAGGAGTAGGGTTTTGAACCTCACTCCAGACAGTCCCGGCAAGTGGAGTCGGAGCTCCAACTTTAAATTCTGGGCGGACATCCAGCGGGATACTTGCGTCCGTGGGTGTTGGTGGCCGCCCCCCCCCCACTCAGATGGGTTGTGGGAGCCCGTAAAACCCTCCCGCCATAGGACTAACCACCCTAATGGCTGGTTCAAAGATGGTTACGGTCACGGAATGAGCGTTAATCACGGCCATAAATCCTTCCACCACTTCATACAGTTCCCCAAAGGGAACAGTGTGAGGATACGTCCGATGATGACCTCTTGCGCAATGCACCTCCTTGGACCCTCAGTCGCAGGTGCGAGGGGGCAAGTGGTGCAAGTGTTAAATTTTTTATTTTATTGACATGTAAAATGTTGGCCCAATAATTCCCTTCCAAATGCGCTAGTACGGTCGGGGTACTTACGCATCTGGCCGGATGAAATGCCGGTTTTCAGCATGCACAGTGCATGTGGGGAAAACCGGCATTTCCTGTCCTCTGAACGAAGGGGTTCAGAGGCAGAACGCGTGCGACTGCACATGCAGCACGTGCGCAGTATAATTCGCCGCTTTCATTAATGCTTTCAGTGAGGTCCAGTCATTACAACTTACACATGAAAAAAGCATGGGTACAGTTGCTACAGAGGCTGCGGAGGAAGATATTTCTTATCGTGGAGCTTCTGAAAGTATGTATGTCTGTATATATTCCTTTGCGTGTTATGTATATATTCCTTTACTTATGTGTATGAATGTATTATTTAATTATGACTTTCAGAGAAAGTAACTTATTGGAAAATCATAATTAAAAACATACATTCATAGTAAAGGAATATAAAACATATATACATATACATAAAGGAATATATGTGGACATACATACATAACTCATTCTCACATTCCATTCACACAGCCACAATTGCTCCTTCTACCTACCGTTCTGAAAACCCTTTAAAAAAAAAATTTTAACTTTAAAACTTACTTAAAATTTCTTAAAATAACTTCCCTCCCTTTCCCAAACAAAAATATTGCATTTCAAAAGCTCCACGATAAAATATATCTTCCTCCGCAGCCAATGAACCACTTTACACTTGCTTTTTTTCAGTGTAAGTTCTGAGGACTTACCCTCACGGATTTCATGAATGAAATCCACGAAGTTCACTGCGCAAGCGCTGCCTGTGCAGTCGCACGCGCTCGAGGTCTGGAAATGCCGGCGTTCCCCGCATGCACTGTTCCTGCTGAACGCCGGCATTTCCAACGGCCAGAAGCGTGAGTACCCCGAGCGCACTCACGCTTCTGGCCTGGAATTTCTGGCCCATTATGTTTGTACTATGAGGAGAGATTGAGTAGAATAGACCTATATTCTCTAGAGTTTAGAAGAATGAGAGCTGATCTCATTGAAACATATAAAATTCTTACAGGACTTGACAGGGTAGATGCTGAGAAGCTGTTTCCCCAGGCGTCTAGAACTAAAGGTCATAGTCTCAGGGTAAGGTGTCGAACATTTAAGACTGAGATGAGGAGAAATTTCTTCACTCAGATTGTGAATCTTTGGAATTCTCTACCCCAGAGGGCTGTGGATGCTCATTCATTGAATTATTCAAGATGGAGATCGATAGATTTTTGGACACTGAGGGAACCAAGGGATATGGGGATAGGGTGGGAAAATGGAGTTGAGGTAAAAGATCAGTCATGATCTTATTGAATGGTGGAGCAGGCTCGAGCGGCCATATGGCCTACCCCTGCTCCTATTTCATTTGTTCTCATGCAACACCTAACTAACAGTGACCAGAACATGACTGAATTCAATATTACATTTGAGGGGGTGGAAGATGAGTCACAAACTAAGGTTTTAAATTTAGGAACGCAAACTTTGGAGGGATGCGGCAGAAATTGACCATGGATAAATGGATAAAACCACAGATGAATACTGGGAGGTGTTCAAAGAAGTATTTGGTAGTATACAAGACCTGTACCTACCCCTAAAGACCAAGGCCTAGAAATTCAGTATAGCCACTTTTGGGGCGGTAAAGTCGGGCGGCCGCTAAAGTTTGCGCCCGCCAGAAAGTGGAGGCCACTTCGCCGATATTCAGTAGCTTTGGCCAAGGAGTTTGCTCGAGCGCTAAAACTGGCGTTGCACGCCTATCTTTAGGCGCTAAGCCGGCGTTGCAGACTGATACCGCCGAGGCCGGGCGCAGCGCAGGTGCGGTCATGTTTTGATTGACAGCAGACACCCTGGCACCGGCCAGCTCTTAAAGGGGGAAGGGTCGACTTGGTCTGCTGCCACGCCCTGGATACTGCAGCCCTCCAGCTAGGCCTAAACACTGCTGCTGGAGAGAAATAGCGCCAGCAAGGATGCAGAGGGCCCGTGAGCGAGCGCAGCGCTTCTCTGCCCATGATTTAAAGGTGCTGGTTAGGGCTTTGGAGAAGAGAAGCCATATCTTGTTCCCGGACAGTGGCAAGAAGCCTCCCAAGAGGGTGTACAGGAGAGCCTGGAGGGAAATCGCCCAGAGGGTCACAGCCAACAGCGATGTCCCCAGGACTGGTGACCAATGCCGGAAAAAGTTTAACGACCTCACTCGGTTGGTCAGGGTGAGTACCCTTTCCAGTGTCCTCCTCATCCTTGCATGTGCACCTCACATTATGGGCAAAGGGACCTCAAAGGCCTAATGGCCAGCCCTCATCCAGCAGCTATGGCACTGGCATGAACATCAATTGCACTTTCTGCACTTTACACACTGGCCAAGCTATTCGACCATGGGAGGCAGTGCACACAACAACAGGGCACCACACTGGCCAAGCTATTCGACCATGGGAGGCAGTGCACACAACAACAGGGCACCACACTGTACTTAGAGGCCGTCCTTTCTCTTGCAGGCCAAGCTGGCACAGAATCTGAAGAGCCGGACTGTCACCGGGGGAGGCCGTGCCCAGTTCCAGCAGCTCAGTGACCTGGAGGGGCACGTGGGTCGACTCATGGGTGCCCGGGTGATTGGCCCCGTTGCAATTGGAGATGCCGACCCTGTGCTGGGCCCCAATGGTAAGGACATGACCGTTTGGACCTCTCTCGTTCCCCTTGCGCTTCAGATCTACATCCTTTGCCACTGTCCGACCAATGCGCAGAATGCCACCACTCATGCCTCCCTCGCTGACGCCCTGTCCTCACTCTAAAGCTACTCTTGTGCCTTCCTGCTTTCAGCTGGTGAGGAGGAGGTCCCTGAAGCTGCGAGTGTCAGTCCCTCGGAAGAGGAGGACGAGGAGGAGCAAGAGGAAGGCGGCACATCGGGGGAACCCTCATCCGCGCCAGGGGATGGCAATGGAGGGGACACGTCTTGCCTGGAGGAGAGCCAGGGGGAAGTGTTGCAGGGGGGTGTAGCTCCTGTGCCCAGTGGCGTCCAGCCACGCGGGAAGGGTCGGGCAGCACGGCTGCCTTCTCCCCAGAGGGGGGAAGTGTTGCAGGGGAGTGTAGCTCCTGTACCCAGTGGCATCCTGCCACGCGGGAAGGGACGGCCAGCTCGGCGGCCTTCTCCCCAGAGGGGGGAAGTGTTGCAGGGGAGTGCAGTTGCTGGGCCCAGTGGCATCCAGCCACGCGGGAAGGGTCGGGCAGCTCGGCGGCCTTCTCCCCAGAGGGAGAGTCCGGCCTCCAGTCCGGAGACGGTCCTCGCCCAGGAGGTGCGCCTCCTTGATCAAATGTCCGCGGACTCGGATCGTTGGCACACCGAGTTCATGGGGGTTGTGGCACGGTTGCCTGAGGCCATTGAGTCCCTGGCTCATAGTGTGTCCGATTTCAGGGCCTCACAGGCCAGGGGTTTCGAACAACTCGCGGCAGCACAGGCCAGGGGTCTCGAACAATTCGGGGCATCACAGGACGCGAGTCGGGCACAATTCGGGGCATCACAGGGCGCGAGTCGGGCACAATTCGGGGCATCACAGGACGCGAGTCGGGCCGAATTCAGGGCAGCACAGGACACGAGTCGGGCCGAATTCAGGGCAGCACAGGCAGTGAGTGGAGAGTTGATCAGTGGTGCCGTGCAGTCACTGGCTGGTCTGATGCGGGCACAGACCAGGGCAGTACGGGCGCTCACTGCTGCCACACTCGCTGTGTCACGCACGCATCGCCAGGGCACCCGCCGCGCTGCTGCAGCACAGTGGTCTGGCCTTCACCAGATTGCTGCGCTTGCTGCAGTGCCAGCCCGGCCGAGTGCCAGTGTCTCTGGCGACCAGCGAGCGCCTGGCATCAGCCAGCTTGCCCCCATTGCTGCAGCCGCCACTGCCACTCCCCCAGCAAAGCTGCGACGAGCTGCTGGAGAGACTGATGCTGCCCAGCCACAGCTGCAGCAGTCAGCAGCCGGCCCCTCGAGGGCCGGAGCTCGTCTAGGCCGACCCCCAAGGGCATCTGCCGTCACGCAATGTGCCCCTCAGGAGCCTTCCCCCAGCCTTGCAACACCCACAGGGCCCAGGTTGAGGCGGAGCAGTAGGTCGGCCAGGGGCCGGAAAAGCCTGGACAAGGACTCGCCCTCTCGGCACACAAAGTAGAGTGTGTTGCCAAATGTTTTTTTATATGGGGGTGGTTGTGTTCTCTATGGGGGGGGTTCTTTTGGTAAGGCCGAGGATGAAGGCCATTTGGATGGACAAGTTTTGTTATTCCTCCCCAGGTTGTGGGAGTGAGATATGTTTTTGACTGTTTTTTGGGGGTGTTGTCTGTTTTTGGGTTTCATGTGGGAAGGGCCCTGAGTTTGTTCAATAAAGCTTTTTATTTATTCAGCTTGTCCATGTGTGATGTTTCAAGTGGTTGTTGCGTTAACCGGCTGAGGGCTTGCGGAGCGGCTGCATTCATGTGCCTTCATTGCCACAAGCCATTCCCTGACAGGGGGCCTAGAAGTGTCGTTCAATAAGCCGCCGACGGACGGCCCTTGGACCTTGTGGCTCTCTCCTGGGCTGGTACTCCTCCTCCTCCTCCTCCTCCTCCTCATGGTCCTCCTGCTCGTCCTCCTGAGGTGGTGGTCCAACGTGAGGTGGCAGTGCCTGAGTCCTGCGGATAGCCAGGTTGTGCAGCATGCAGCAAACGACGACGAACTGGGAGACTCTATCCGGCGAATACTGGAGAGATCCCCCGGAGCGATCCAGGCAGCGGAACCGTTGCTTGAGGACGCCAATCGTTTGCTCTATGATGTTCCTTGTGGCTTGATGGCTTTCGTTGTATGCCTCCTCAGCAGGGGTCCTGGGCGCGCGGAGCGGGGTCATGAGCCATGTACACAAAGGATAGCCTTTGTCCCCGATAAGCCATCCTCTTGGGGGAGGCTGTGCCTGGAACATGTCAGCCACAGTAGTCTGGCGCAGGATAAATGCATCGTGGCTGCTGCCTGGAAAGCGGGCATTGACAGCTAGGATGCGCTGCCTGTGGTCACACACCAGCTGTACATTGAGGGAATGGTAGCCCTTCCGGTTGCGGTAATCCTCAGCATTGTCGATAGGTGCCCGCATAGCCACATGCGTGCAGTCAATGGCGCCCTGCACCATGGGGAAGTCGGCGATCCTCGCAAATCCGACTGCACGCTGCTCCTGCCTCTCTAGGGTCATGGGGAAGGAGATGAATTGGTGTCTCCTTGTGAAAAGGGCATCGGTGACCTGCCGGATGCAGCGATGCACGGCGAACTGGGAGATGTTCGCTATGTCCCCAGCAGCGGCTTGGAAGGAGCCACTTGCATAAAAGTTCAGAGCCACCGTGACCTTCACTTCCACCGACAGAGACGTCCTGCACATCAGCTGTGGACGCAGATCTCTGTGAAGCAGCTGGCAGATCTCTGCAACCACCTCCCTTCTGAAGCGCAGCCTCTTAACACAATGCGCGGCAGTCATGGTGAGATAGGACACCTGCTGGCGGTATTCCCTGAGTGGGTAAGGCCTACGTTGCTGATGCCTGATGGCCCCTCTGCGTCTAGGCATGGCTGGCCCTCTCACACAGCGTCTGTGAGCCCTTCGCACATAATGCTGGAACTGAGGGTTGGAACCCCATGCAGCCCCCATAATATACTTGCAAACAGTGAAATCACAATGAGTCAAATTTCCAAGCTCTGGCCAGAAGCCAAAAATACCTCTCCTATGTTGGCCCAAATCAGTAAGGTCTCTTCCTTGGTCTCTGTCCAGAAATCCGTAGCACTAAAGTCATTGCAGCAAAATGGCTGGCCTTTATAGTTCAGTCTAAGTGCCCTTTAATTAGCACTCCCCGAGGCCCGCAGGGCCTCTGCTGCGTTCCACTTCACAGTTCTTAACAGCGCCACGCCCACATTGGGCGGGCGCCACTGAAGTTCCGGTTTGGGGCGCACAAACGGCGTTGCACGACGAAATGACGTCATAAGTTGCGCGCGCAGCTGAGCGCGCGCAAACACTTTGCGCCGGCGCTATATGTCAACTGAAGTTGGGCGTAGGTGCAGATCGTTCTGCGCCCGGTCGCTAAGTGCCTAGCGCTTGAGATCTACTCCTCTTATGGCGCTAACGGCTGGCAAACGCAACTGAATTTCTAGGCCCAAGAGCTTGACTTAGAATCATAGCATCATAGAATGATATAGTACAGAAAGAGGCCATTCGATCTATTGGGTCTGAGCCGGCTCTTTGGTAGAGCTATCAAATTAGTTCCACTCCCCTGCTCTTTCCACTGTAATTTTTTTCATTTCAAGTATTTATCCAATTCCCATTTGAAAGTTATTGTCAAATCTGCTTCCACCACCCTTTGGAGGCAGTGCATTCCAGATTACAACAACTTCCTGTGTAAAAAAATGTTTCCTTATGTCGCCTCTGGTTCTTTGCCAATACCTTAAATCTGTGTCCTCTGGTTACCGAATGGCCTCCTTCTGTGCCGTATCATTCATTCTGTGATGCTGTGATTCTGGATACGAGGAAAATTCAAAATAAATCAAGGGGACGAAATTACTAGGTTTAATATAAGTTTAAAAAATGGTAATGGAGAAAACAATGAGACTAAAGATAGACTAATCTCCAGGGCGTGATGCTTTCCACCCCATGGTATTAAAAAAAGTAGGTGAGGAAATTGTAGATGCTCTAGTCATGATCGCCCAAAATTCTCTTGATTCAGAATTGTCACCTTAGATTGGCAAATTGCCCACATCACTCCATTATCTAAGAAGAGTAGGAGAAGCAAACTAGGAAACTTTAGGCCTATTTGTCTAACACCTGTTACTAAAATCTGTTATTAGGGACAGAATGACTGAACATGTGGGCAAATATGAACTGATCAGAGAGAGCCAGCATGAATTTGTAAAGGTTAAGTCATGTCTAACAAACCTAGTTGAATTATTTGAAGATACAACTAACATGGTAAATAAGGGAGTGTCTATGGATGCTATTTATATGGACTTCTAGAAGGCATTCGAAAAGGTTCCTGTGGTGTATGTAACCGTTCCACCTTTAAGAGAACTATTTTAAGAGTGGCACTACTTTATCTTGGCTGCTGTATACTGTAATACCGGTGGTGACCACACCGGTATATAAGTGCTGTGTAACGATTTATTGGGCAGTTCAGCCCTGCCCTTCGACTAGTAAAGACCTGTTAAAAGTTACTCTTGTGGTCTGTGTAATAATTCTCATTATAACACACAGACTTAACAGTGGCGACGAGTACGATCTTACCCTGCGGCAGAGATACATCCAAGGCAGTTGACGGGCGTTGAGAGGAGGCATCCGCCCTCATCATCCTGCTGAGAAAAGACGCAGGTCTGAAGAGCAAAGGAAGAATTCTGACACGAAGCCTTCCATCAGCAACAGGCAGTGATCTTCCCTTCTATCACGGTGGTGGGTAAGCCGATCAGCGACGAGCAGCAAGTCGGCCACGGTGGCTGTGAAGTAGGGGAGGGAAAAACGGAGGATATAAGGGCGGAGAACTCGACCACGGCCGGGGAAAAGAGCCGGACAGAAGTCGGGGCCAGAGGCGCTGAGACTGGGGCAGCGTAAGGCACGGGAGCCGTGGTGAATGCAAACGCAGCCAGTGTAAAAGACCGGGCTGCAAGCGGACTGGGAGACGCAACAGCGTCGAGAGAGAGCTCGACCGCGACAAACGCAGCCGGTGTAAAAGACTGGGCTGCAAGCGGGCTGGGAGACGCAACAGCGTCGAGAGAGAGCTCGACCACAACTGGTGAGAAAGGCCGGGCAGCTACCGAGGCCACGAGGCGCAGCGACCGGGACAGCGTAAGGCGCGGGAGAAAATAAATAAAAACCGCGGAGAACTCAGCCGCAGCCGGGGGAAAGGACCGGACTGCAAGAGGGGCTGGGAGGCACGATTTGAAAACCGTTGGGGAGGGCGAACGCAGCAATACGGCAATCGCCATTACAGCCAGCGGGGGAGAAAGGCAAACGCGGGAAGCTGCCATTTTCGTAGGCGGGGAAGAAGACAAGCGCGGGAAAGCGCCATTTTGAAAAAAAAAAAGTTAAAGAAAAATTTCTTTTTGTTTCTCAAGAAGATTGCGAGGATGCCTAAGCGTGGTAACATCAACGATTTCGATCCCGATGTTGAAGATTGGGCCACGTATGTAGAACGCATAGAGATATATTGTAAGGCAAATAAAATATCAAATGAAGATAAAGCACTAACCTTACTAAACTCAATGGGTGCGAAGACATACGGGCTATTGAAGCATCTTCTATCACCAGCTAAACCGGCGGATCAGACTTTCGCTAATATTGTTGCTGTCCTGAAGAATCATTTGAACCCCACACCGCTGATGTTAGCGGAACGATTTAAATTTTATGCGAGAACGCAACTGAAAGAGGAAAGCAACGCGGAGTATTTAATTGAACTGCGTAAGCTAGCGAAATACTGTCAGTTTGGGGAAAGCCTGACAGAGGCACTGAGAGACAAATTTGTGTGTGGATTGTCGAAAGAAGGAACACAAAAGCGGCTGCTTGAAGAGAATGATCTTACACTTGATAAGGCTGTCTCTATTGCAGCATCGCACGAAGCCACAGCGAGAGGCACTGCGGAAATGCAGCTGAAGGCAGCGGTACTCAGCGTAGATCAAATGGCTTTGGGTACAACGAAATGTTATCGTTGTGGGAAGACAACACACGATCAGAACCAATGCTGGTTTAAAAACCAGGAATGTAGAAAATGTGGCAAGCTTGGTCACATAGCTAAAGTATGCCGGTCAGGAAAGAAGACCAGCAACAAAAAGTCACCGCAGGAAAAGTGCAGAAAGGTACATAAGGTGGCTGAGAAGAGTTCGGATGAACAGAATTCGGATTCAGACTCCAACAGCAAGGAACTGGGTAGTCTGAGAATTCACAATGTGAGTAAGGAAGCTGACCGACAAACTATCTGGGTCACACTGCAGATAGCAGGAGTCCAAGTGAAGATGGAATTGGACACCGGATCGGCGTTAACGGTTATGAATAAGCAAGATTACAAAAGGTTATTCACACATATTCCCCTACGGGATACAGAGATAGTATTGCAGACATACACGGGGCAAAGAGTATACCCCATCGGAAAGATAAAAGTCAAGGTGGTACACCAGGGCAAAGAACACCAAGGAATGGACATATATGTACTACCTGAGGGAGGTCCACCACTTCTGGGACGGGAGTGGATCAGGAAAATAAATATGGACTGGCACTCCCTAAAAGCAATAACGGTAGATTCCGGAAAAAAAGATGTTAAACCTGAACGATTGTCCAGAATATTGGATGAGGGCATATGCAGCAGTGACAGTGACAAAGCAGAGAGTGAGAACTCGGTGAAGACAATCAGCTCAGACTCTGGAACTGATGATGGTAAGACGAGCCCATGTGCGAAAGATAAGTCTAAAATGGACTTGCAGACTAATGATGGAAAAACGAAGGAGTGCATAAATGCTTCAGAAGAGAACAAAGCATCAGAACAGAATTCCACTGAACAACAACAACATAGTTTGACAGAGAATTCTGAGTCTGTCCAGTCTACAGACATGCACATTTCTGAGGAACACCAGGCTCGAACTCAACTCAATTTCAAACTACAACAGCAATTAGAACAAATGATTCGCCGTTTTGAGCAAGAGATGAATGCAAAGAAAAAGTTCTTTGACACAGAGTGGGAGAATCTGGAAAGACAGCAGAAGCAGCTGATTGAGAAAATGGAACAGGAACACACAAACCGTCTGCGCGATGAGGCCAAACGAATCAAAGCTGAGCAAGAAAGGGAATATGTCAAATTCATCGATCAGTTGAAAGCTAAGAAGAAAGAGCACCCTTTTGTGAGCAGTGTCAGCAGTAATAAGCCACTCAGGGAATTGGTGGCAGAGGCAAAAGCTGAAGTGATGGAGGAAATAGATGACAATAGAGAAGAAGCAGAAGATGATGACTCATCTGAACCATTATCACCCCTATCAGGTCACGCACGTGGTCCCTCCGAACTGAGCCAAATCAGTCTGGAAGTAGAAAAACTTCCCAAGGTACTCGCGCCTTTAGAAGTCAGCAATGCTGGTTCTGAAGTTACGAAAGTTCAAGCTGTTAACTCCAGTGAAGGACTATTAGATGAGTCACCCCAGCAACGAGAACCTACTACACCACTGAAAACTACTACACCACCGAGGCGTTATCTGGACCGAGTCAGGAAGCCTCCAGAGAGACTGAATCTGTGAACTGTTTTTACATGAAGTTGTGTATATATGTTGTTATATGATGTTAATGGGGAATATATACTGTTAAGCTAAAAAGGGAGGATTGTGGTGTATGTAACCGTTCCACCTTTAAGAGAACTATTTTAAGAGTGGCACTACTTTATCTTGGCTGCTGTATACTGTAATACCGGTGGTGACCACACCGGTATATAAGTGCTGTGTAACGATTTATTGGGCAGTTCAGCCCTGCCCTTCGACTAGTTAAACCTGTTAAAAGTTACTCTTGTGGTCTGTGTAATAATTCTCATTATAACACACAGACTTAACAGTTCCACCTCAGAAATTGTTAACAAAAATGAGTGTGTATGGATTTGGAGGCAACCTATCAACATGGGTAAGGAATTGATTAGGAGGTAGGAGACAAAGCGTAGGGTTAATGAGTATGTACTCAAATTGGGAGGATGTGACTGGATTGTCACCCAGGGATCTGTACTGAGGCTTCAGCTTTTCACTATATTTATAAATGAGTTGGATGAAGGAATTGAGAGCCGTATGTCCAAGTTTCTGATGACACCAAATTAGGTGCCACAGTGAACAGTGTAGGCTGGAGCAGAAAGTTGCAAAGGGACATTGATAGATTAAGTGAGTGGGTAAAACTGTGGCAGATGAAATTCAACATGGGGAAGTGTGACATCATCCACTTAGGAACTAAGAAAGATAGGTCAGAGTATTTTCTAAATGGTAAGAAACTAGGAACTCTGGAGGAGCAGAGACATTTAGGGGTCCAAGTTCAGGAATCATCAAAAGCTAGCAGACAGGTACAAAAATAATAAAAATGTTTAATGCAATGTCTTTTTTTATTCGTTCCTGGGATGTGGGCAAGGCCAGCATTTATTGCCCATTCCTAATTGCCCTTGAGAAGATGGTGGTGAGCCACCTCCTTGAAACGCTGTGATCCGTGTGGTGAAGGTACTCCCACAGTGCTGCTAGGAAGGGAGTTCCAGGATTTTGACCCACTGAAGGAATGGCAAATATATTTCCAAATCAGGATGGTTTGTAACCTGGAGGGGAACTTGCAGGTGATGGTGTTCCCATGTGCCTGCTGCCCTTTTCCTTCTAGATGGAAGAGGTCACAGATTTGGGTGGTGCTGTCAAAGAAGCCTTGGCGAGTTGCTGCAGTGCATCTTGTAGATGGGACACACTGCAGCCATGGTGCGCCAGTGGTGGAGGAAGTGAATGTTTAAGGTGGTGGTGGATGCCAATCAAACAGGCTGCTTTGTTCTGGATGATGTTGAGCTTCTTGAGTGTTGTTGGAGCTGCACTCATCCAGGCAATTAGAGAGTATTCCATCACACTCCTAACTTGTGCCTTGTGGATGGTGGAAAGGCTTTGGGGAGTCAGGAGGTGAGACACTCGCCCCAGAATACCCAGCCTCTGACCTGCTCTTGTTGCCACAGTATTTATGTGGCTGGTCCAGTTAAATTTCTGGTCAATGGTGACCCCCAGGATGTTGATGGTGGGGGATTCGGCGATGGTAATGCCGTTGAATGTCAAGGGGAGGTTAGACTCTCACTTGTTGGAGATAGTCATTGCCTGGCACTTGTGTGGCGCAAATGTTACTTGCCACTTATCAGCCCAAGCCTGAATGTTGTCCAGGTCTTGTTGCATGCGGGCATGGACTGCTGCATTAGCTGAGGAGTTGAGAATGGAACTGATCACTGTGCAATCATCAGCGAACATCCCCACTTCTGCCTTTATGATGGAGGGAAGGTCATTAATGAAGCAGCTGAAGATGGTTGGGCCTAGGACATTGCCCTGAGGAACTCTTGCAACAATGTCCTGGGGCTGAGATGATTGGCCTCCAACAACCACAACCATCTTCCTTTGTGCTAGGTATGACTCTAGCCAGTGGAGAGTTTTCCCTCTGATTCCCATTGACTTCAATTTTACTAGGGCTCCTTGGTGACACACTCAGTCAAATGCTGCCTTGATGTCAAGAGTTGTCACGTTCGCCTCACCTATGGAACTCAGCTCTTTTGTCCATGTTTGGACAAAGGCTGTAAGGAGGTTGGGAGCCAAGTGGTCCTGTCGGAACCCAAACTGAGCATCGGTGAGCAGATTATTGGTGATTAATTATTGCTTCATAGCACTGTCGACAAAACCTTCCATCACTTTGCTGATGATTGAGAGTAGACTGATGGGGTGGTAATTGGCCGGATTGTATTTGTCCTGCTTTTTGTGGACAGGATATACCTTGGCACTTTTCCACATGGTTGGGTAGATGCCAGTGTTATAGCTGTACTGGAACAGCTTTGCTAGAGGCGTGACTAGTTCTGGAGCACAAGTCTTCAGCACGACAGCTGGGATGTTGTCGGGGCCCATAGCCTTTGCTGTATCCAGTGCGATCAGCTGTTTCTTGATATCATGTAGAGTGAATTGAATTGGCTGAAGAGTGGCTTCTGTGATGTGGGAACCTCAGGAGGAGGCCGATATGGATCATACACTCGGCACTTCTGGCTGAAGATGGTTGCGAACGCTTCAGCTTTGTCTTTTGCACTTGCGTGCTGGGCTCCAACATCATTGAGGATGGGGATTGTTATAAATCTCATCATCATAAAGAAACTACTCATGAAATAATGCTGGACAGCCAGCTGGTGGCGCCATCCAAGGAGTATAAATACACAGGCATGGGCCCAGCTTACCAGGGACATTTTGTAAGACAGGAACTAGTGAAGTACAACTAGACCTCCATATTCTGAAACAAGTTGATTAAAGCCTTGCTTTATACTCAAACCAAGTGCGTAGTGAGTTTTATTACGTCAACTTAATCAACTTGATATCGACCCCATGCTCTGAGTGATTTCGGGAACAGCCAGCTACAATTTCAACTGCAGAAGGGAACTCGGGCATAGAAATCAATCCATCATGGACAAACTACTCAGACCCACTCATCTTGACCTGGACCCAAATTCACCTACAACTGCTAAGGTATGGAAACACTGGTATCGTACCTTCAGCAACTTCCTCAGGGTGTGTGGTGAGAATGTTCCTGATAAATTAGAGATACTTGCCAATTATGTATCTCCTCATGTGTTTGACTATATCGAAGACTGTGTAGACTATGACTCTGCTATCCTAATAATACAGCGACTATATGGTAAGGCCCCAAACGAAATTTTTGCTCGGCATCTATTGGCCACAACTCGACAACAATCTGGGGAATCACTTGAAGAATTCCTTCAAAAGCTTTGCAGGCTCAGCAAGGATTGTAACCTTAAAGCTGTCACAGCTGAGCAGTACCAGAAGGAGCTAATTCACAATTCCTTTATTAATGGAATTACGTCTCCCTTCATACGTCAGCATCTGTTGGAGAATAAAACCCTCGAGTTACAGGCTGCCTATGACCAGGCGTGTTCCCTGGACATAGCAAAGAGGAATGCAGATACCTATCTTTTACCTCATGCACGGGCTGCTGCTATCACTTTTAATGACTCCTTCGATAGGTCTCGGGCGGAAGCCCTCACTGATGATGACTCTAACTTAGCAGATGGTAACCCTACCCTAGAAGCCTTCACTGATGAAGACCCCACCCTAGTGGCATCTTGGCAATCTGGAAGGAAGTGTTTCTTCTGTGGAGGTGCGTTCCATTACAGGAAATTGTGTCCTGCTCGTAACGCAACCTGCAATCATTGCAGCAAGAAAGGTCACTTTTCTAAGGTATGCCAGTCAAGAGCCTCTGTTAGTAAGAAAGGCCACCTTTCTAAGGTATGCCGGTCGAGGGCTCCTGTTAGTTTTACAGCTACTATCTATAAAACTGCTCCTCCCCCAAGAGCCACTACTAAGGTTAAAGCTGCTATCTATGAAACTGCTCCTCCCCCAAGAACTACTACTAAGGTTACAGCTGTCAAGGGTAAAACTGCCCCTCCTCCCATCACAGCTGTTTTTCCCCAAAGTCTGTCCCATGCAGCCACGAAGGTTTTAGTAAATGGACACATTTTGAGCGCACTAATTGAATCATGCAGCTCTGACAGCTTCATTAGTGAGCGGGCTGTCAGTAAGTTAAAACTGCATATTTACCCCTCGGACAGGGAAATTGCAATGGCTCTGACGACACTGACCACCAATTCTTCCAGCTTTTGTCTTGTCGACCTTATTCTCAATGGCCGCACTTATTTCTCCACCCGGCTCGGGGTGCTCAAAAACCTATGCAGTGATGTGCTCCTGGGACAGGATTTCCAGAAACAACACAAAAGACTCACTTTTGAGTTTGGAGGGTCAAAGCCAGAGCTTACTATTTCCAAAGTACCGTTTTGTGCACTTTCGGCAGCTTCACTCGACGAGCCCTCCTTGTTTGCCAATCTTTCCCCCCCGATGTAAGCCCATAGTCACTAAATCACGACGTTTCAGCCAAGATGATCGATCCTTTATCGAGGCAAAAATCTCTCGCCTTCTAGCTGACGGTATCAATGAGCCATTTTCATCTTCCTGGCGGGTTCAAGTCATCGTTATTAAAAATCCTCTGAAGCAACACAAGAAACGTCTTTGCATCAATTACTCACAAACTATTAACCAGTATACCGACCTGGATGCCTACCCACTACCACGCATCGATGACATGGTCAATAACCTTGCCAACTACAAGGTATTTTCAACTTTTGATTTAAAGAGCGCATATCATCAAGTACTGGTAAAGGACTCTGACAAAAAGTATACGGCCTTTGAGGCCAATGGTCGGCTTTACCAGTTTTGTTGCCTGCCATTTGGGGTCACCAATGGGGTGGCCATCTTTCAACGGGCAATGGATAGCCTAGTCAAACAGGAGAACCTAATGGACACTTTTACATATCTGGATAATATCACCATTGCTGGTCATGACCAGAAGGAGCATGATGCCAATCTCCAGAAATTTTTTGATGTTCTCCGTCATCACAACTTAACATTATATGAGTCCAAATCTGTGAAATCAGTACCATCAGTCAACATCCTTGGCTACTGGGTGGGCAACGGTGTCATCAAACCAGATCCGGAGCGACTTCATCCGCTTCAGGAGCTCCCTCCCCCTACAAATCTCGTCTCTCTTTGTCGGGCACTCGGCATGTTCGCCTATTATGCGAAATGGATACCCCACTTCTCTGACAAGATCCAGCCCCTGCTTCACGCAAAGTTATTTCCATTGGAGGCAATGGCAATTTCAGCTTTCAACCTCCTCAAGCGACAACTGGAAAAAGCCACGCTTCGTTCCATTGATGAAACTCTTCCTTTCGTGGTCGAGTGCGATGCATTGGATGTGGCGATCTCTGCTACCTTGAATCAAGGTGGTCGACCCATTGCATTTCTGTCCAGAACTTTGCAGGGTACCGAGCTCCATTATCCTCCTGTCGAGAAGGAGGCTACGGCCTTCATCGAAGCTGTACGTAAGTGGAGTCATTTTCTCACTCGCCGCCATTTCACACATAACCGATCAGCGCTCCGTGGCCTTTATGCTGGATAACCGTAAACGCACTAAGATCAAGAATAACAAAATACAACTCTGGAAAATGGAATTGGCCGCCTTTGGATACACCATACACTATCGACCCGGCAAAGAGAATGTGGCCCCGGATACACTCACGCGGGCATTCTGCTCTTCTATGTCAACTTCGACTCTTGCGGATCTTCATGCTGACTTATGCCATCCTGGCATTACCAGTATGTTGCACTTTGTGCCATCTAAAAATCTCCCATTTTCAATGGAAGATGTGAAAAGAACATGCTCCTCCTGCGGAGTTAAAACCACAATTCTTCTGTCCATCGGATGGCTTACTCATACACATTATGCAGCCTATGAAGCGACTCAGCATTGACTTTAAAGGGCCATTGTCTTCCTCAATGCGAAACACCTACTTACTTACTATGGTGGACGAATATTCACGGTTTCCCTTTGATTTCCCCTGTCCCAATATGCTTACCTCCAATGTGATCAAATGCCTTGATCAAGTCTTTTCCCTTTGCGGTACGGCCATTTTCACCCACTCTGATCGGGGTTCCTCCTTCGTGTCAAGCGAACTCAAAAGTTATCCCTCCCAACGGGGAATTGCCACAAGTAAAACGACACCATACCATCCCATCTATAACGGAAAGTTTGAGAGATATAACGCTATCATTTGGAATGCTGTTCGTCTTGCACTGAGGTCACACAACGTACCAGACCAGCAGTGGGAAACTATGCTCCCTGACGTGTTGCATTCCATCAGGACTCTTCTTTCTACGTCCACCAATGTCACACCTCACAAGCGATTCTTCAGCTTCCAGCGTCGCTCCACACATGAGACATCCCTACCGTCATGGTTGGCAGCTCCCGGCCCCGTGCTGCTAAGAAGATTCGTCCGATCTTCTAAAAACGATCCCCTCGTCGACGAGGTAGAACTCATGGACTTCAATCCCACGTACGTGCATGTGCGGTACCTGAGGTGGCCGGGACATTACATAATGTAATGAGAAAGGATTAATTAGCAATCTTGTTGTGCGGGGCCCCTTGGGTCGGAGCAATCATAATATGATAGAATTCTTCATTAAGATGGAGAGTGAAATAGTTGACTCAGAGACCAGGGTCCTGAATTTAAATAAAGGAGACTACGATGGCATGAGGTGCGAGTTGGGTAGGATTGATTGGGGAATGTCACTCAAAGGGTTGACGGTGGATGGGCAATGGCAAACATTGAAAGATCGCATGGATGAACCACAGAATTTGTTCATCCCAGTTTGGCATAAAAATAAAACAAAAAAGGTGACTCAACCGTGGCTAACAAGGGAAATTAGGGATAGCATTAGATCCAAGGAGAGGACATATAAATTGGCCAGAAAAAGCAGTAAACCTGAGGTTTGGGAGCAGTTTAGGGTCCAACAAAGGAGGACAAAGGGATTAATTAAGAAGGGGAAAATAGAGTATGAGAGTAAGCTTGCATGGAACAGAAAAACTGACTGTAAAAGCTTTTATAGATATGTGAAGAGAAAAAGATTGGTGAAGTCAAGCATAGGTCCCTGGCAGTCAGAATCAGGGGAATTTATAATGGGGAACAAAGAAATGTCAGACCAATTAAATACATACTTTGGTTCTGTCTTCACAAAGGAGGACACAAATAACCTCCCAAAGATGTCGGGGAACATAGGGTCTAATGAAAGGGAGGAACTGATAGAAATCAGTATTTGTAGGGAAATGGTGTTAGGGAAATTGATGGGATTGAGGACCGATAAATCCCCAGGGCCTGATAATCTACATCCTAGGGTACTTAAGGAAGTGGCCCTAGAAATAGTAGATGCATTGCTGGTCATCTTCCAAAATCCGATAGACTCTGGAACAGTACCCATGGATTGGCAGGTAGCTAATATTACCCCACTGTTCAAAAAGGGTGGTAGCAAGAAAACGGGGAATTACCGACCGGTAAGCCTGACATCGGTAGTAGGGAAAATGCTGGAGTCCATTATAAAGGATGTAATAGCAGAGCACGTGGAAAAAAGTGACCGGATCGGACAAAGTCAACATGGATTTACAAAAGGTAAATCATGCTTGACTAATCTACTGGAATTTTTTGAGGATGTAACTGGTAAAATAGATAAGGGAGAACCAGTGGATGTGGTGTATTTGGATTTTCAAAAGGCTTTCGATAAGGTCCCGCATAAGAGATTAGCGTGTAAAATTAAGGCACATGGGATTGGGGGCAAGGTATTGACTTGCATAGAGAACTGGTTGGCAGACAGAAAGCAACGAGTTGGAATAAGGGATCAGTCCTTGGACCCCAGCTATTCACAATATTTATTAATGATCTGGACGAGGGAACTAGATGTAATATCTCCAAGTTTACGGACGACACAAAGCTGGGTGGGCATGTGTGCTTTGAGGAGGATGCCGAGAAACTCCAGGATGATTTGGACAGGTTGGGTGATTGGGCAGAAGCATGGCAGATGCAATATAATGTGGATAAATGCGAGGTTATCCACTTTGGTGTCAAAAACAGGAAGGCAGATTAATATCTCAATGGCAATAGATTGGGAGAAGGGGAAGTGCAACGAGACCTGGGCGTCCTTGTGCACCAGTCGCTGAAAGTAAGCATGCAGGTGCTGCAGGCAGTTAAGAAGGCAAATGGTATGTTGGCCTTCGTAGCGAGAGGTTATGAGTACAGGAACAAGGATGTCTTGCTGCAGTTGTACAGGGCCTTGGTGAGACCACATCTTGAGTATTGTGTGCAGTTTTGGTCACCTTATCTGAGGAAGGATGTTCTTGCCATGGAAGGAGTGCAGCGAAGATTCACCAGGCTGATACCTGGGATGGCAGGAATGACGTATGAGGAGAGATTGGATCGATTGGGCTTGTACTCGCTGGAGTTTAGAAGAATGAGAGGGGATCTCATCGAAACTTATAAAATTCTAACAGGACTAGACAGACTAGATGCTTGAAGGATGTTCCCGATGGTCGGGGAGTCCATAACCAGGGGTCACAGTCTAAGGATAAGTGGTAAGCCATTTAGGACAGAGATGAGGAGGAATTTCTTCACCCAGAGAGTGGTGAACCTGTGGAATTCTCTGCCAAAGAAGGCAGTAGAGGCCAATTCATTAAATATATTCAAGAAGGAGTTGGATATATTTCTTAAGGCTAAAGGGATCAAGGGATATGGAGAGAAGGCAGGAACAGGGTGCTGAATTTGGATGATCAGCCATGATCTCATTGAAAGGCGGAGCAGGCTCGAGGGGCCGAATGGCCTACTCTTGCTCCTATCTTCTATGTTTCTATGTTTCTATGACTCCACCGTTTCGCTCCGGGACCTAGCTCCCTGTCTAGCTGGTTCCATGGACCCAACTGATAGAGGGAACCACGGTGATGATGCCGACACTCTGTGCTCCCTCGAAGATGACGCCCTACCTGGGGCATCAAGAGATCTGCCGGCTGCCCCACTGGATCCACTCGGGGAGCTGAGCGCTCCCCGTGGGATGGCCACCCGAGGCCAGGACGCCGGTCAATCCCCGGCTATCAAACAGGATGAAGCCAGCTCTGCACCTGTGGGGACCTGCACCTGGAGTCACGATCTCCCCAGCCTCCCTCGGGTCGATCAGGGCAACACGGGCCCTGTCGATCCACCGGTATGGATCAAGCGGCCCAGGGACCAAGACACGGTCCGGGGAGACGTGCCTTCTAGCCATAAACAAAGATCTAAAAGACTGCGGCTATTCGTTGTCCGCCTAATCTGTTAAGAGGAAGTCATCGGACTTCCACATCTTTTAGGCAGGAAGAATGTTATAAATCTCATCATCGAGAAACTACTCATGAAATAACGCTGGACGGCCAGCTGGTGGCGCCGTCCAAGGAGTATAAATACTCGGGCATGGACCCAGCTTTCCAGGGACATTTTGTAAGACAAGGAACTAGTGAAGTACAACTAGACCTCCATGTTCTGAAACAAGTTGATTAAAGCCTTGCTTTATACTCAAACCAAGTGCGTAGTGAGTTTTATTACGTCAGCGATATTCATGGGGCCTCCTCCTCCTGTCAGTTGTTTAATTGTCCACCACCATTCATGAGTGGATGTGGTAGAACTGCAGAGCTTTGATTTGATCTGTTGATTGTGGGATCGCTTAACTCTGTCTTTAGCATGCTGCTTTCACTGTTTAGCATTCATATAGTCCTGTGTTGCAGCTTCCCTAGGTTGGCACCTCATTTTTAGATGCACCTGGTGCTGCTCTTGGCATGCTCTGCTACACTCCTTATTGAACCAGGGTTGGTCCCCTGGCTTGATGGTAATGGTAGAGTGAGGGATATGGATTGTGGTGGAATACAATTCTGCTGCTGCTGATGGCCCACAGCACCTCATGAATGCCCAGTTTTGAGTTGCTAGATTTGTTCTGAATCTATCCCATTTAGCACGGTGGTAGTGCCACACAACAAAATAGAGGGTATCCTCAGCGTGCAGTGGGGACAACGTCTCTACAAGAGTGTGCGGTGGTCACTCCTACCAATGCTGTCCTGGACAGATGCATCTGCGACAGGTAGATTGGTGAGGACGAGGTCAAGTAAGTTTTTCCCTCGTGTTGGTTCTCTCACCATATGCCGCAGGCCCAATCTGGCAGTTATATCCTTCAGGACTAGGCCAGCTCAGTCAATAGTGGTGCTACTGAACAACTCTTGGTGATGGACACTGAATTCCCCACCCAGAGTACTTTCTGTGCCCTTGCGACCCTCAGTGCTTTTTCCAAGTGGTGTTCAACATGGAGGAGTACTGATTCATCAGCTGAGGGAGGACAGTAGATGGTAATCAGCAGGAGGTTTCCTTGCCCATGCTTGGCCTGACGCCATGAGAGTTCATGGAGTCCAGAGTCAATGTTGAGGATGCCCAGGGCCACTCCCTCCCAACTGTACACCACTCTGCCTCCACCTCTGGTGGGTTTGTCCTGCCAGACATAACCAGAGATGGTGATGGAGGAGTGTGGGACATTGCCTGAAAGGTATGATTCTGTGAATATGACTAAGTTAGGTTGTTGCTTGACTAGTATGTGGGACAGCTCTCCCAATTTTAGTACAAGTCCCCAGATTTTAGTGGTAGGGAATTCGATAGTTAAGGGAGCTTACAGGCGTTTCTGTGGCCACAGACGTGACTCCAGGATGGCATGTTGCATCCCTGGTGCCAGGGTTAAGGTTGTCACTGAGCAGTTGCAGAACAGTCTGAGGGGGAAGGGTGAACAACCAGAGGTCGTGGTCCATATTGGTACCAACGACATAGGTAGAAAGAGGGATGAGGTCCTGCAGGCAGATTTCAGGGAGCTAGGGAAGAGATTAAAAAGCAGGATCTCAAAAGTAGTAATCTCTAGATTACTCCCGGTGCCACGCACGAGTGAATATAGAAATAGGAGGACAGAGCAGATGAATGCATGGCTGGAGAGATGGTGCAGGAGGGAGGGCTTCAGGTTCCTGGGGCTTTGGGGTCGGTTCTGGGGGTGGTGGGACCTGTACAGGCCAGACCGGTTGCACCTCAACAGAACCGGTACCAATATCCTCGCGGGGAGGTTTGCTAGTGCTGTTGGGGAGGGTTTAAACTGAGTCGGCAGGGGGGATGTGTACCAGGATGTAGCATTAGAAAGGAGAAACAAAGGGCACAAAGGATTGGGAGAGACGGATAGCGCTAAAGCAAGAAATAGTAAGATATTAGGTGGGGTCAGACTAAGCAAGAACAGAGGATGGTCTAAGGTAGGTTTACAGTGTATGTATGTGAACGCAAAAAGCATAGTAAACAAGGTTGGTGAGCTGCAGGCGCAAATAGCCACATGGGAATATGATGTTATGGCAATAACGGAGACCTGGCTCAAAAAAAGGGCAGGATTGGGTATTAAATATGCCTGGATATAGGGTGTTCAGGAAAGATAGGAGGTGGGGTGGCAGTATTGGTTAAGGAGAACATAAGAACATAAGAAATAGGAGCAGGAGTAGGCCATTCGGCCCTTCGAGCCTGCTCCGCCATTCAATGAGATCATGGCTGATCTTCTGCCTCAACTCCATTCACCGATCCTATCACCATATCCCTTGATGCCCTTACTAGTCAGAAATATATCGACTTCTGTTTTGAATATACCCAATGACTGAGCCTCCACAGCCCTCTGGAGTAGAGAATTCCAAAGATTCATCACCCTCTGTGTGAAGAAATGTCTTCTCATCTCAGTCCTGAATGGCCTACCCTTTATCCTAAGGCTGTGGCCCCTGGTTCTAGACTCCCCAGCCAAGGGAAACATTCTCCCAGCATTCCCAGAATGTTACAGTGCTGGAGAGAGAGGATGTCCTGGATGGGTCAAGGACAAAATCGATATGGTTAGAGTTAAGAAATAATAGAGGTGCCATTATACTACTAGGTGTATTCTATAGGCCACCAACTAGTGGGGAAAATATGGAAGAGCAAATTTGCCGAGAAATTACAGAGAGAGGCAAGAAATATAGAGTAGTGATAATGGGGTCTTCAACTATCCTAATATAGACTGGAATAGTAATAGTGTAAAGGGCAGAGAGGGGAAAGAATTTCTGAAGTGTATTCAGGAGAACTTTCATGCTCAGTATGTTTCCAGCCCAATGAGGAAGGAGGCATTGCTGGGTGTGGTTCTGGGGAATGAAGTAGGTCAAGTGGAGCAAATGTCAATAGGAGAACATTTAGGGAACAGTGATCATACAATCATAAGGTTTATATTAGCTATAGAAAAGGATAGGGAGCAATCTGGAGTAAAAAGATTTGCAGGCAAAACTGTAATCAAACGATGGGCTGCCTTTAAAGAGGAAATAGTTCGGATACAGTCGAGGTACATTTCCACTAGGGCGAAAGGTAGTGCCACTAAAGTCAGAGCTCCCTGGATGATGAAAGAGATAAAGAGTAAGATGAAGCAGAAAAAGAGTGCGTATAACAGATGTCAGGTCAAGAATACATCTGAGAATCAGGCTAAATATAGAAAGTTCAGAGGAGAAGTGAAGAAGAAAATAAGAGGGGCAAAGAGAGATTATGAGAATAAAATGGCAGCTAACATAAAAGGTAATCCAAAACTCTTCTGTCGGCATATAAATAGTAAATGGGTAGTAAGAGGAGGGGTGGGGCCAATTAGAGACCAAAAAGGAGATCTACGCATGGAGGCAGAGGGTATGGCTGAGGCGCTAAATGAGTACTTTGCATCTGTCTTCACCAAGAAAGAAGATGCTGCCATAGAAATAGTGCAGGATGAGGTAGAGGAGATACTGGATGGGATAAAAATTGATAAAGAGGAGGTACTAAAAAGGCTGGCTGTACTTAAAGTAAATGTCATAAATCTCATCATCGAGAAACTACCTATGAAATAACACTGGACGGCCAGCTGGTGGCGCCGTCCAAGGAGTATAAATACTCGGGCGTTGGCCCCAGCTTGCCAGGGACATTTTGTAAAGACAAGGAGCTAGTGGATACAACTAGACCTCTATGTTCGGAAACAAGTTGATTAAAGCCTTGCTTTATGCTCAAACCAAGTGCGTAGTGAGTTTTATTACGTCAGTAGATAAGTCACCAGGACCAGATGGGATGCATCCTAGATGAGTTCTGATGAAGGGTCATCGACCTGCAATGTTAACTTTGTTTCTCTCTCTACAGATGCTGCCTAACCTGTTGAGTATTTCCAGCATTTTCTGTTTTTATTTCAGATTTCCAGCATCTGCAGTATTCTGCTTTTGTAAGATTGAGAGGAGATTTGATAGAGGTGTTCAAAATCATGAGGGGTCTGGACAGAATAGATAGAGACTGTTCCCATTGGCAGAAGGGTCAAGAACCAGAGGACAGAGATTTATTGTGATTGGCCGAAGAACCAAAGGCGACATGAGGAAAAACCTTTTTACTCAGCGAGTGGTTGGGATCTGGAATGCAATGCCTGAAAGGGGGGTGGGGGCAGACTCAATCACGGCTTTCAAAAGACATAGAAGATAGGAGCAGGAGTAGGCCATTCGGCCCCTCGAGCCTGCTCCACCATTCAATGAGATCATGGCTGATCATCCAAATTCAGTACCCTGTCCCTGCCTTCTCCCCATATCCCTTGATCCCTTTAGCCTTAAGAAATATATCCAACTCTGTCTTGAATATATTTAATGAACTGGCCTCCACGGCCCTCTGTGGCAGAGAATTCCACAGGTTCACCACTCTCTGGGTGAAGAAATTCCTCCTCATTTCAGTCCTAAATGGCTTACCCCTTATCCTCAGATTATGACCCCTAGTTCTGGACTCCCCAGCCATCGGGAACATCCTTCCTGCGTCTAGTCTGTCCAGGCCCGACAGAATTTTATAGGTTTCGATGAGATCCCCTCTCAATCTTCTAAACTCCAGTGAGTATAAGCCCAATCGAAACAATCTCTCCTCATACGTCATTCCTGCCATCCCAGGTATCAGCCTGGTGAATCTTCGCTGCACTCCTTCCATGGCAAGAACATCCTTCCTCAGATAAGGCGACCAAAACTGCACACAATACTCAAGGTGCGGTCTCACCAAGGCCCTGTACAACTGCAGCAAGACATCCTTGTTCCTGTACTCGAACCCTCTCACTACGAAGGCCAACATTCAATTTGCCTTCTTAACCGCCTGCTGCACCTGCATGCTTACCTTCAGCGACTGGTGCACAAGAACACCCAGGTCTCTTTGCACTTCCCCTTCTCCCAATCTATTGCCATTCAAATAATAATCTGCCTTCCTGTTTTTGCCACCAAAGTGGATAACCTCACATTTATCCACATTATAGTGCATTTGCCATGTTTCTGCCCAATCACCCAACCTGTTCAAATCATACTGGGGTTTCACGACATCCTTCTCACAGCACACCCTCCCACCCAGCTTTGTGTCATCTGCAAATTTGGAGATATTACATCCAATTCCCTCGTCCAGATCATTAATATATATCGTGAGCAGCTGGGGTCCTAGGACCGATCCCTGCGGTACCCCACTAGTCACTGCCTGCCACTCGGAAAACGACCCGTTTATTCCAACTCTTTGTTTTCTATTTGCCAACCAGTTCTCTATCCAATTCAATACCTTGCCCCCAATCCCATGTGCCTTAATTTTGCACGCTAATCTCTTATGCGGGACCTTATCAAAAGCCTTATCAAAAGTCCAAATACACCACATCCACTGGTTCTCTCTTATCTATTTTACCAGTTACATCCTCAAAGAATTCCAGTAGATTAGTCAAGCATGATTTACCTTTTGTAAATCCATGTTGACTTTATCCGATCCTGTCACTGTTTTCCAAGTGCTCTGCTATTACATCTTTTATAATGGACTCTAACATTTTCCCCACCACCGATGTCAGGCTTTTTCCCTGCTTTTTCTCTACCACCTTTTTTGAATAGTGGGGTAACATTAGCTACCCTCCAATCCATGGGTACTGTTCCAGAGTCTAACGAGTTCTGGAAGATGACCAGCAATGCATCTACTATCTCTAGGGCCACTTCCTTAAGTACCCTAGGATATAGATTATCAGGCCCTGGGGATTTATCGGCCTTCAATCCAGTCAACTTCCCCAGCACCATTTCCTTACAAATACTGATTTCTTTCAGTTCCTCCCTTTCATTAGTCCCTATGTTCCCCGACATCTCTGGGAGGTTATTTGTGTCCTTCTTTGTGAAGACAGAGCCAAAATATGTATTTAATTGGTCTGCTATTTCTTTGTTCCTCATTATAAATTCCCCTGATTCTGACCGCAAGGGACCTACGCTTGACTTCACCAATCTTTTTCTCTTCACATATCTATAAAAGCTTTGGCAGTCAGTTTTTATGTTCCCTGCCAGCTTACTTTCATAATCTATTTTCCCCCCTCTTAATTAAAAGGGAGTTGGACAATTACCTGAAGGAAAAAAATTGCAGGGCTACGGTGAAAGGGCGGGGGAGTGGGACCAGCTGAAGTGCTCTTGCAGAGGCACGTGCTTGACGGGCCGAATGGCTTCCCTCTGTGCTGTTACCATTCTATGATTCTAAGATTCTCTGACCTTGCAGGGTTGACTGGGCTGGGTATGCCATTGTCGTGTCCGAAGGCGGTGCCTAGGTCGATGCTGGGTAGTCCATCCGGTTTTATTTTTATTCTTGTCGGCCTTTATGTCAAGGGGGCTGTAATACAAAGGGATGGAAGTTTTGTTATAGTTATATAAAGATCTGGTTAACTCCATTCAGAGTTACTGTTTGCAATTCTGGGTGCCACACCTCAGGAAGAATATATTGGCCTTGGAACAAGTGCAGCGCTGATTCACCAGAATAATACCTGAGCTGAAACGTGTTAAATTATGAGGACATTTTGCAGAGACTCAGCTTGTATTCCCTTGAATGTAAAAGATTAAAGAGTGATCTAATTGAGGTGTTTAAGTTAATTAAATGAGTTGATAGAGTAGATAGAACCTATTTCCTCTGATGGGGGTGTCCAGAACAAGGGGCTTAACCTTAAAATTAGAGCTAGGCAGTTCAGAGATGGTCTCAGGAAGCACTTCTTCACATAAAGGGTAGGGGAAATTGGGAATTATCTCCCCAAAAAGCTGTTGAGGCTAGATTAATTGAAAATTTCAAGATAAATATTGATAGATTTTTGTTAGGCAAGGGTATTAAAGGTTATGGAACCAATGTGAGTTGATGGAGTTAAGATACAGATCAGCAGGAATGGCAGAACAGGCTTTAGGGGCTGAATGGCCTACTCCTGTTCTTATGTTCCCAAATGAGCATCATTGCAACCAAGACCTGACTGACCAAGTTTGTACCATTGAGGCTAATGAAATGCCATTGAAGGAACTTACCAGTGAGAAACAAAATAAAATGAGTATGTCTATTTTTTGCCCACAAATAGGTGTGCTGCACACGTCGTCTGTTCAGGTGGGCACAAGGACAATGTGAAATTCCTGGTGGTACATCATTATAATGAGTTAGACATGCAGCCAGCATTACCCGCTCTAATTATTGGCTGCATGCTTGTTTTGCAGAGAAGTCGGGCTTTACTGAAGCCACTTAAAGGCAACCTGCACCTCTTAAAACGAAGGTGCACTGTGGCTGCAGATGGCAGGAAAGCTTCACAAGTGGAAAAATGGCTGCAGGAGTTCCAAAGAGGGCACCCGGGTTCTCTGATGCAGCTTTGGAGGCCCTGGTCCTTGTGGTAGACAGGGTGAGGGCGATCCTGTTTCTCCAGGCAACACCTCTGCCCTCAGTGTGAAGATATTGCTGAGGAGGCCAATCATGGAGTTTAATTCGAAGGACATGACGTCAATGCTGGAAAAAGTTTAATGACCTTGCCAGAGTTGTCAAGGTAAGAATCTTACCTCTCACATCAGCTACCCTCTCCTCGCACCTACACCACCTGCAGCCTCACTACTCACAACACTCCCCTCCATCGCTTCCCTTCAATCACTGCCCCACACTTCGTTCTACCTCCTTCTCAGCCTACTCACGCACTCTGCACCTCCTACTCTCACCGCTATTGCAACCTTCACTTTCCAGCACCTCACACAACATCTGCACTATTTCACCATGGCAGACACATTCTCAAAACAGTTCACAAGACTGTCACTAATACAGGAGAAAATCATGCACAACATGAGGCAGTTGGTGGTGACCAGAGGAGGCTGAGCCCACCTGTACACCCTTCCACCACTTAAGGTAGACGTGCTGTCTATCATGAGCAGGGGCAAGTCATGGCAATGGTGACTGGTAATGCTGGAGGAGAGGTCACGCATGGTTTCTTCACATCTTATCATCTTTTTCCATTCTTACTTCTATCTCACCTTACACACTCTGCATGACAAACTGCAGCTGCTTTCACCAGGCACTTCTCCCTCTCTACTCTTCCTTCACACTAAAATATAACCCTTTTCCCTCTTTTTTATTTCAGGTGCTGAAAATGTCAATGCCCCTGTGCCATATCAGGAATAGGAGGCAGCATCACTCAATCTGACCATAGCAAGCACCAGCTCAGAGATTGGTACCACATGTACTTTAGAGAATAGGCTAGAGGAGAGGTCTTCACGTGGTGAATCACCAGGCACAAGTGTGTAGGACCTCGGACAGGTGTATCGCCCATCATAGGTCTCAGCTCACTGGAAGGCGTGATTACATGCTAGCTCTGCTACAGAGAACTCAGATGCAGGCTTTGAGGGCCCAGGCTACCGAAGAAGGCTGATGGGCATATGCCAGCAAATGCAATGTGCAATGGGCAGCTTGCCAGCGAGCTTGTGCATAATGGCTTAGAGCATGGAGGAATCCAGCTCCAAATTGCGTCAAGACCTTGCGCAGAGCATGGAGACCATCCTGTCCAACATGGAGCAAGTGGTCAGCCCTATGAACACAACAGTGGCGCCCACTATAATGGTGCCTCTGCTAATAGCTCTGACAGTGTCCATGGCAGCTCACATTTCTGCCTTGGAAGCTCATTGCTACTATCTTAGCTATGGGTGCCAGCACTGACAGGGGCATCACATCACTCCTGCACTCTGTTGTCGCAAAGAGCCATAGGAGTGCTGAGGAGCTGTCCCAGGACAGCGGCCTTGGTTCCATGGGAGAAGCACCTGCTGCCCTCTTTCTGGATGAGAGGATGCCCTCAATGCCCAGAGCTACTCGAGGTCGCTCACCATGGTCACTTAAAGTGTCCTCAATGGAAGCTCAACAGCCTTCCACCTCCCAAGCTGAAGACACTGGGGATACACCTCATAGTAGCACTAAGATAGGTAAACAATCACACAAGATAGGCATAAGGGTTTGTACAAGGGTGATTTTTAATTATTCCTGTTAACTATTATACCGATATGGAATAAAATTGTTGGAGTAATTTTTTTTCTGGATTTGGTGTTGGCCTTAATATTTGTAGTCAAGTGAGTGTAAGACCCATAAGGCTGGACTGAAAGAAGGCACTTGGATGGTGTTAAGGATTGCGCGACTGTTGGTGTATTGGGGTGGGAGGGATGGTTCATGTGATGCGCTCTTCAATGAGTTGCTATCTGAGAATTTGGCAACTAGGGGCTCTAGCGGTCAATGCTGCTCATGCTCTTCCTCCTCCTTCTCCTTCTCTTCCACTTCTTGCTGCTGACATGGTGTTAAGGGCTGATGCCTCCATATTGCAAAGTTATGCAGCAGGTAGTGCATGATTACAAATCTGGAAACACGGTCAGAGGTGTACTGCAGAATTCCCCCAAATGGTCCAGGTGTTACTTGAGCACACTAATGGTCTGCTCAATTATATTTCGGGTGGCGGCAAGGCTCACATTATAGGGCAGCTCTGTGTCTGTTCCTGGGTTTCTGACAGGAGTCATGTCTGGAAGGGATACCCCTTGTCACCCAATAGCTAGCTTGTGACCTGATGGCCTGGTTAGAATAAAGGTGACACAAAGGACTACACAGGCTGACTGAGTCATGCTTGCTGCCAGGATTATGACATAGACCTGCATGATGCGCTGCCTGTGGTTACAAATAAGCTGGACATTCAAAGCTGCACCTTTCTATTGAGAAATATGCAGGCTGTTGATGGGAGGCACACAAGGCAATGTGGGTGTAGTCTATGGCACCTTGGACCCTGGGTAAGTCTGCAATGTGGGAAAAGCCTATTGCTCTCTCATCCTGCTTCGCTCTGCCCATTGGGAATGTGATGTAGGTGTTCCTCCTGGTATAGAGAGCCTCAGTGACCTCCCTGTTACAGTGGTGCACAGAAAACTGGGAGATGCCGCAAATGTCACCTGCTGCAGCCTAGACGGAGCCCGTGGTGTAAAAGTTAAGGGCAATGGTGGCATTGACACACATAGGTAGTGCTGTCCATGCCCTGGTTTGAGGCTCCAGTTGCGGCTCACACTCAGCTACATCTCACACATTGCTCCTCCGTGAAATTGAGTGACAAGAAGTACTCCCTGAAGACCCGCTGTGGGTGTGCACTCCTGCACAGTGCCCCCTCCTCCCCCTTCTCCCAGCTGCTCCTGCTCTCTCCTGTCTTCTTGGCTGATCCCCATTGTGTTCCAGACCCAAATGTAGACCTACCAGACCACCCATGACTGCAAAGCAGATAAAAAGTCCAGCATCAGAACAAAGATTTTAACAGAAGTCAGAATTCAGTTGCAGAATTCAGAAAATAGGTTTAAAAAAAAGCCCAGAAGTTAACTAGCAGCCTAAGAGGACAAACCAACAACTAACCTGTACGGAGTGGATGAGCCCTTTAAACAGTACTCCTGCAAGGTCTTTGGTGAGTGTCAGAGCCATAATTTGCTGGGTGAGTTTATCACGTGGGAGGTGATGGGGCAAATGAATTTTGCAAAATGATCCTACAACAAGCATTAGACCATTATTTAAATATTATAATGAGACACTTAAATATTTCAGGCGGATGCCTTGGATACCTACTGAGCAGCCCAATCCAATATGGCGGGCAGCGCATTTCTGGTGCGGCATGAACATCCACCTGCCATATTGGAACCTTAGGTGCCTGTTCTTGTAAAACAGGCTCAGCGTGATCAACCTTCTTGGCCATCGTGTCTAAAAGCAGAAAATATAGCCCCAGTGAGAGCAGGATCAGATTTTCCCGTGATGACCTCTACCCCTGGTGAAATAGATTTAGAATCTTAGAAACCTACAGCACAGAAGGAGGCCATTCAGCCTGTCATGTCTGTGCTGGCTCTTTGAAAGAGCAATGGTGCTTAGACCCACATCCCTGCTTTTTGTGACCTTCACTCCATCATAAGTTAGAAGTGGGGATGTTCGCTGATGATTGCACAGTGTTCAACTCCATTTGCAATTCCTCAGATAATGAAGCAGTCCATGCAGACATGCAGCAAGACCTGGACAACAACCAGGCTTGGGTTGACAAATGGCAGGTAACAATCATGCCACACAACTATCAGGTAATGACCATCTCCGACAAGAGAGACTAACCACCTCCCTTTGACATTAGCATTGCCATCAACAATCTGGGGGTTGCTATTGACCAGAAATTCAACTGGACTAACCACATAAATGCTGTGGCTACTAGAACAGGTCAGATCATAGAATCATAGAAAGTTACAGCACGGAAGGAGGCCATTTCAGCCCATCGTGTCTGCGCCGGCCAACAAAGAGCTATCCAGCCTAATCCCACTTCCCAGCTCTAGGTCCATAGCCCTGCAGGTTACAGCATCCCAAGTGCACATCCAAGTACTTTTTAAATGTGGTTAGGGTTTCTGCCTCTACCATCCTTTCAGGCAGTGTATTCCAGACCCCCACAGCCCTCTGGGTGAAGAAATTTCCCCTCAAATCCCCTCTAAACCTTCCCCCAATTACTTTAAATCTGTGCCCCCTGGTTTTTGACCCTTCTGCTAAGGGAAATAGGTCCTTTCTATCCACTTTATCTAGGCCCCTCATAATTTTATACACCTCAATAAGGTCTCCCCTCAGCCTCCTCTGTTCCAAGGAAAACAAACCCAGCCTATCCAGTCTTTCCTCATAGCTAAGATTCTCTGCTCCCGGCAACATCCTTGTAAATCTCCTCTGTACCCTCTCTAGTGCAATCACATCTTTCCTATAATGTGGTGACCAGAACTGCACGCAGTACTCTAGCTGAGGCCTAATTAGTGTTTTATACAGTTGAAGCATAACCCCCCTGCTCTTGTGATTTTAGTATCATCTGCAAACTTCTTAATCTTACCACCTATATTCAAGTCAAGATCATTGATATATACCACAAAAAGCAAGGGACTGAGTACTGAGCCCTGCGGAACCCCACTGGAAACAGCCTTCCAGTCACAAAACACCCATCAACCATTACCCTCTGCTTCCTGCCTCCGAACCAGTTTTGAATCTAACTTGACACTTTGCCCTGGACCCCATGGGCTTTTAACTTCGTGACCAGTCTGCCATGTGGATCCTTATCAAAAGCCTTGCTAAAATCCATATACACTACATCAAATGCACTACCCTCATCTACCCTCCTTGTTAGCTCCTCAAAAAATTCAATCAAGTTTGTCAGACACAACCTTCACTTAACAAATCCGTGCTGACTATCCTTGATTAATCCGTGTCTTTCGAAATAAAGATTTCTCCTGTCCTTCAGAATCCTTTCCAATAATTTTCCCACCACCGAGATTAGGCTGACTAGCCTGTAATTACTCAGTCTATCCTTTTCTCCCTTTTTAAACAAGGATACATTAGCAGTCCTCCAGTCCTCCGGCACCACACCTGAAGCCAGAGAGGATTGGAAAATGATGATCAGGGCCTCTGCTATTTCCTCTTTAGCTTTGCTTAACAGCCTGGGATACATTTCATCCGGGCCTGGGAATTTATCCACTTTTAAAGCTGCTAACCCCCTTAATACTTCCTCTCTCACTGTGTTTATTTCATCTAATATTTCACTCTCCTCCTCCCTGATAGTAATGTCTGCTTCGCCCCTCTCATTTGTGAATACAGACGCAAAGGGGTGATTTTTATTCAGAAGTCGGGAAGGAGGCGGGACTACAACATTCGGGGTTGTAGTCCCGCCTCCATCGAGATGCGGCCAATCCACGCGATTTTAACTTGATTGACCTTGTTGAGCCCGCCCAGCGGACTCAGCAGGCCAATTAAGGGCCACCCGGCAACAGGTGACGTCATAGACTGAAATTTCATCTATCAAGAGGTTTTGACAGATGAAATATCAGTGTTTCACAGCTGTTTGAAGCTGTCAAACACTGAGGGGGAGAAATTGGGTGAGTAGTGCCACCTGTGAGCGCCTAAAGAGGCAGTCAGTGGCTGTAGCACCACTGGCTGCGTCTGCGGCGATATTCAGTAGGGGCACTAATGGTGGCATTAGGCATTTGCGCTGCGCCGCCGCCGATGATGTCATCGGTGTGTGCAGCGCCCCATTCATGCCCTGTTCGCGATATTTGGTAGCGAACGCAGCAGCTGCGCCGCTCGCTACCCGCGCCCGGTTTACGGGGCCTTACTGAACGGCAGCGGCGCAAGTTAAGGTGGAGTTGCGGGGCGGCCGCTTTTTCGGCGGCTGCCTGCCAGCACCTCCGTCCCCGGCCTCCTAACCCCCCCCCCCGCGGCATTGCCGGCTGTTTCCCGAGAGCCCGGCACTTCTCCTTGGTGCCGGGCTCATTTGCCGGCACTCGCGATCGGGGATTGTGCTGTTGCAGGCACCTCCCCCTTAACAGTGGGAGGAAGGCCTGCAGTACCGCATCGTGCTGTGCCGCAGCATGTGGCGCTGCGGCACGTTGCGCTGTGATAATCAGTTTCAGCGCCCTAAGATAGACGCGGAGCGCCTCGAGCCTCGCCCCGTGTCCCTCGAGGGGCACTGAAACTGAATTTCTGGCGATCGGTATCACTCCGGTCGCTGCGCTAAATCCTGCGCTCCGCCGACTTTTGCGCCACTTTGTCGCCCCAACCCAATTTCTAGGCCTGACAGTCTTACTTCTAATCTGAGTCCTCCTACACAGACTCAGTTAGAAATCTCACCGGCACAGAAAGCTGCAGGCTGTCACTTTTGACAGTTCACGGCCATTCTGCTTTCTGTGCCGGTTAGATGATGGACTCCCAAAAGCTAGAGGAAGGAAGGCTGAAAAGGTAACTACAGGTAATTTCAACTTCTTTACACACTTTAGACACACCAAACACACTTACCTTTGCACTCATGCACCCATCACTCACCTGAACACCGACATCTCGACCCCTCCAAGTCCTTCAACCCGATGGCCCGACTCCTCTAACTTGGCGTGGTTTGGAGCCATCGGGAATCCCACACTTCAAGCTTTAAAATAGGGATTAGGCTAAAAACTGCCTGTTAACTACCTGTTAACAGGCAGTTAATTGGCACTAATCCCTTCCCGCTTCGGGTAGGCGGGTCCCAGTGCGGGATTGATGCGCTATCAATTACTGAGAAAGACTGGAAGTTAAGAGAGTAACAAACAGGCTTTTATTAGCTAAAGAACGAAGGCATGCCTCTAGTGGTCGACTGGTCCTGAATGCCTGGGGAACTGCAGAGCAGCCGCCTTTATACCAGGGCATATGGGTGGAGCCAGGGGCGGAGCCAGCTGAGGCATGCACAGACAGGTACAACAATGGGCAAGAGTGAACAACAGTGAAGTGAACAACAGTGAACAACAGTGGAGTGAACAACAGTGAACAACAGTGGTTTACCACTGTGGGTACCCGCCTCCTTTGAAACTTACATGCAGGCGGGTTGGGGGCTGGATGGTGTTGGGACCCCCGAATTCGGGACTTTAACCCCCCGCACGCCTCCAATCCCGACTCCACGGGTCAATGAAAATCGACCCCAAAGCATTCATTAAGAACCCTACAGACATCTCCCGCCTCCACACACAGATTACCCTCATGATCTCTAATAGGTCCTACCCTTTCTTTAGTTATCCTCTTACTCTTAATATGGGTATTCTGTGGCAAGTGGCTCAGCTCCTGATGCCCCAAAGCTTCTTCACCACTTGCAAGGCACAAATCATGAGTGTGATAGAACCCTCTCCACTTGCCTGGATGGTGCAGCTGCAAAAACATGGAAGAAGCTGGACATCAACCAGGACAAAGCAGCCCACTTGATCAGCACCCCATCCACCAGCTAAACATCCACTCCCTTTATCACTGTCATACTGTGGCTACAGTATGTGCTGTCAACAGAATGCACTACAGCAAGTTGACAATGCTTCTTCAGCAACACCTCCCAAGCCCGCGACCTCCACCACTTAGGACAAAGCCAGCAGGTGCATTGGAACAATATCACCTCCAAATTCCCCTACAAGTCACACACCATCCAGACTTGGATATATAGGGTTGTTCATTCATTGTTGCTGGGTCAACATTCTGGAAGTCCATACTTAATAGCATTGTGGGAGTACCTTCACATGGACTACAGTGGTTCAAGAAAGAGGCCCAACACCACCTTCTCAAGAGCAATGAGGCATGGGCAATAAATGCTGGATTTGCCAATGACGGCCCAATGCCAATGTAATACCCACTGGAAATGTTATGTACGCTAAGTATGGTTATCAATCTTTAACTTAGACACTGTATTATCATTGTTATAAATCCCTGGGTTAAAGTTGCCCATGTGAAGGTACGGCAAGAACTTTTAAGGACACAATGTGACTAAGAGCAGACTTTCCATAATTCTGCACCAGTATCAACTGTTGCAGACAGTGAGGCTGCGCAGTCTCCAGGCAGAAACCCCAGGAGGAAGGGGTGGAGTCGGGTTTTTCGAGCGGGAAACGCGAGCGACTGGAAGAAAAGAGGGCAGGAGCTCTGAAAAGAGGGCTCAGGAGGCAAATGGCTGCCGCATCCCGTCCCGGGCTTCCAAACTCGGCCGCCGCCCTTCGTATTAGTAGCTCTGCATCCAGAACTCAAAGTGGGATTCAGTGATCGTGAAGAGAATTCAACGAAGGGGTTCGGAGTCGTAAGTCTTGCAGACATTATACATACCATGAGCTCCAACTTAAGCGCGCCAATGAAAGAGTGCACTCGAATTTGGACACAGGGACAGATTCTCCTTTGAATCCATATAAATGGAGAATGTATGTTTATTATGTCTAGATTCATTCTAATGTATGCAAATGTCTAATTTAGGTCATTGACCCGTAATCTTCTTATACTGTCTGACGTTAAAACTATAAAGTAAGATAATTAGAATTAAGCCATTGTAGTAGTGATCTCCTTACTGGACTATAGAATACTGTCTACAACAGAGACCACATCTCACATATATCTAGAGAACCATGAAGGGGTTGCATTTTGGGGGCTCGTCTGGGATTGTGGTCTATTTATGTAGTAAACTAACAGTATTGAATGCTCATTGCTAAGAGAGTGGTTTGTGGTTTCTACTGGGCTGTTTGAGCATAAAAGATGGATGTTATTGAGGTTGAAGCTTGGTGCAAACGGAAGCAGATAGCTACTACCCATGCCATTGTGCTGAATGGTGTTGCTAACGATGACCCTGATGATGTCTTGCTAAGGGCTCTGAATTGTGTCAAAGCCTTTGGAAAGGTTAGGATAGTTGAGCGCTGCTTGGATACAGCTACCAAGAAGCAGTTTGTGTTGATCCAGACATCAGAGAACCTGAGAGGTCATGGTTTACCTGAGGCAGTTGGGCTTTCTGAAGAGGCTGGTCCCTGGCCAGTTCAGTTTGTCCCTATTACTACTAAGGAAGAAGAAGGGTTTCAGACCAAGTTGTTGTCATTCTTGAGACAAGAAGGAAAGACTATTGCTGATGTCAAAGGTCTGATAGGTCCTTCGGCCCTGGATATGAACACTCAGTTGGTCAGTGCCATTAGTTCTCTGGTGGATAAATGCACCAATCTGCCCTTCGAGGCTCAGGGATACCGTAAGCTCCGTATGTTCTCAGGAGTGAGACCAACTCCCAGTGGGGAAGAGGAGTATGACGCCTGGGCTGAGCAGACCCTGCCTCTGCTAGAGGAATGGCAGTGCAGTGACAATGTGAAGAGGCAGAGAATAGTAGAAAGCCTTAAGGGTCCTGCTGCTGACATTGTAAGATTCTTAAAGGCGCAGAACACCTCTGCTACTTCCTTTGACTACATGCAGGCTCTAGAAACTGCCTTTGGAACTACTGAAACCATTTCAGATTTGATGGTCAGATTCAGAAGCACATTCCAGTGTGAGGGAGAGAAGCTGTCCAGTTATCTGCTGAGAATAGACAAACTGCTGCATTGTATGTTACGGAAAAGAGGGATTGAGTTGCCTGAAATGAATCGGTTCCGCATTGAACAGGTTGTGCGAGGTGCATTGCTCGAAGACATGACTGCTCTTCGCATACGCATGACCCATAAGTTGCGAGATCCACCTACCTTCATTGAGCTGCTAAGGGAAGTCAGAGAGGAGGAGGATATGCTTCAGGCCCGGAATGTAGCAAAGAGTGCTGTGATGTCCAAGCTTGTGACTCCTGTTACAGTTCCTACTCCTAAGGGTGATGTCAACCCTGAGATGGAACAGCTGAAGAAGGAAATAAATGTCATGAGAGCCGAGATGGCATATTTTCGGTCTAAGCCCAACACAGAAAGGGATGACGCACGGGTGCAAAAGGTTGAACACCCTGCGAAGTCTAACAGCAAAATGAATGATTCCTCTAAAGGATACCCCCATGAAGGAGATAGACCTGGAGTCTTTTGTTATAACTGTGGAAAGGATGGACATTTCAAGTGAGAATGTAGAGGTGAGGAAAATCTAAAAAAAGTAAATGACCGTCTCATAAAACTTACCAAGAAGTCGGGAAACTACAAAGGGGCACAGTAACGGAACGGCCTGCTGTCCCTGTAGTTAAGACACGTTCCGCTAAGTGCAATAATAGACGAGGGGATATGAAAGACATCATACCTGAAGGTTTAGTAGGGCCGAGTTCTGCTGTATCAATACAGATTGAAGGCATTTATACTAAAGCTATCCTCGACACGGGTTCTCAGGTTACCATACTGTACAGATCCTTCTATGACCGATACCTGACGCATTTGCCGTTAACCCCAATCAGTCTTCTGCAGATCTGGGGCCTTAGTCCTGCTGATTACCCATATGATGGCTATTTGTCGCTGAGGTTGGAGTTCTTGGAAGCTGATGTAGGGACCACTGAGACCATTGATGCACTTGTGTTGGTTTGCCCTGACCCCATGGTGAAAGGTGAGGTTTCCATACTGGTTGGCAGTAATACACCCATAGTGAGACGACTCCTGACAAGCTGCAAAGAGCAGGGAGGTGAAAACTTCTTGAGCACCAGACACATTCACCCTGTTTTCAAAAGGGCTTTTGAGAAACTGCCTGAACTTTCTTCCGACGTAGATGATAGCAAAAGAGGAACTGTGTGGTACGTTCGAGCCAAACCTATCACCCTGCATCCTGGAGGAGTGGCTAGAATCCCTGGGATACCAAAATTCCCTGGAACGCCAGGTACTGAAGCCATTCTGATAGAGTCACCTGATGATCCTGCAGAAGAGTCACGGTTTCCAAATGAGCTTCTGGTGAGACCAGGGTTGCAGACCCCGACAGCTGTGATGTCAAGGAGAGTTACAGTGACCGTGAGGAATATGTCAGGCAAAGGAATCACATTGAGGAAAGGAATGCCGATTGTGCATCTGTTTCCTGTAAATGTACTGTCGTCACATGTGAAGGAAGAGTCCAAAGTTAACTCAACTGGAGATCTGACACCCTCCTCCTTCAACTTTGGAGATTCATTCGTTCCTAAAGAATGGAAGGACCGATTAGTCAGGAAGATGATGGAGCGGAGAGGAGTTTTCTCTACTCATGAGTTTGATGTTGGTTGTAGTAAGAGTACTCACCATTCTATCAGAATTACCGAGGATAAACCCTTTCGGGAGAGGTCTCGACGGCTGGCACCAGCTGACATCGAAGCAGTGAGACAGCACCTGTCGCAGTTAAAAGAAGCTGAGATCATTACCGAGTCCAGGAGTCCTTATGCATCTCCTATAGTGGTGGTGAGGAAAAAGAACGGAAAGATTCGGATGTGTGTGGACTTTAGGACGCTTAACAGACGTACTATTCCCGACCAATACACCGTTCCAAGAATTGAGGATGCACTGGCTTGTCTTAATGGAAGCAAGTGGTTCAGTGTGTTGGATCTCAGAAGTGGATACTACCAAATACCGATGAGTGAATCGGACAAAGAAAAGACAGCCTTTATATGTCCAGTTGGGTTCTACCAATTTGAAAGGATGCCACAGGGAGTTTCAGGCGCTCCAGCAACTTTTCAAAGAATAATGGAACATACAGTTGGGGACATGAACTTGCTCGAAGTATTGGTGTACTTGGATGATATCATTGTGTTTGGGGCAACCCTTGAAGAACACGAAGCTCGGTTGCTGAAAGTGCTTGGTCGCCTGGAGGATGAAGGTCTCAAGCTATCATTGGACAAGTGTCAGTTTTGCCAAACATCAGTGTCCTATGTGGGGCATATTGTATCACAGGATGGAGTAGCCACAGATCCATCCAAGATCGAAGCTGTTACCACATGGCCCAAACCGAACACAGTGACTGCCTTGCGGTCATTTCTTGGGTTCTGCGGATATTACAGGCGCTTTGTGCAGGATTACTCCAAAGTGGCCCATCCTCTGAATCAGCTGCTGGCTGGTTACCTCCCACCAGCCGAGAGGAAGAAAAAGGCTAAAGGTAAAGAGAACAAGGACTACTTCAAACCCTCTGAGCCTTTTGGTGTTAGATGGGATGAGAAATGCGAAGAGGCCTTCCACACCTTAAAGCAAAGTCTTACTCAAGCCCCCGTGTTGGCTTTTGCAAACCCACAGCTGCCATATGTGCTACACGTGGATGCCAGATAAGAAGGGTTGGGTGGTGTGTTGTATCAGGACCAAGGAGCAGGACTGAGACCTGTAGCATTCATCAGTCGCAGTCTTACGCCATCAGAGCGTAACTACCCAGCTCATAAGCTAGAATTCTTGGCGTTGAAGTGGGGGGTGGTGGATAAGCTGCAGGATTATCTGTATGGAGCGAAGTTTGAAGTGAGGACAGACAATAATCCATTAACCTATGTGTTGACTTCGGCAAAACTTGATGCCACCGGCCACCGCTGGCTTGCTGCACTATCTGCTTACGACTTTAGTCTCAGGTACAGACCTGGGAACCAGAACATTGACGCAGATGCTCTGTCTCGTCGCCCACACTACCAGAAACCAGATTGGAAAGATGTTGCTTCAGCAGATGTGAAAGTAATGTGTCAGATGTCCGTGGTATCTGGACCAAAGAATTCATTTCATGCCCGAGAGATTGACCACTTGGGAGCGTCAATGCATGCTGTTCCCCAGGCATTTTGCAACCTTTCCAGTTTGGATGTACAAAACTTACCCATGTTGTGTTCATCTGAAATATCCAAAGCAAAACAAGAGGATCCCTGTATTCATGAGGTGTTTTCAGCTCTCCGTCTGGGTGATATTACACAGATCGACAAATCAAAACATCCTGATTGTCATCTGCTCCTAAGAGAATGGGACCACTTGGAAATTAAAGAGGGGGTGTTGTGTAGAATCACTCACCCACCCACTAAACCATGTCATTCACAGTTGGTCCTGCCTGAAAAGTACAGGGAAATAGTGATGAAGTCTTTGCATGATGACGCAGGTCATCTGAGAGTAGATAAGACCTATGGGTTGGTCAAGGACAGATTCTATTGGCCGCGTATGAAGTCTGCGGTTGAGGAGTTCTGCAAGTCCTGTGCACGTTGTGTCCAGAGAAAGACTTTACCTAAAAGAGTTGCTCCTCTGTTTCACATGCAAAGTGATGGACCTCTAGACCTTGTCTGTATGGATTTTCTGTCCATCGAACCCGATTCCAGCAATACCACAAATGTCTTGGTCATTACAGATCATTATACTCACTATGCCCAAGCTTTTCCCACAAAGGATCAGAAAGCATCCACCGTTGCCAAAGTGTTGTGGGAGAAATACTTCATCCACTATGGACTGCCAAAGCGAATACACAGTGATCAAGGTAAAGACTTTGAAAGTAGACTTATACATGAGTTGTTGTCCATGCTCGGGATTGAGAAGTCAAGAACAACTCCATACCATCCTCAGGGAGATCCTCAACCTGAGCGGTTTAACCGTACTTTGTTAGACATGCTTGGAACGCTGGATTCAAAGCGAAAGAACAAGTGGAGTCGGCACATTGGACATCTTGTTCATTCTTATAATTGTACCTGAAATGACGCTACTGGTTTTTCACCGTACTACCTCATGTTTGGACGTGAAGCGAGGATGCCGGTGGATTTGTGTTTCGGAGTATCCAGTGATGGCACATCACAGAGAACTTACCTCAAGTATGTATCTGACATGAGAAAGGAATTGCAAGCTGCTTATGAACTTGCTGAGTCTGTTTCTGCCAAACAGAATAAAGGAAATAAGCAGAGGTATGACCAGAAGATCCGGTTTTCCCAACTCATGCCTGGTGACTGAGTTCTCATACGGAACCTAGGACTTCAAGGGAAACATAAGTTAGCAGACCGCTGGGCTTCTACACCTTACATTGTTGAAAGTCAAATGTCACAACTACCTGTGTTTCGGCTAAAACCTGCAGGTGGGAATGGACCCATAAAAATACTGCACCGGGCCATTGGGACAGCAAGTGCGTCTGGATCCGTCAGCGGATAATGAGCCGACATCTAGTAGGAGAACCCTGCAGAGAAGAAGAAGGAAAAAAACGAGAAACCAGGAAAACTTTGTTCCAGAAGACAGAAAACCCATGACACAGTGTGTGGATCATGAGAAACCTGATGAGTCGGAAGATGAAGAATGGGATTTATGGTACGACCTCCCAGAAAGACGCATAAGACAGAATCTGGATGAATTGTCTGAACCATTTAGCTCAGACTTGGACATGGTCTGGGAAGAACCAGATGCTTCCGAGAAGGAGATAAAAGAGACTGAAAGGCATGATAACAAAGGAACCAACGCCTCCAACGTAGTTGAAGGAACTGAAGACCGGGTATCCGAAATAAGGAGCTCACAGCGAGTTAAGAATGTTCCTGAAAGATTGACATACAGTACACTAGGAGTGCCAAGTGTAATGATAGCCCCTATGATTCGATATGTTACCTCCCTTTATACATGGTTGGGAAGCATGCAACCACTTATGTGTAAAGTTCATTAGTCATGGGGACATGCCTATATTTGGTAGGGGGGGAGTGTAATACCCACTGGAAATGTTATGTACGCTAAGTATGGTTATCAATCTTTAACTTAGACACTGTATTATCATTGTTATAAATCCCTGGGTCAAAGTTGCCCATGTGAAGGTACGGCAAGAACTTTTAAGGACACAATGTGACTAAGAGCAGACTTTCCATAATTCTGCACCAGTATCAACTGTTGCAGACAGTGAGGCTGCGCAGTCTCCAGGCAGAAACCCCAGGAGGAAGGGGTGGAGTCGGGTTTTTCGAGCGGGAAACGCAAGCGACTGGATGAAAAGAGGGCAGGAGCTCTGAAAAGAGGGCTCAGGAGGCAAATGGCTGCCGCATCCCGTCCCGGGCTTCCAAACTCGGCCGCCGCCCTTCGTATTAGTAGCTCTGCATCCAGAACTCAAAGTGGGATTCAGTGATCGTAAAGAGAATTCAACGAAGGGGTTCGGAGTCGTAAGTCTTGCAGACATTATACATACCATGAGCTCCAACTCAAGCGCGCCAACGAAAGAGTGCACTCGAATTTGGACACAGGGACAGATTCTACTTTGAATCCATATAAATGGAGAATGTATGTTTATTATGTCTAGATTCATTCTAATGTATGCAAATGTCTAATTTAGGTCATTGACCCGTAATCTTCTTATACTGTCTGACGTTAAAACTATAAAGTAAGATAATTAGAATTAAGCCATTGTAGTAGTGATCTCCTTACTGGACTATAGAATACTGTCTACAACAGAGACCACATCTCACATATATCTAGAGAACCGTGAAGGGGTTACACCAAGAATGAATAAAAGAAATTCACTGCCAATGCTCACACGTGAAGGAACGACCACTGGAGCAGTGATAGCACCTATAGAAATGTAGCCTAGCTTGAGTAGGGGAGGTAATACTTGACTGGAGCGCCCCAGAGTATTAGGTACTTACGTACGAGTGGCAGTTAATTCTGAGGAGGCATCCTGGGAACTACAAGATCATTTGAAAAATTACTGCAGTGGGTAGAAAATGTCAAATTAAATTTAATACAAAGTGTAAAGGAAGAAAAAGTGAGTGACATAAGTTTCATGAATGGTGTCAAAATAGTTAGGAATTAATTTGAAAGAGATCGAGGGGGTTTTAGTAGATTAAATGCAGCAGCAATCAACAATGAAAATGAAATAGAATATAAGTCAGAGGAAGTCATGCTCACACTATATAGACCATGTCTTGACTACTATGTCCAGTTCTGGTTAATGAGACACAAAAAGGCAGTGCAGAGAAGGGTCACTAGGCTGATTCCCAGTGCCAAACATGTGAGTTATATACAAGACCAGAGAATTTGAAAGGAGGCAACTGAGAGGAGATTTTATCGAGGTGGGGAAGATTGTAAACAGCTTGGAAAAAGTAATTTACTAAATCCTGAGAGTAGGACAAAGGGGCACAGCTTCAAACTATTAAAAGGTAAATATAGGACTGATGTCAGAAAGTTCTTCCTCACACACAGCCTGCAACACTTGGATTGGACTTTTTGCTGGAGTAGTAACCCTTGAATGATTTAAGATTTGGGTGCCATGATAGGAGGAATTTAGATTATTTCTGGGTGGATAAACTAAGTTGAACCAAATAATCTTCCTCATCCATATCTTTGTTGCGGTCTCATCCATACCTTTGTTGCGGTCTCATCCATATCTTTGTTGTGAGTCCATCTAGATATAAAAACGTGAGAGTAAAGTTTGACTTCGATGGCATAAAAAACAGGCAATAGAGGATTAGCTGCCAGTTACACTGCCCACCTGATTCCGTTGAAGTCAATGGAAAGAAAAATTGGGCAGGTGTATAACGGCTCTACTACTGCTGGCTTTGTGTCCCCATTGAAGTTGAATTTTACCCCCTGTGTATTTTAATCTAAAATAATATTGTTTGAAATCACATATTTAGAGACCTATTCTATTTAGAAGAATATGCACTGCACGTTGAGATATTTTTCTAGGAAATTCAGCTCACTGTGGGTTTTCTTGTGTAAGCTAGCCATGAATAATAAGTGTACACTTTAGTAAATCACAATGTTATAGCCTGAAGCATTTTGGAGATGTAATTGCATAAACAGTAAGTATACAAGCCAGAGTAGCACATCTCCCCTGAGGAAAATATATTGCTTACGAAGGACGTCCTGCTTTTTAATGCGGTTTTAAAGACAATTTGCATTTTTTATTGATTTATTAAAATCTTCTTTGCATTTTATGGGACTGTAATGATTATTCGACTAGTCAATTATTTATTAAAACCATTTTCTAGTCATCCAAAGTTGATAGTTGATTAATTGCTCTTGTTTAAACATAGTAAAATGTTTTGTTTTAAAATCCTGTGTTAAGTAAAACCTAACTTAAATAAATTGGTTAATGATAAACCAAGAGCAGATACAAATGAATACATAATATGACACCAGTTATTACAATACTGTACAATTATGCTCTGCAAATCTTCATCATTAAAATAAATGTACTGTAGGAGATTAAAGCACTGTAATTGGCTTTGTAGCTTACTATTTTTTTTGACTCCTGTATTCTCTCTAGCCCTCCTCTGCTGAAGATGATGATTTCAGGGGCAAGTAGCCATTCTTCATGTATTGGCCTGGCAATGACCATAGGGCCATCACAGCTAACCTTCCAATCCTGTCATCAGCAAATTCACACATGTGCACTTCCAACAGGGAACACTAGGTTAGAACGGGAACCAAGCCCAGTTCTTTCCCTTGCTAACCCAAGGACACTGAGGCCAATTGTAGTGCACCCACTGTTGTCCTAATTATAATCTGCTAACTCAGGAAAACCCAGGGATCAACCATCCTGGTTTGGATAGCTGTTTTTACATTGGCTTATGTGGTGTGCTAGTGCCGCTGGCTCCTCCGACATGTTTTTTTTTTATATTCAAGGTCAACATTTATTGCCCATCCCTAGTTTCCCTGAGAAGGTGATAGTGGGCCTTCTTGAACCACTGCGTTTCTTTTATTTGTAGCAGTTTGATACAACTGAGTAGCTTGCTAGGCTACTTCCGAGGGCACTTAAGAGTCAACAACTTTGGTGTGGGTCTATAGTCACATATAGTCCCGACAAGGAGAGGGCAGCAAGTTTCCTTCCCGAACAAAACAACTTGCATTTACAGGAAACTCTTTCTTATCCGGCACCGACGGGACCGGCGTGGTGCCAGTTGATCGAAAAGTCCGGATTACTTACCAAGGTACGAGAGCCCCGTACACTGCCATAGGTGCAGGAGCCCCGGTTACACGGCACTTGTGCAGGAGTCCCGGTTACATGCCACAGATCCAGGAGTCCTTGTTGCATGGCCACAGGTGCAGGAACCCCGGTTACACGGCCACAGATCCAGGAACCCCGGCCACTAAGATATAGTAAAACTTACCTGAACCTACTCCTGAATTTTGCCGGTTAAGAGAGATTTCTGGATATTTAGGTGCCGGTTAAAATAGAGTTTCCTGTATATAGTACCTTTAACATAATAAAATGTCCCATGGCTCTTAACCTAAAGGGCATTAATGAACCAGTTGGGTTTTTACGACAATCTGATAGCTTCATGGTCATTATTACTGATACCAGTTTTTTATTTCCAGATTTAATTTTACACTGAATTCAAATTCTCAAACTGCCATGGTAGAAGTTGAGCTCACGTTCTCTGTATTATTGGTCCAGGCCTCTGGATTACTAATCCAGTAACATAACTACTACATTACCACAACCCAAAGTAAAGTAAACTTGTCAGATTCACTAAGGCCAGTGGCCACTTGGCCCATTATTTGCGTTTACTGTCAGCTGCATGGGGCCTACTCATCTAGAGCCGACCACACAAGCCTGGTTCTTTTGCAGAAAAAGCAGCTTATGACGTAGTGTTGCACCATGTGTGCATTTACTCACTGTACCACTAGAACACATGCATTTTAATCATCTTTATGAGGTTTTATTTTGTTTAAAGAATTATATGGCTACGTAAATAAGAATGTGAAGACAAATTTCAACCCTGTGCATTTCAGTACTTAAAAACATAATTGTCTTCGGTGACATCTGTATGGTCTTCTTCTGGAAGAGTTTCCAAGTTTTAGTGCTCCATGCCATTTCTGAAACTCATGGGGCCACTGCGCAGTGATTGGACAGAAAATCACAAGCTTTCCAATGCGGTATTGTGGCATATGAGGGCACACAAAATCTCTCCTCTTGTGCTTTGCAACTGTGTTATATCATCTTCCAGATTATTCTAGCTCACACAGTTATTAAATAATAGTGTGGCTCTTTTTAATCAAAATCATAGTATGGTGATGAAGCCCAGAATAGAATCATAGAAATTTACAGCACAGAAGGAGGCTATTCGGCCCATCTTGTCTGTGCTGGCCGAGGGTAAAGAGGCAAATAAATGCAGTCTCTAAGTGGAGAGATATGCAAGTTTACAAGTTGTATTCCCTAATCACAGCAACACATGTACACAACACCTTATGGAGAAGTACATAAGTTAGCAAACTATTTAATTTGACACTTTTTTCAATAGAATTGAGTTTCTATTTGTCCATGTAGATTCCCATCCAACAAGCTTCATTAACAGAGCAGAAAATATGCTTCACAATTGGAGTGAAGTAAAATCACAAGTTAATTGTGGATGAGGAAGTCCTTTTGGATTAGGTTAGTTCATCCAGCCAGAAGCACTCTACAATTCCCTCACTTCAGCATACAATTATTTCCTAAATGCATCCATGGTTTTCACATTCACCACTCTGTTGGATAGTTCATTCCAAGTGTTGATGATTCGGTGCATGAAGAAGCGCTTCTGATATTAGTTAGAAGTACGCCACTTGCCATATTGGATTGGGCTGCTCAGTACGCATCCAGGTTGTGTGCCAGAAGTATAAAAAAGCCTCAGTGTAATATTAAAATAAGGGTCCTATGCTTGCTGTAGGGCTCTTTCGTGAACTTAGTCTGTCTCAGCACCTGACTCACCACGTGATAAACTCACCCAACAAATTGCGGCTCTAACATTCACTAATGACCCTGCAAGTGTGCAATTTAAAGGGCTCATCCACTCCACATAGGTTAGTTTCTAGTTTGTTCTCTTAGGCTGTTGGCTAACTTGTGGGCCTTTTCCTTCTGCCTATTTTCTGCGTTCTACAAGGGAATTCTGACTTCTGGGAACATAAGAACATAAGAAATAGGAGCAGGAGTAGGCCATTCGGTCTATCGAGCCTGCTCCGCTATTCAATGAGATCATGGCTGATCTTCTACTTCAACTCCATCTTCCCACACTATCCCCATATCCCTTGATTCCCTTAATATCCAAAAATCTATCGATCTCGGTCTTGAATATACTCAAAGGCTGAGCATCCACAGTCCTCTGGGGTAGAGAATTCCAAAGATTCACCCATCTTTGACTGAAGAAATTTCTCCTCATCTCAGTTCTAAATGGCCGACCCCTTATTCTGAGACTGTGACCCTTAGTTCTAGACTCCCCAGCCAGGGGAAACAGCCTCACAGCATCTACGTTGTCAAGCCCTGTAAGAATTTTATTTGTTTCAATAAGATCACTTCTCATTCTTCTAAATCCTAGGGAATATAGGTCTAGTCTACTCAATCTCTCCTAATAGGACAATACCCCCATCCCAGGAACCAGTCTGGTAAACCTTTGTTGCAATCTCTCTAAGGTAAGTATATTCATCCTTTGATAAGGAGACCAGAACTGTTCACAGTGCTCCAGGTGTGGTCTCACAAAGGCCCTATATAATTGCAGTAAGACTTCTTGGGCTAAAAATTAGGGGTGTTGTGGCGGCAGTTACCACCTGATTCAGGCGACAAAATGGCGGCTGCTGCACTTTGCCCACTGCCAGTGGGTCCTGCGGCAGCCGCCATTTTCTGCTGGGCAGCAGCGATGCCAATGTCTGCGCTCGCAAAAATTATGTAGATTATGCAGATCATGACGTCAGTGAGTGTGATGCCTCACTTGATGCCCGATCTTTCATTTTCAACTTCGCCGCTACACTACCTGCATGCCTTAACTGCAACCAGCTGAGCAAGCATTGACAAGCAGGAAGGAGGCTCCAGCAGCGTTATTTAAAGGGATTATCAGCAACTACTTGCAGCTGACACGTTTCTTCAGTTTGAATGGCTCTGTGGAACTTTCTGCAACATTTTCAGCTTTCTAAACTTCTTTCAAAGTCCTAAGGTAACAAGGAGAATTCTAATTTAAATGCTTCTGCTCACAACACTTGCTCACAATCATGGGGGGTCTACTGGCAGTCCCCCTCACGCTTGAGTATCTTAGGGAGAGGGAGCGGAGGCAGCAAAGAAGAGAAGATGCACACAGAGGGAGGAGGAGGAGGGCCAGGAGGGCTCTGAACAGGAGGCCTTACCCATCTAGGGTCTTCTGAGAATCACTTCTCTTATATTCACTTCAGCGAGGAGCAGGTGTATTAGGAAGATTCGCTTCATCAAGGAGGTGGTCACAAAACTCTGATACCTCCTGCAACCAGACCTGCAGCCTGAGAGCAGGGTGACCACAGCTCTCCCAGTAGCCCTCAAGGTCACCTTGGCCCTCAATTTCTTCACCAGTGGATCCTTCCAGTCTGCAGCAGGACACATAGCTAACATCTCCCAGTTCACCGTCAATCGCTGCATCTGGGAGGTCACTGAGGCTCTCTACACCAGGAGAAGGGATTACATTTTCTTCTCTCTGAGAAGAGAGAAGCAGGTCGAGCATGCATGTGGGCTTTGCCAGGATAGCGGGCATCCCCATAGTGCAGGGCACCATCGACTGCACCCACATGGCTTTGCGGTGAAGGGATAATTACTAGTCCTAGCCCTTTTTGGGCTACCCCAGATCAGGCGTATTCCCCAGGCATTCACCTTCAACTAAAGTTAGAGATAGCCAAATTCTATAAGACACTTAATTGGGTCTAAAGGTCCAGGCTATCTCTCTCTAAAGGAAAGGAATGACTTGAAGATGTTACCATCTTCCAGATAGCACTTTTAATAAGTTTAACCAGACTGTAAACTTCCAGATATTATGAGGGTCCAGAATACTCCCCCAGAACTCTGCAACTCCTCACCAAAGAGTGTACAGAGATTGAGTTCGCGAGTTTGATACAGAAATACTATATGAGACAATTCTAAAAATATATAGATTTAGTTAAAGAATCGACATTCAGTTAACAGCAGGTGAGTCAATCGCAACTTTAACAGTTCAAAATACAAATAGCTTACATTTCTTATTCTCAGAGATCCTTATTCTCAAATCTTAACTTCGCTACATTTTTACATTTCTTATTATTCTTAATCCAGGATATCCACCAAAATCAAATGAGTACCTCTTGATCCCCGAGACTCAAAGAGTTAAAAACTTACAGAGCCCGCCTCTGAAGTTGATAATCGCTTGCCCCTTCCAGCGACTTCTGACTTTCTATCTGAAAGCTCTATATTTTATATCCTTTTTACAGTGGTAAATCCTTTGAAGTTTTCTACTGATGTAAGCTAATTATCTCTAGTCATTCCTTTCTATTCTTATTGCCAATTCAGAATCCTGTCTCTACCTTTAGGTGTTCAAATGTTATCATAAAAAATGGTTATGACTGATGTATCTATTTGATGCCATTATTACGAAGGCCTTTCATTCAATTCTTTATATCACCTTAACTGGTTATAAGCAGACGTTGTGTCTCCTAACGGTTCCATTTTCAATACAAACACAATGTGATTACTTGGTGAATCTACTGATGTAATATTTACAAAGTCTTCTGTAGGTTCCTTTTACAATATGTAAATCAAAAACACTTCAACCAGGGTGCATGTTTGTTTTCCTATTTACTTCAATTGGTTGTATTACAGACTTCTGTCTCATTGTAATAAGTTTAACATAAAACTATTTTACTGCAGGTATATCTTTTACTTGATGTCATTTTTTCAAAGGCACATGTTTTTTTAATGTTCTGTGTTTCTATTCGAAGTGTTAGTTTTTAACACTTTAAACTGCAGACTTCTTGGAAGCAAGCCTTTGCTTCTTCAATAGGGCCATTGTTTTAGTATTTACAACCAATTCCCATTTCAAAAGCTTGTATGGTGTTTTACAGCTTTGTGTCAACAAGCCATCTTATCTCAGAAGCCTGTATTCACAGCTTATGTCATTCAGGCTTTTTAGATTTTTAAACCCAGTTTATCATGTATTAATAAAGTCAGAATTCTGTTCATAGGATGGTGTATTTTTCTGAAATATGGCTTTTCCTTTACAGCGGGTGCCATATAACAATTCTGAGATCTTCTGTAACCGCAAAGGTTACCATTCAATTAACGTGCAATTGTTGTGCGATCATACCCAGTGTTTCCTGATGGTCAATGCACACTATCCTGGCAGCAGTCATGGTGCCTTCATCCTGCGTCAGTCCAGTGTGCCAGCAATCTTTCAGCCACCACATCAAACCCGAGGGTGGCTGCTCGGAGACAAGGGCTAACCACTCTGCATTTGGCTGATGACTTCCCTCCACAACCCCACCACTTGTGCCCAGCACTTAGACAATCAGAGCCAGTCTGCCACCAGGAACATCATCGAGCAGACCATCGGGCTTCTGAAGCAATGGTTCCACTGCCTTGACGGCTCGGGAGGAGCCCTCCAGTACTCAGCTGAGCAGGTGTCCCATTTCGTGATGGTCTGCTGCATGCTCCACAACTTGGCCATCATGAGGGCGCAGCCTTTGCCAGCGGGGATTGCAGGACCACCTCAGGAAGAGGTCGAGGGAGAGGAGGAGGAAGAGGAAGAGGAGGAGGACGAGGAGGAAGGGTCGAGGAAGGCAGCAACCACATCCCCATCATACCATCCTTCTATCACAGAATATCACAGTATCCTCCTGGGCACAAAGCTGAAATGAGAGCCACCACAAAACAAAGATTCCAAACAAAATGATTACACTTATCAAGAATCAATTCACACATACTACATCAACTAATCACCTTTGTGCAATTCCTTAGTGCCTGCCGTTTGGGTGCCCTTTCCTGCTCTAGCGCTCCTACAAGGTGCTCCCCCCTTGGCTGCAGTATGGCTGGTGGAAGGCTGTTGAGTTTCCATAGGGGAGACTTCAGATGGCCTTGCAAAACGACCTTCAGCAGCCTGGGTGACAGCAGTCTGGGCTGGCTGATAGGCAGCGGCAAGGGTAATGGCAGAGTGGCAGTGGTGGGAACAGCAATGCTGTAATCCTGAGAGAGGACAGCAGGGCCCTGCTCCACTGACCCACTGCCACTCCCCTGGGGCAGCGCCTCAGCATGCCAAGCAATTTGGTGGAGGACAGATTGCTGGGCTGCTGCGACACCCTGCAAGCCCCGTTCAACAGCGGTAAAACCAGCCACAATGGCAGCAGTCTGAGCTTGGGTGGCATCAAGCTGAGATTGCATGTGAACAATCTGATCTTGTGTGGCAGCAAGCTGAGACTCCAGGACAGCGGTCTGTGCTTCCGCTGCAGCACTAAGCCATTGGGTCACTTCCGCCTCTGCTGCAATGGCAGCCGCGACATCACCCATCACAAGCAGCATCATGTCTGGGTTGACACAGTTCCTCGGGGAGTTTGCCATCAATTCCAGCCTGGAAATCATAGGCTCCAAGCTTTGCGCAAAGCCCCGGCCATTGTCGGAGGCAGACTCCTCCATGCTTCTTGAAATTGGAAGAGGCTCTCTGGCAGGCTTGCCATTGCACCTGGAAATTCGGTGTGCATGCCCATTACCATTCTTCTGAAGGCTGCCCCATCGAGGTACTCATCTGAATCGTGTGCAGCAGACCCTCGCGCGCGGAGCTGGCCCCTGAGCTACCCAATCCCCTTGGCCTTGCTGCAGCCCTCTCGTGCCCTGTACCTCACCCTGTGCAGATCCCACATCAGCACTACCCTCTAAATTATGCGCAGTGCCAGTTTCTGAGCTGGTGTCTGTGAGTGACAGATGCAGTGACGCTGTGTCTTCTTCTTTTTCTCCCCCTCGCTCTCCTCCATTGCCTCGGGTTCAGACTGGGCTGCTGCTTGTTCTTGGTTATCTGAAACCAGAAAGGCACGAGTCATGTTATGGTGAGGGGAGCAGGGGTGGGGGGGGAGGGTGGAAGCAAGATATGCATGCATACAGCATCAGCAGCTTGTAAGTGAGAAGAGATTGTGGGATGAGCGGAAATGGGATGTGAGAAGAAGCATTCAGAATGAGCATACCGTTTTTGTCTCCAAGGGCTTCAACTTCACTCGTTGCCTCAGCCTTGATGAATTCCCATCTAATGATGTCGAGCATTTGCTCCTCGAGTTGGATCAGGGCCCTTATGGCAGCTTGCCTCCTGACTGTCGGCCGCTGGTCCTGGCAATTATGCGCAACCTTGGCCTGCAAGAGAAAGGGAAGTATGTGAGTGAGTGTGGTGCAATGTGTTTGGGTGATATGCCTGCCATAGTTGAATAGCTGTCAGTCTGTGCAAGGTGTGAGATGTGGGTGTGAGTGTTACAGCAGTGGTAAGGTTTTGAAAGTGAAGTGAAGCTATGATTGTGAGGTCTGAGTGGTGATAGGTAGAGATTATTGGTAGGTGAGTGTTGGGGTTGTGGTGCAATGAGCAGTGTGTGAGGCTTGTGGTGCAGATGGTGGGATATGGCATTTGCTGAAGCCTTCACTCACCTTGATCTGCCGTGTGAGGTCATTAAACTTCTTGCGGCATTGGATGGACGACCTGGGAACCATACTGGTGGTCGTCACATAATCAGATATCTCCCGTCACAGCCTTCTGGACGTATGGGCTGATGGCTTCCTGCTGGCTTGCGGGAAGAGAACAGCCCACCTGCTCTCCACAGCCACCACCAGTGCCTCCAGAGCCACATCTGAGAAGCAACTTGCTCTCTCCCTGTGCTGAGACTCAACCACCTCTTTGTATTTGGTTCTGCTTCCGAGTGGAGTTCCAAGTGGAATGACAATGAGGTACTGTTGCATCAATGCACCTCCCCTTTAAGTGCTGGATAAAGCCTAGGTCAAACATGACTAAGAATTAGACTGCACCCGATATTGGCCCACCTGTTGAGCAGTAAGCCAATGAGCAGCAGTGTTGGAGCCAAGATCAGCACTATAATAATGTTAATGAGGACTGAGCACGAATTTTGCATGTGACCTAGACCAGTTTAACCCGGCACAGCTTAATAGCGCTGCGCCATGACACCGCCCATTTTGGGGTTATTTCCAATTTCTAGGCCCTTTACTCTTATATTCCAATTCTTTTGTAATAAGCTTTCCTAATTGCTTGCTGCCCCTGCATGTTGACTTTCAGTGATTTGTGTACAATGACAACCAGGTCCCTCTGAATGCTAACATTTCCCAAACTCTTACCATTTAAAAAATATTCTGCTTTTCTATTTTTCGTACCAAAGTGGATAATTTCACATTTCTCCACATTATATTCCATCTGCCATGTCCTTGCCCACTCACTTAACCTGTCTATATCCCTTTTCAGCCTCTTTGCATCCTCTTTACAACTTACTTTCCCACCTAGCTTTGTATTGTCAGCAAACTTGGATACATCACACTCAGTCCCCTCATTTAAGTCAATGATATAGATTGTAAATAGCTCAGGCCCAAGCACTGCTCCTTGTGGTATCCCACTAGTTACAGCCTGTCAACCCAAAAATGATCCGTTTATTCCAACTCTCTGTTTTCTGTCCATTAACCAATCCTCAATCCATGCTAATATATTACCCCCAATACCAAGAGGTCTAATATTGTATAATAGCCTCTTGTGTGACATCTTATCGAATGCTTTCTGAAAATCCAAATACGCTACATCCACTGGTTCCCCCTTATCTACCCTGCTAGTTACAACCTCAAAAAACTCTATTCCATTTGTCAAACATGATTTCCCTTTCATAAATCCGTGTTGACTCTGCCTAATCATATTATGATTTTTTTAAGCTCCCTCATACCACATCCCTAATAATATTCTAGCATTTTCCCGACGACCGATGTCAGGCTAACTAGTCTACAGTTCCCTGGTTTCTCTCTCCCTCCTTTTTTGAATAGCAGGGTTCCATTTGCTACCTTCCAATCCTCGGGGACTGTTCTAGAATCTAGGGAATTCTGGAAGATCAAAACTAGTGCATCCACTATCTCTGTAGCCACCTCTTTTAAAACTCTAGGATGTAGGCCATCAGGTCCAGGGGATTTGTCAGTTTTTAGTCCCATTCATTTCTCCAGTTTCTTTACTAATACTAATTCTTTAAGTTCCTCATTCTCACTGGACCCTTGGTTCCCCACTATTTCTGGAATTTTTTTTGTCTTCTTCCATGAAGACAGGTACAAAGTATTTGTTTAATGTCTCTGCCATTTCCTTATTCCCGATTATAATTTCTCCTGGCTCTGCCTGTAAGGGACACACGTTTACTTTCACTAATCTCTTCCTTTTTACATACTTTTACAAGCTTTTACAATCTGTTTTTAGGACTCTTCCTAGTTTACTCTCATATTCTATTTTCTCTCTCTTTCTCAATTTCTTGGTCATCCTTTGCTGAATTCTAAAGTCCTGTCAATGCTCAGGCTTACTATTCTTTTTGGCAACATTATAAGTCTCTTCCTTTAATATAATACTATCTTTAACTTCTCTTGTTAGCCACAGTTGGACCATTTTTCCTGTGTGGTTTTTATTCCTTAAGGGAATATATATTTGTTGTTAATTATGAATTATTTCTTAAAATTTTTGCCATTGCTTATCTACCATCATATCTTTTAATCTAGTTTCCCAACCTACCTTAGCCAACTCGCCTCTCATGCCTACGTATTTTGCTTTGTTCAGATTTAAGACTCTAGCCTAGAAATTGGGTTGGGGTGCCAAAGTGGCGCAAAAGTCGGCTAAGCGCAGGATTTAGCGCAGCGATCGGTGTGATACCGATCGCCAGAAATTCAGTTTCAGTGCCCCTCGAGGGAGACGGGGCGAGGCTTGAGGCGCTCCGCGTCCCTCTTAGGGCGCTGAAACTGATTATCGCAGCGCAACGTGCCGCAGCGCCACATGCTGCGGCACGGCACGCTGCGGTACTGCAGGCCTTCCTCCCACTGTTAAGGGGGAGGTGCCTGCAACAGCGCGATCCCCGATCGCGAGTGCCGGCAAATGAGCCCGGCACCAAGAAGAAGTGCCGGGCTCTCGGGAAACAGCTGGCAATGCCGCGGGGGGGGGGTTAGGAGGCCGGGGACGGAGGTGCTGGCAGGCGGCCGCCAAAAAAGCGGCCGCCCCGCACCTCCACCTTAACTTGCGCCGCTGCCGGCACAGTAAGGCCCCGTGAACCGGGCGCGGGTAGCGAGCGGCGCAACTGCGGCGTTCGCTACCAAATATCGCGAACGGGGCACGAATGGGGCGCTGCGCACGCCGATGACGTCATCGGTGGCGGCGCAGCGCAAATGCCTAATGCCACCATTAGTGCCCCTACTGAATATCGCCGGAGATGCAGCCAGTGGCGCTACAGCCACTGACTGCCTCTTTAGGCGCTAACAGGTGGTGCTACGCACCCAATTTCTCCCCCATGTTTTGGACTTAACTAAATCACTTTCAAACTCAACATAAAATTCAGAGGGCACTAACGGGGCGCAAAGCAACTAGCACATGGGTGCGGTGCCGCCAACGCCTCCCGCGAAATTCAGCGGGTGGTCAGTGCCGGCGGTAACCGTTAGTGCCCTGTGGCACTGCGCCGCCAGTGATGATGTCATCGCCATGCGCAGCACTCCGTTCGCGCCCTGGCCGTGATCTTCAGTAGCACCCCCTGACTTATCGCCGGACGCTATATCCGACGGGGTCCGGGGGTCCTACATACGGCCGGGGCGGCGCTAATTAAAGGCGAGGTTCCAGGTGGCCATTTTTGTTGCTAACCACCTGCCAGCCCCTGCCTCCATTGCTGTCCCTGGCCTCCTGAGCAACCACCCCCCCGCCCCCCCGCAGAGTGCCGGCTGCGCTCCATGAGCCCGGCACTTCTCCTGAGTGCCAGGCTCTTTTGCCTGCACTCCAATCCCGGCGGGCCCGGCTGGGTCCCGGGTCGCGCTGCGCAAGGCACCTCCCCTTTAAGAAGGGGAGGAAGGCCTGCAATACCACGGCACTATCCCTCGCAGTGCCCCAAAAGGGAGGCAGGGTGCTTCCAGTAGCGCCCCGCTTCCCTCTTGGGGAGCTACCATTCAATTTCGGCCGTGGGGGCACTAATTCTTTCAGAGCGCTATATCGCCCCAAAGGGGGCGTGACTCAATTTTCCCCCCTAACTTTGGGGTCGATTTTAACTCAGCCATCAGGTGGGCTTTGAGGCGTGTGGGGGATTAAAATCGCAAAAACTGGAGGTCGGGACCCCCCCCACCTGGTTCCTGACACCTAGCCATTTTAACCCAGGCGTGTCTAATGGTTCCAAATCAGTCCCGCCTCCAACAGGCGGAACTGGTCTTTAGGGCCCTTAATCAGCACTAATTGGCCTTTATAATGCCATTTTAACAGGCCCTTGCAATTTTAACCCTTTTCCCACATAAAACACGCCTGGTGGGAATCACGCCTGTGAAACCTGGCGTGAGCACTACTGGCTTGCTGACTATCAGCTGCAGGTCCACCATTAAAGAGGAGATTTCATCAGTCATCATTTGCAGGTGGCAGGACCTTGTTGGTTCAGGCCTGGGGCAACTTTTACCAGGCTTAACCACACTTGTCAAATGTTGGAGCCTCACACACTTCTCCAGTGTGAACGCCTGCGAAACCCCTCTCGCCACCCTCACTCAGCGCTTCCTCAACTGAGGCATCTACCAGAAGCATGGGAGGCCTTTTTTTCCTTCCCTTCTTGGCATTAGAGGAGCTCCAGCACCAGGTGCGGCAGCAGCAGAACCAGGAACAACTGCAGCACCAGCAACAGCAGCAGCGGCAGGAGCAACAGGCTCCTGCTCACCCACTGGAGGCAGCACAGGCCAGAAGGGGCCAGCGCATGGAAGCCCGTCGGCGCTGGAGATAACCCCCAAACAGGGTCTACAGACACAGGGTCAACTACCTCAACATGACTGAGCAGCAGTGTCAAAGGCAGCTCTGACTTTTGCGACAGGTAGTGACTGACATCTGCGCACTGCTACAGCAAGACCTGCTGCCCAGAGGACCAGGTGGAAGCTCCTTACCAGTGGCCATCAAAGTCACCACCGCACTCAACTTTTTTGCCTCAGGCTCATTCCAGGGATCATCAGCAAACATCAGCGGTGTCTCCCCGGCGGCCGCACACAGTTGCATCATGCAGGTAACCGATGGCCTCTTTGCCCTTGCGCACAATCACATCCATTTCACCAAGGATCGCGCAAGTGTGACGGCGCGAGCGGTTGGGTTAGCTAATCTGGCAGACTTTCTAAGGGTGCAGGGCGTCATTGACTGCACACATGTAGCCCTTAGGGCACCCCATCGCAATCCAGGTATTTTTGTCAACCAGAAGGGCTTCCACTCCCTTAACGTTCAGCTGGTGTGTGACCACAAGAAGGAGATTTTGCATGTTTGTGCCAAGTACCCTGGCAGTTGCCATGACTCCTTTATACTGCGCCAGTCTAGTGTGCCTCCGATATTCAGGCCACCCTACGAACTTCACGGATGGCTACTTGGAGACAAGGGCTATCCCCTGAGGACTTGGCTAATGACACCGTTGAGGAGGCCAGCCAACGAAGCTGAGGAGCGCTACAACTCCAGCCACATTTCCACCAGATCCATTATTGAGCAAACCATCGGCTTGCTGAAGATGCGCTTCAGATGCCTGGATAGATCAGGTGGAGCCCTACAGTACTCAGCAGCCAGGGTCTCCAGAATCGTCGTGGTTTGCTGTGCACATCACAACATGGCACAACGTCATGGCTTGCAGATTCCTGAGGACCAAGTGGCTCCTCACATACCCTCCTCAGATGATGATGATGATGATGATGAGGAGGAGGAGGAGGAGGAGGGTGAAAACGAGCATCTTGCAGAGGACCATCAAGCAGCAGCAGCATTCCGCGAGAACATTGCTGCCCGGGGTGCAAGGAACACACTCATCCTGGCCAGATTTGCTTAGCCTAGTACATCAAACACTTCAGCCTCGCTGCTTCTTACCTGAGCATCGACAATGGCCAAACCCTGCGGATTCCTAGCTATTTGAACAGCATCCTGACAACTGCAAGTAATCCTAAGCCCTCAATGTGAAAGCCCCATTCGCTAAATGACACACGCCAGAACTGCAGCAGTTGCCATCAGAATTTTTATGGAAAACAACCAACTGATGGGATTTTTACAAAATATACAACATTTCACCCAAGTGACTACCCTTGTGACTATTTGTGCTTTTTTTCCCTCTTACGCGTGCTCCTACGTAATGGTTCCCCTGTGGCTTCAGCAGATATGGAGGCCCCTTGCTCACTTTCCTGCGGCTCCTGTCTCAACACCTTTGGCGGGCGTCCTCTGGGGTGGCAAGCCCGTTCGGGCTCGTCAGCAGTCTGCTGCTCCTGCGGCTGTGCAGGAGTTGAGATGTTTATCTCACTTGGGTGTTGACTCTGGTGGGGCTCTGACCGAGGGCTCTGCAGTGGCATGGAAGTGTGAGCACTTGGAGAGGAGCCCCCACTTCCTTGAGGTCTGCCACCAACCTCCCTCTCATGGGTCAGCTCCCCCTCAGTGCCTGCAAGTGGCTTGAGAGCACCTTGCTGCATAACAGGGAGGCCATGGGGACCCGTATCTGCAATGGCAGTCCTACTCAGAAGGACTTCTATGAAGGTCTGGTTTCTCTGTTCAATAGATGCCCATCGCTCCTCAAGAGATGTCATTCTATTCTGAACACTCACCATGTTTTCCATACCCTGGCGACTAACCTCCTCCATGGCCGTAGCCCTCCTCTCCTCTACCGTAGCCCTCCTCTCCTCTACTGTAGCCATCCTCTCCTCTACGGTAGCCAGCCTTAACATGGAGGCAGCAATCATTTCCACGTATGTAGCCATCCTTTCCGTGTTGATGCGTTCATGCGCCACTGACTCCAAAAAGGGTCTGCTCATGTTCGCTATGGACTCTTCCATTCGCTCCACACTCGTAGCGACCCTGGAGACAAAACCTGCCAGAGACTCCTGCATCTGTGCATGGAGTTCCATCACCTCTGATCTTATGGATGGACCTAGAGGCAGAGGGTCGACATGCAGCTCAGCTGAGCTGGCAGAGTCCTGCGCCCTCCGACGAGGATTCTCCACTGCTGTCTCTGTCTCCACAATCTGCTGATGCTCACTTGCGAGCTGTGATACACCAGGTGACAACACTACTCTATGTCCCAAAGGACCCCCCGAGGTGTGAGTGTCTGTGCTGGTGCTGGGTGCGCTTATTTCTGCTGACGCTGCACCCTCAGAGGTTGCAGATTCCTCTGAGGAGTCTGAATTCTCAGGCTCTTCCTCCTGCACAGTGGGGACGGGGGCTCCCGATGGTCCTGTGGGGGAGTAATGGAAAGAATTAGAGATGTGATGCCAAGGTTACATGCACATTGCATTTTGCAGATGATCATAACTCCATATGATGTAGTTTCAGAATCATTATCAGCGACTCATGCAATGTCAATGACAGAGATGGAAAACTAGTCTGTCACCAGCTTGCGGGGATGTACTTGTCTGTCCTTCCCCCAAATTCCACATCTGCATCAGCCCCGACTATCTCCAGGGCGGCTTCCTCCCAGGGGGTCAGATGGGCTATTGAGGGTGGCCCTCCTCCTGTCCTGGCTCGCTCTCTTTTGTTGTAAGCTCTCTTCTCCTGCAAAGAGGGAGACAAGTGGAGGTTGAGTGAGAATGAAGGAGTGAGTGTAGAGCTTGCATAGCATAGATACTTAGGAGACAAAGATGAAGTAAGGTTGCAAGACCAAGGGTCCTCCCTGTGTGTTGTCAGTTGTGATCAAAGCATCAGAGTGAGAGGGAGTGTGAAGGCTGCATGGTGGAATAGTTATGTGAATGTGAGCATAGAGAGAGAGGGAATGGGTAAGGGTGCATGGATGTGAGTGTCAAGTGGGATGTGGAGGAAGAGATTGCTAAAGCTGAGTGCTGGTGAGGAAAGGCAATGGGGATCAGGTTGAAGGTGATGAAAACTTCATACTTACTTTTCCAGTGCGATGAAGGTCATGGAATCTTTTCCGGCACAGAATCCACGTTCTTCATGTGAGCCCCAAGGAGTTGACTTCCCCAGCCACCTGTTGCCAAACAGCCTTGCTGTGGCTGGGAGGCCTCTTCCTCCCTGAAGAAGGGAACAGGACCTCCCTGTGGGCCCTAGCACCATCCAGCAATGCCTGTAGTGATGCCTCATCAAATTTTGGGGCAGCTCTTGCCCTCCTGCTGGCCATTGCTCCTGCAGGCTCCTGTGCCATCATAATAGGAAAGCTTGGAAGCCTGCAGAAGAAGCAAGGCTTGCTGTGGACCTTAAAAGCAGCAGCAATGATGACATCATATTCTGCGACTTTCTGACTGGAAATACTCAATTGCCAAGGGTTCCCACACATTGGAAATCAATTGGCCAACTGAGTTAAAATTGCAACAATCTCACACACCCATTTAGATTCGTGTGGGAAACACGAAATTCGGGGAACCCGACAATTCCCCGCACCTGAGTTAAAATCGACCCCTTTGTTTCTCTCTCCACAGATGCTGCCTGACCTGCTGAGTATTTCCAGCATTTTCTGATTTTTTTCAGATTTCCAGCATCCGCATTATTTTGCTTTTGTCAACATAAAATTCTATCATATTAAGATCACTCCTCACTAGAGGCTCCTTTACTACAAGGTTATTAATTAACCCTTTCTCATTGCACAATACTAGATTTAAAATAGCCTGTTCCCTAGTTGGTTCCTCAACATGCTGATCTAGAAAACTCTCTTGAATGCATTCCATAAACTTGTCCTCTGCACGATTACTGCAAATTTAGTTTGCCCAGTCTATCTGAAAATGAAAGTCCCCCCATGATTACTGTATTACCCTTGTTGCTCCTCTAATTTCCTGACTTATACTGTGCCTGACACTACAATTACTGTGAGGGGGTCTATAAACTACTCCCACTAGTGTTTTCTGCCACTTGTTGTTTCGTAGCTCCACCCAAAGTGATTCTACATCTTGCATAATTATCCGAGCTAAGATCCTTTCTCTCCACTGTCTTTAACCCATCCTTGATTATCAGGGCTACCCACCCCGCACCCCGCCACCACCCACCCCCTTTTCTATTCTACCTATCTCTTCTAAAAGTCAAGAATCCTGGAATATTTAGTTCCCAAACTTGATCAACCTGCCACCAGGTCTCCATAATGGCTACAACAAATACAAAAGCAAAATACTGCGGATGCTGGAAATCTGAAATAATGGCTCCGTAATGGCTATTAGGTCAAACCCATTTATTTCTATCTGTGCTATTAATTAATCTATTTTGTTGCAAATGCTTTGCGCATTCAGATATAGTGCCTTTAGCTTCAACTTTTTTCTATTTTTCCCTATTGTCACCTTAGTCACTGATGCCCTATTACCTGTGTTAAGCTCTCTGTCCCTGCCTGACCCACTCTGCTTATTTTTGCCCAGATCACTACCCGGCTCTACAGCCTTGAAATTTCTCTTACTGCTTTTGAATTTACCCTTTCCTGAATCCTCCCACCCCACCTTCATTTGTTTAAAGCCCTATCTACCGCCCTAGTTATTTGGTTCGTCAGGACACTGATCCCAGGCTGATTTAAGTGGAGCCCATCCCACGGAACAGCTCACTCTTCCCCCAGTATTGGTGCCAGTGCTGCATAAATTGAACCCCTGCCTCCGACAACACTCTTTCAGCCACGCATTTAATTTTCCAATTTGCTTGCAACAACTTTGAGCTGATGATGCACTGTTTTTGTCTACTTTGGAAACAGTTTTATTCCAGTCATGTTCTACCTTTGAGGCTGAACAACAAGGGGAGCAGCGAAGAAGATAGGAGAGAGCAGGAGCAGCTGGGAGAAGAGGGAGGAGGAGGAGGGTACTGCGCAGGAGGCCACACCAACAGCAGGTCTTCAAGAAGCACTTGTCATAGCTCAAATTCACCAATGAGCAACGTGTGAGGCGCCTGTTCTTCACCAAGTAGGTTACCAGCAAGCTATATTGTTGTGTATGTACCTTTAAGAGAAGAACTGATTCTATACTGCAGTACCGGCTGATGTAAGAAAAAGGAGTCTTACCATCAAGTAACTTTAAAGTAAGCTTTAAGTAACTTATAAACACACTATATACAAGAGAGGTCTTTACCATGCCTCTGGTAGAAGCCTCTTACAATACTGAACAGACCAGTATTTATACCAGTCCAACAGGAAGTGACATATGACAGGAAGTGAGGTATGTACACAGTTCATAGTTCATAGTTCACAGTTCACGGGAAGTGATGACATAACTTCCCGGAAGTTATTATTATTATCACATTCTTCCCTCCGGCAGGATTAGGAGGCTGTGGTCTACCTTTTGGTCCGCAGCCGCCGAACAAGGAAGAGTCGCACCCGTTTGGATTCCCGTCGTAGAGGGTCGCTGGTCCGCTTACATGCGGTTGGCCATTGGTCAGAGTCTGTGTGGCCTGGATTGCCCTGTGAAGGGTCGGGGAGATCATGGCTTCGAGTACGAGCCCCAATAGGTTCAAAGTCGGACTGCCTCTGTTCAGAGGGAGGTGCAGAGCTGGTCTGTGGTGGATCAGTACTTTCATGCACGGTACTGGGAGGGTCGCAACCTTGAGTACGGGGTTCTACCGGCACCAAGCTAGTTGGTGTCCGATCAGGATCCTGGAGAGGGGTACCCGATAGGTCCCAAGAGTTTCCTGGTGAAAAGCCATCACCCGATGTCCCACTAGGTCCTGGTGGGCAGGGAGCCAGATCCCGTAATGATACGGTAGATTCTCGGCCTTCGGAATATCGTATGTTTGCATACGTGGGGTTGGCATCGGTTAGTTCGACCTCGTCTACGAGAGGGTCATTTTTAGACGTCCGAACGTATCTTCGGAGTAGTACAGGTCCAGGAGTAGTTAGCCATGACGGGAGTGATGTCCCATGAGATGAGCGACACTGGAATCCAAAGAACCGCTCATGAGGTGTAGTATTTGTGGCTGTAGAAAGCAGGGACCGTATAGAGTGCAATGCATCCGGAAGCACTGTTTCCCATTGCTGGTCTGGTAGGCCCCGAGATCTTAAAGCGAGACGTACGGAATTCCAGATGATACCGTTATACCTCTCTACCTGCCCATTTCCGATGGGATGGTATGGTGTTGTTTTGCTTGTAGCAATTCCCCGTTCTGAGAGGTAGTCCTTGAGTTCCCTTGACATAAAGGATGGACCCCGATCTGAGTGAATATAAGCCGGCATGCCACAGAGAGAAAATACCTGCTCAAGGCAGCAGATTACTGTGGACGCCAGCATATTGGAGCAGGGGAAGGCAAACGGAAAACGTGAATATTCGTCGATCATGGTGAGCAAATATGTGTTCCGAGTTGAAGAGGGCACTGGGCCCTTAACATCGATGCTAAGTCGTTGCATCGGTTGGGTTGCATGTATGAGTATACCATCTGCGGGGCGGAAGAACTGAGGTTTTAATTCCGCCCAAAGCCGGCATTCTGAGCATATTTTCTTTACATCTCCAGTGGAAAAAGGGAGATTCCGTGATCGTACGAAATGTAGCATGCGCGTAACACCAGGATGACACAATCCATTGTGGACATCCATGAGAGTAGAGGATGACATAGTGGAGCAGAATGCCCGTGTGAGGGTGTCCGGGGCCACATTCTCCTTGCCAGGCCGATAGAGAATGGTATAACCAAAAGAGGCCAGTTCCATCCTCCAAAGTTGTATTTTATTATTCTTAATTTTGGTTCGTTTTCGATTATCGAGCATGAAGGCGACTGATCGTTGGTCCGTGATCAATGTAAAGTGCTGGCGAGCTAGAAAATGGTTCCACTTCTGTACTGCCTCTATGATGGCTGTGGCTTCTTTCTCAACTGGAGGATAATGTAGCTCGGCACCTTGTAAGGTCCTGGACATAAATGCTACAGGACGACCTTCCTGATTCAGAGTAGCTGAGATCGCCACCTCCGAGGCATCACATTCAACCACGAAAGGGAGATTCTCATCGATGGAGTGAAGAGCCGCTTTCTCCAACTGTTTTTTGAGAAGGTTAAAGGCTGCAACAGCCGCTGTTCCCAGTGGAAATGATCTAGCATGCAGCAAGGGTTGGATTTTGTCCGAAAAATGAGGAATCCATTTAGCATAGTATGCAAACAGACCAAGAGCCCGACGTAAAGAAGCCGGATTCTTAGGTGACGGGAGCTCTTGGAGCGGGCGGAGTCTTTCTGGGTCTGGCTTAATGATACCATTGCCTACGCAGTAGCCAAGGATGTTGATGGTCGGTTGCGACTCAACAGATTTGGATTCATTCAGGGTCAAATTACGGCGATGGAGGGCATCCCGAAATTTTTGGAGGTTGGCGTCGTGTTCCTGTTGATCGTGACCTGCAATGGTAATGTTATCAAGATAGGGAAAAGTGTCCCTTAGGTTTTCCTGCTTAACCAGGCCATCCATTGCCCGTTGGAAGACAGGCACTCCATTAGTAACCCCGAATGGGAGGCGACGAAATTGGTACAGCCGTCCATTAGCCTCAAAGGCCGTGTACTGCTTATCTGAGACCTTCAAGGGTACCTGATGATAGGCACTTTTTAAATCGTAAGTTGAGAACACTTTGTATTCGGCCAGTTTATTAACCATATCATCAATGCGTGGCAATGGGTAGGCGTCCAAGTTGGTATATTGATTGATGGTTTGCGAATAATCGATGCATAGTCGCTGTTTGTGAGGTTTTAGAGGGTTCTTGACAATGACGACTTGAGCCCGCCAGGGCGACGAACATGGTTCAATGATATCCTCTGCTAGAAGTCGAGAGATTTCAGCCACAATAAAAGATTGGTCTTCCTGATTAAAGCGCCGTGATTTCGTTATTATTGGTTTGCATTGAGGCGGAATACTGGCAAATAATGAGGGTTCATCAAGTGAAGCTGCTGACAATGCACAAAACGGTAATTTAGACGGTATATTAGAAATAGTAAGTCCGGGTTTGGATCCACTAAACTCAATGGTGAGTTTCTTATGCTGTTTTTGGAAGTCCAGCCCTAAGAGGAGATCACTACATAAGTCCTTGAGCACTGAAAGTCGGGTGGAGGGATACATACGACCATGAAGTGTCATATCAACAACACAAAAGCCGGAGATTCTGGTATTAAGTGATGACTGAGCCATCGCAATTGCCTGGTCCGATGGGAAGACATGTAGTTTCAATTTCGCAACAATCTGTTCCTTAATGAAACTATCAGTACTTCCTGAGTCAATTAAGGCATCTAAGGTATGCCCTTTAATTGAAATTTTTGTGGCTGCATGAGACAGGTTCTGTGGGCAAGCAGCTGTAATTGGTGTCGTTGCACAGAGAGTGGCTAAAACTCTCGGTGTGCTTCTTCGGGAGAGAGCTCGAGAGGAAGCTTGATAGGTCCTAGCTGGAGCATCTTGAAAGGCCCTAATTGGGGCAGTTCGGTAGGCCTTAGCTGGATTGGCCCTCGTAGAGGCCCTTGATAGGCAAACTTTAGCAAAGTGTCCTTTTTTTTTGCAATAACTGCAGATTGCATTGCGAGCAGGGCAGGTTTTCCTAGGGTGAAAAGCATCTCCACAAAAGAAGCACTCCTTCCTAGATTGCCAAGAGGCTGCTAAAGTGGGGTCATCCTCCTCTTCTTCATCAGAATTATCAGAATTAGATTCCCCCATGATAGGGTTCACCTGAGACCGCTTGAATTGTCTGGTTGCAGCTACAGCAGCAGATCGAGATCTGGGCAGCTGATAGAGGTCTGCATTTCTCTTTGCCAAATCCAGAGAACAAGCTAGGTCAAAAGCTTTTTGTAGCTCAAGTGTTTTACTTTCTAGTAGACGCTGGCGTATAAATTGAGAGGCAATCCCGCAGGTGAAAGCATCACGAATCATTTCTTGGTGGTACAGCTCAGCTGAGGCTGCCTGAAAGTTACAATCTATGCTGAGCCTGCGAAGTTCTTGCAGGAATTCGTCAATTGATTCCCCTGGCCCTTGTTGGGCTGTGGCCAGTAGATGTCTAGCATAGACCTCATTTGGAGTCTTGGCATACAGTTTCTTAAGTGCCCGAATCACCTCATCGTAATTATCCCATTCATCAACATATTCGAACACTTTTGGGGTCACATAATTGATAAGTATCCTCAATCTAGCAGGAGCATCCGCTTCACATTCATCCAGAAAATTCTCAAAAGTACGGTACCAATGCTTCCATACCCTGCCAGCTGCTGGTGTATTCGGGTCCAAGTCCAGACGAATAGGTCTAAGGATTCTCTCCATGATGGGTGGTTCCCTGGATCCTTAACTCTGAGTTTGTCCGAAGGTCTAGTATTTGTGAGTGTAAATACTAAGTTACTTAAATTGATGTAAGAAAAAGGAGTCTTACCATCAAGTAACTTTAAAGTAAGCTTTAAGTAACTTATAAACACACTATATACAAGAGAGGTCTTTACCATGCCTCTGGTAGAAGCCTCTTACAATACTGAACAGACCAGTATTTATACCAGTCCAACAGGAAGTGACATATGACAGGAAGTGAGGTATGTACACAGTTCATAGTTCATAGTTCACAGTTCACAGGAAGTGATGACATAACTTCCCGGAAGTTATTATTATTATCACACCGGCAGTGACCACCCCTGTATATAAAGCCATAGCAGGCTTCTGTATTTCAGTCTTGAATTACTCTCTGTTCAGTAAATACCTGTTTTACTGTTCTCCTGCAGTCTGAGTATTATTGATCCTCGGACACTACACTGGCGACGGGCAGGTTCGAACTCACCTGCAGTACTGCATCACCTCACGGGGATCTTTTCCCTGAAGAGAAGCTTCTTGGAGGTCGAAGTCAGAACGGCGGGCGTTGACCGCGGGCAACCGCCCAGGGATCCATCGGAGAGTTGCAGGGGAGGCTGTGGAGAGCTGGGCCTGGCTCCCCAGTCGAGGTGTTCCAGCAAGTCGTGCTGGTAGCAGGTAGTGCACTGACCCTTCCGGACTGCGGCGGGCTCGGGCTCGATCGAGCGGCTCTGCAAAGGGGCCGTGCAGCGTCGTCGGGCGGAAGAGAGAGAGCGAGAGGGTGGAGCGCATAGGGCACAGTCGGTGCTCAAGAACAGGGCAGCGTGGAGAGGATAGAATGCGGGGAAGGAAAAGTGAGACGCGCCGAAGCCGCGGGTCGCCGCCATTACCCTGCAGAACGCTAGGAGCAGCGTGGCAGCAAGGGGAAGAAGGAAAAGCGCGGGAGGCGCCATTTTATTCCATTGGGGAAGAAGGAAAAGCGCGGGAGGCACCATTTTATTCCATTGGGGAAGAAGAAAAAGCACGGGAGGTGCCATTTTAAATCACTCAAGATGCCGAAGAGTGGCAGTATCACTGCTTTCGACAACAAGGTAGAAGACTGGACCACGTATGTGGAAAGAATTGAAGTGTACTGCGAGGCAAATGAGGTGGCCGATGGAAAGAAGGCATCGGTATTATTAAATTTGATGGGCGCGAGAACGTACGGCCTATTGCGGAATTTAATTACCCCAGCTAAACCAATGCAGAAAAGTTTTGAAGAGATTGTGAATATCTTGCAGGAACACCTAAACCCTACACCGCTGCTGATAGCAAAAGATTCAAGTTCCATAAAAGAAACCAGCACAAAGATGAGAGCAATGCTGACTATCTTACGGAACTACGCAAGTTATCGAAGCACTGCCAGTTCGGAGCAGGACTAGCAGATACCTTACGGGATAAGTTTGTCTGCGGGCTCCAGAGTGAAGGAACCCAGAAACGACTACTTTCGGAAAAGGACCTGACGCTAGAACAGGCTTTCAGCGTGGCAGTATCCTACGAAGCAGCAGCACGGGGAGCTGCGGAAATACAACAGAAACCATAGGAATACAGTGCTAACAAAATGGCGTATGGAGCAGAAAAGTGCTATCGCTGCGGCAGAACAACCCATGATCAGAAGGACTGCTGGTTTAAGGACAAAGTATGCAGGCAATGTGGGAAAATGGGACACATAGCAAGAGTCTGCAGGTCGGGGAAGAAAACAAACACTACAAGAACTACTAAAGAAAAGTACAAGAAAGTAAAGAAATTGACAGACAGTAGTTCGGAAGATCAGGAGAGTGATAAGGACTCCGGGAGCAGGAGACTAAGTTGTCTAAAGTTACACAATGTGATCACAAAGGAGGATCACCGAACCATTTGGGTCACCCTCATGATAGCAGGGTCCCCAGTAAAGATGGAATTGGACACAGGATCAGCCCTAACCATCATGAATCGACGAGACTATGAGTGGCTATTCTCACACATACCCTTGAAGGACACGTCCATTGTATTGAAGACATAAACGGGGCAAAAAGTCTACCCCAGAGGAAAAATAAGGGTGACAGTTGAATACAACGGCAAGGAAACACAGAAACTGTATCTATATATACTACCAGATGGAGGACCACCATTATTGGGATGTGAATGGATCCGAAAGATACAATTGGATTGGCATTCCATTCAGGCGCTAACTGTGACTGATAAAAAGGATGATGACGTCACACCTGGACGACTGTCAAAAATTCTAACTGACGCGAAAGAGGTGTTCCAACAAGGACTTGGGACTCTAAAAGGAGTAACGGCAACGATAAAAATCGAAGATAACGCAAACCCAAAATTTTTTAAGGCCAGACCGGTACCTTACGCGATCCGCCCAGCCGTTGAAGCAGAGCTGGAGAGCCTGGAGCGCTCGGGTGTGCTGTCCAAGGTGGACTGGAGCGAGTGGGCCACACCCATCGTTCCTGTAATGAAGAAATCATTGAGCAGCACGCCTGGGGAACCGAAGAAGGTTCACATCCGTGGGGACTTCAAGGTAACTGTGAACCCAGTCCTGCACACAGTACAATATCCACTTCCACGGATAGAAGATATTTTCGCCTCACTATCTGGAGGGAAATGCTTTACAAAGATTGATCTGGCCCAAGCGTATCTACAAATGGAGGTGGAAGAAGCATCTAGGAAATACCTCACGATAAACACTCACAAAGGCCTTTACCAATACAATCGACTGGTATTCGGGGTAGCATCAGCCCTGGCTATTTGGCAGAGGGTGATGGAACAAGTCCTGCAAGGGATCCCGGGGACCCAGTGTTATTTGGACAACATCCTGGTTACGGGCAAAAATGACAGTGAACACCTTGCCAACCTGGAGCAGGTGCTCACGAGATTACAGGAATATGGGCTACGAGCCAACTGCCCCAAATGCGAGTTCTTCAGGAGACAAATCTCGTATTGTGGCCACATGATTGATGAGGAAGGGTTGCATAAGTCGCCGGACAAGATTGAGGCTGCAGTCAAGGCTCCAGCACCGGAAAATGTGTCGCAACTGAGGTCGTTCCTCGGGTTGCTGAACTACTACCATAAGTTCTTGCCGAATTTATCTACAATTCTGCACCCACTGAACGCCCTGCTGCAAACTGGAGCAACATGGAAATGGAGTGATGAGTGTAAGCGTGCCTTTCAGAAATGTAAATGCCTAATCACTTCAAAAGGAGTATTGGCCCACTACAATCCAACACTACCGATTCGATTAGCATGTGATGCATCTCCCTACGGCATCAGAGCGGTGCTGTCACACAAATTCCTTGATGGTTCAGAGAGGCCAATAGCCTTTGCGTCGCGCTCGTTAACCTCAGCCGAGCGTAACTACGCCCAGATTGACAGGGAGGCCCTCAGCCTGGTGTGGGGGGTGAAGAAGTTCAATCACTATCTGCATGGGCAGAAATTCACCCTACTGACTGATCATCAGCCCCTGGTCTCCATTTTTAACCCAAAGAAGGGCGTTCCGGTGATGACGGCGCAATGGCTGCAAAGATGGTCACTTTTTCTAGGGGCACATCAGTACGACATAGAGTACAAGGGTACGAAACAGCATGGAAACGCTGATGGGCTGTCATGCCTACCGTTGCCTATGGTAGAGGAAGCACCTGCAGTGGACCCTGTTGAGATATTCCATGCGACCATAGTCGAATGTCTACCTGTTACAAACTCAAGTATAGAGAAGGAAACCCGAAATGATCCGACACTCTCTCGGGTCTATGATTTGTCGGTGAAGGGATGGCCAGCACATGGCGACTCACTGTTGCCAGCATTCTCGCCAAGGAGAGAACAGCTGTCAGTGTGCCGGGGGACCTTGATGTGTGGATCCCGAGTGGTAATTCCACCCAAGTTGAGAGATAGAGTGCTCAATGAGCTTCATGAGGGTCATCTGGGAGGGGTAAAAATGAAGAGCCTAGCCAGGGCTTATGTGTGGAGGCCGGGAATCGATAAAGAAATTGAGGATATGACCAAGAGATGCACAGGATGCCAGAAGGTCCAAAACGCTCCACCACAGGCCCCGCTACATCCATGGGAGTGGCCCTCATCTCCATGGCAATGGGTACACATTGATTTTGCTGGTCCATTTATGGACTCAATGTTCCTAATCGCTGTGGACGCCCATTCGAAATGGCCAGAGGTCATCAAAATGTCCTCCACCACCACGGAGAAAACTATTGCAGTCCTACGGACCATCTTCGCCAGGAATGGCTTGCCAGAATAGATTTGCTCCGACAATGGGCCACAGTTTGTGTCCGAGGATTTCCGGAGGTTTCTGAGGAATAATGGGGTGAAACATTACACATCTGCCCCATATCATCCAGCCACAAATAGATTGGCTGAGAGGTTTGTTCAGACCTTTAAAAAGGCCATAAAGGCAATGTATAATGACGACATACCACTACAACACAAGGTGGATAATTTCTTGTTTGCTTACCGGAATGCGACACATGCAGTTACCAACCAAGCTCCAGCCATAATGTTCTTCAACCGAAGGCTAAGATGTCACCTGGATTTGCTCAAACCAAACATAAGACGAGATGTTGAGGATAAGCAATTCCAGCACATAAATGAGAAGCCAACCAGGAGCTTCAAGATAGGGCAACCAGTCTTGGCCCGCGACTACCGAACAGAAAAATGGCAGCCAGGAACGATATGCACACAGCAGGGACCACTAATGTACACAGTGGACGTTGAGACGCCATGCTGACCAGATTCTAGAGTCACAGCAACAAGCCAAACCCATACCACAAGCAGGTGCACCTGGTAATCAACCCGAAGTACAGATTGCGCCTACCTCAGAAGCAGTGGTATTGGAAGCTGACGAACCAACCAATGACAATGAGCCAGAATCAACTCCGCCGCAAGAACAGGATACTCGAGAAAGGCGCTATCCAGTCAGGATCAGGAAGCCTCCTCAAAGACTGAACTTATAAATGATTATTTCAGTTGATGTATATAGTACAGAGAAAATTGTAATTGTAATTAGTTATTATTTAGTTGTTAAATGAATGTTATGTACTGTTTATCTAAAAGGGGAGGAATTGTTGTGTATGTACCTTTAAGAGAAGAACTGATTCTATGCTGCAGTACCGGCAGTGACCACCCCTGTATATAAAGCCATAGCAGGCTTCTGTATTTCAGTCTTGAATTACTCTCTGTTCAGTAAATACCTGTTTTACTGTTCTCCTGCAGTCTGAGTATTATTGATCCTCGGACACTACATATATCACCTGCTACAGCCACCACTGGAGCCTCAAACCAGGGCATGCACAGCACAGCCTATGGTTGTTGAGGTCATCATTAACTTTCCAGGATGCAACAGGTAACATCAACAACATCTTGCAGTTTGCTATGCACCACTGTATCAGGGAAGTGACCGAGTCTCTCTATGCCAGAAGGAACACATAGAACACATTCCTTATGGACAGAGTGAAGCAGGACGAGAGAGCACTGGACTTTGCCCACATGCAGGGTTTCTCAGGTTCCAAAGTGCCATAAACTGCATCCACATTATCTTGCATGCTCCCCAGCACCAGCCTGGCATCTTTCTCAATAGAAAAGGTTAGGAGTGAAATCTATTGGATGTTTTCAGAATTATGAAAAGTTTTGAAAAAGATAAACTGAAAGATTGTTCCACAAGTTGGTGAATGGGCAACTAATTCATAAATTTAGGAAAATTGCTGGAAAAATGAGGCTGTGGTTAAACATTTATTTTTAAAACATGGAATGCATTATCACCACATGGCTATTAAGGTGGAGCTTATAACATCATTAAAAGCAAATTGGATAAGTATTTGTAAAAGAAGACTTTAAATGGGTATGGGGAAAGGCTTGGGAAATGGCAAGGAAATGTGATTAGACAGCTCCAGTTGAAGAGTACAATGGAATGTATGGCCTATTCCTATGTTGTAATTTCTATGATTCTATCTGTTTGTATCTAAGCTTGAGATATATGGGGGTAAAAATTGGGTAGCGGCCCCTTGGGGCGATACCTCTGCCGGGGTGCTAATTTTAGCGGGGCGCTGCGCATGGTGATGACAGTTAGCCCTCTTAGGGCGCTAATGGGAGGCGCAAATCAACTGAATTTAGCCCCCCTGCAATTTAATGGGAACACTTGTTTAAACTTTATGTATGGCCCATGAGGTTCCTTGCAATGAATCTAATTGGCTTATAAAGACAAAAAGCTTAGACTAAAAAACTTTGAAAGGCCCAAGGATTCAACAGCAACAACAACTTGTATTTATATAGCACCTTTAATGTAGCAAAACATCCCAAGTCGCTTCACAGGAGTGTTATAAGACAAAAAATTTGACACCGAGCCACATAAGGAAAAATTAGGAGCGGTGACCAAAAGCTTGGTCAAAAAGTTAGGTTTTAAGGAGCGTCTTAAAGGAGGAAAGAGAGGTAGAGAGGTGAAGAGGTTTAGGCAGGGAATTCCAGAGCTTAGGGCCTAGGCAGCAGAAGGCACAGCCACCAATGGTTGAGCATTTATAATCAGGCATGCTCAATAGTGCAGAATTAGAGGAGTGCAGATATCTTGGGGGGTTGTGGGGTTGAAGGAAACTACAGAGATAGGGAGGGGTGAGGCCATAGAGGGATTTGAAAACAAGGATGAGAATTTTGAAATCGAGGCGTTGCTTAACCGGGAGCCAATGTAGGCCAGCGAGCACAGGGGTGATGGGTGAATGGGTCTTGGTGCGAGTTAGGACACAGGCAGCCAAGTTTTGGATCATCTCAAGTTTACGTGGGAGGCCATCCAGGAGTGCATTGGAATAGTCAAGTCTAGAGGTAACAAAGGCATGGATGTGAGTTTCAGCAGCAGATGAGCTGAGACAAGGGCGGAGACGGGTGATGTTATGGAGCTGGAAATAGGCAATCTTAGTTATGCTGCAGACATGTGGTCAGAAGCTCGTTTCAGGGTCAAATATGACACCAAGGTTGTGAACAGTGTGATTCAGCCTCAGACAGATGTTAGGGAGAGGGATGGAGTCAGTGGCTAGGGAATGGAGTTTGTGGTGGGGACTGAAAACAATGACTTTGTTCTTCCCAATATTTAATTGGAGAAAATTTCTGCTCATCCAGAACTGGATGTTGGACAGGAAGTCTGCCAATTTAGAGATTGTGGAGAGGTCGAGAGAAGTGGTCGTGAGGTAGAGCTGGGCGTCATCAGCTGTGTTGTCGGATGATGTCGTCAAAGGGCAACACGTAGATGAGAAATAGGAGGGGGTCAGGGATAGATCCTTGGGGGACACCAGAGGTAATGATGCGGGAGCAGGAAGAGAAGCATTGCAGATGATTCTCTGGCTACGATTAGATAGATACGAATGCAATCAGGCGAGTGCCGTCCCACCCAGCTGGACGATGCTGGAGAGGCATTGGAGGAGGATGGTGTGGTTAACCGTGTCAAAGGCTGCAGATAAGTCAAGAAAGACGAGGAGAGATAGTTTATCTTTGTCACTGTCACAAAGGATGTCATTTGTGACTTTGATGAGAGCTGTTTCGGTACTGTGGCAAGGGAGGAAACCTGATTGGAGGGATTCAAACATGGAGTTGCGGGAAAGATGGGCATAGATTTGGGAGGCGACAACACGTTCAAGGACTTTGGAGAGGAAAGGGAGGTTGGAGATGGGGCGGTAGTTTGCAAGGATGGAGGGGTCTCATGAACAAGATGAGCATGGAGAGCTCATGAGGGGAGATCAGAGAGCAACTGGAGAAAGATGTGTGATGAGGGCTAGGGCAGGGGGTAACCTTAGAGGAAGTTTGGCCCAGTGGGCTAGGGGAAGGAAGGGAAGTGGCAAAGGCAGCTGAATGGATGGTCTCAATCTTAGGGACAAAGAAGTCCATGAGCTCCTCACATTTGTTGTCGGAGGTGAGGGTGGAGGAGACGGGGGAAGAGGGGTTTAAGAAGACGGTTAGTGGTGGAGAATAGAAGCCGGGGTTTATCTTTGTATTCCAGAATGATTCTGGAATAGTGAGCAATTTTGGCAGATGAGAGCAGGACCCGATAATGCTTTATGTGGCTCAGCCAGATCTAGCGGTGAATGGCTAAACCAGTTGTCTGCCATATCCATTCAAGTCTACGCCCCTTGGACTTAAGGGAGCGAAGATGAAGGCCGTACTGGGGGAACAGCCAGGGTGAGAGAGAGTAATTGTTTTAATAGGGACTAGGGCATCAAGGGTGGTGGTGAGGGTGTGGTTGATCGGTAGCTGCAAAATGTCATGGTGAATAGAGGGCCAAAGGCTGAATTCAGCTGGAGAGTTCACAAATGTGGTTGCAAATGGTTCAACATCAGCAGCACAAAGTTAATTTTAGCAAGAAGGCTCCTCAAAGGCTGCTAAACACCATTGTGGAGCAACAAAAGAACAAGACAAAGAAGAACAACAGCAAGAACATGCTTTTATATGCATTTATATAGTGCATTTAACATAGATAAACATCCCAACGTGTTTCGCAGAGGCCAAAACAGTCAAAAATGAACACCGAGCCAAAGAAGGCGATATTAGGAGGGGTCACCAAAAGCTTTGTTAAAGAGGAGGATTTTAAGGAGGGTCTGAATGGAGGAGAGGGAAGTGGAGAGGCAGAGGGATTTAGGGAGACAATTCCACACCATGAGGCCTAGACAGCTGAAAGCACGGTTACCAATGGAGGGGTGAAGTGTGGGGGTTATTATTGTAGGACGCCAACCTCCGAACCCTGACCATCAATGTTCCCTTTAAGCTGCACAGTCGTGCAGTGCTCTAGGGGTCCTGCGCAGCCTGCTTGCCGGTTTTTAAATAGAAAAAACGCGCACGCACAGTATTTTGAATGTGCTGCGCAGCCCGTTAAAGGGGCCGTGCAGCCTCCAAATAAATTACAGGGAACATTGCCGACCATCCACCCCTAAAATGCAAAGAATGCAAAAGCACGGCAGTACATCAACGCACAACTTGAGGGGACTAGTAGGAAGCGGGAACAAGTGTTCCCAGTAGGTTACATAAATAGTGCAAGGGTAGTCAAAGGAAGGGTGGGGCCAATTAGGAGCAAAAAAAGAGATCTTCTTGTGGAGGCAGAGCATGGCTGAGATAATAAATTAATACTTTGTATCTGTCTTCACTAGAGAAGAGGATGTTGCCAATGTAGCAGTAAAGGAGGAGGCAGTAGCAATATTAGATCAGAGAAAAATAGATAAAGAGGATGTACTTAAAAGATTGTCAATCCTGAAAGCAGAAAAGGCACCCAGTCCAGATGGGATTCTTCCTAGGTTACTGAGGGAAGGGTGGAAATTGTGAAGGCTCTGGCAAAATCTTACAATCCACTTTGGATATGGGGGGTGGTGCCAGAGGGCTGGAGGCTTGCAAATGTTACACCCCTGTTTAAAAAAGGGGAGAGGGATAAACCTGGCAAACACAGGCCAGTCAGCCTAAATTCGGTGGTGGGGAAACTTTTAGAGACAATTATCCAGGACAAAATTATTGGCATTTTGAAAAGTATGGGCTAATAAATGAAAGTCAGCACTGATTTGTTAAAGGCAAATTGTGTTTGACTAACTTGATTGAGTTCTTTGATAAAGTAACAGAGCAGGTTACATAGGATTACATGGGCAAAGAAACAGGCCATTCAGCCCAACCAGTCCATGCCGGTGTTTATGATCCACTCGAGCCTCATCTAAATCTATCAGCATAACCCTCAATTCCCTTCTCCCTCATATGCTTGTCTAGCCTCCCCTTAAATGCATCTATACTATTTGCTTCAACCACTCCCTGTGGTAGCGAGTTTCACATTCTCACCACTCTTTGGGTAAAGAAGTTTCTTCTGAATTCCCTATTGGATTTCTTGGTGACTATCCTATATTGATGGCCTCTAGTTATGCTCTTCCCCACTAGTGGAAAGATTCTCTCTGTATCTACTCTGTCAAAATTTTTCATAATTTTAAAGACCTCTATTAGGTCACCCCTCAGCCTTTGTTTTTCAAAAGAAAAGATACCCAGCCTGTTCAGCTTAAGAAGAGACCCAGCCTGTTCATCCTTTCCTGGTATGTATACCCTCGCATTTCTGGTATCATCCTTGTAAATCTTCTCTGCACCCTCTCCAGTGCCTCTATATCCTTTTTATAATATGGCGACCAGAACTCTATGCAGTACTCTAAAGGGGTGAAATTAGGTGCCTTTTCACCTCCCGTTAGCACGCCCGGTTCACACTTGAGTGCTGGGCTGATCACACGGGATCACGGCTGCCTTGCTGGTCCAGGTTGGTACTTTTTAAATTGCAGAGCCTGCAGCGATGGCCCTTCCCTTTAAGGGAGGGGAGGAGCCTTTGAATACGGCAGCGCTGCATGGCCCAGTGTGCTGCGCTGCGCTGCTGAAGTCTCCGCCCCGCTCTCCGACGTATGCCCCCTAAGAAGGAAGTGGAGCACTTGATTTAGCACTCCATTTCCCTCTTGGGGTGCTAAAACTCAATTTCAGGGTCGCCGGCGCTAATTAGCGTCAGGCGCTAAAGTTAGCTCCCAGGCGATGTTAGTGCCCCAAAATGGTCCATAACGAATTTTTCCCCCTAAGTATGGTCTAACCAATGTTCAATACAGGTTTAGCATAACTCTGCTACTTTTCAATTCTATCCCTCTAGAAATAAACCCTAGTGCTTGGTTTGCTTTTTTAATGGCCTTGCTAACCTACGTTGCAACTTTTAGTGATATGTGTACTTGTACCTGAGATCCTTTGTTCCTCTACCCCACCGCACCCTCCAAGTAATAAGTGACCTCCCTATTCTTCCTACCAAAACCTCACATTTATCTGTGTTGAACTTCATTTGCCAATTATATGCATATTCTGCAAGTTTATTAATGTTGTCCTGTAATTTGTTGCAGTCCTCCTCAGTATTCACTAATTTGGTGTCATCCGCAAATTTAGAAATTGTGTTTTTGATTCCAAAGTCTAAATCATTAATGTAAATTGTGAACAACAGTGGTCCCAGCACTGATCCTTATGGAACACCACTACTCACCTTCTGCCACTGTGAATAGCTACCCTTTACCCCCCGCTCTGCTTTCTGCCTTGAAGCCAGCTAGCTGTCCATTCTGCTACTTGTCCCCTGACTCCACATTCTCTGACCTTGTTCATCAGTCTATTATAGGTTACCTTATCAAAGGCCTTTTGAAAATCTAGATAAATTACATTACCATTGTTTACCCTCTCTGTTACCTCTTCAAAAAATTCATGAGGTTGGTCAAGCAAGACTTTCCCTTTTGAAATCCATGCTGACTATTCCTTATTATATTTTTAGTTTCTAGATATTCTTCTATTTTCTCCTTTAGTAGGGATTCCATTACTTTTCCTACCACCGATGTTAAGCTGATTGGTCTATAATTCCCTGGACATGTTCTAGCCCCCTTCTTGAATAAAGGTATTATGTTCGCTATCCGCCAGTCCTCTGGCACTACTCCTTTTCTAATGAATTATTAAATATGTGTCGTAATGCCTCTGCTATCTCTTCCCTAGATTCTTTTAAAATGCATGGATGCAATACATCCGGACCAGGGGTTTTATCCTCTTTGAGTTTGATTAGTTTATTTAATATATCCCCTCTGTTTATTTTAAATGCACTTATCTCATTACTAATCTCATCATCCAATGTCATGTCCACCTGTTCTATCTCCCTGGTAAATACTGAAGCAAAATAATTATTTAATATTTCTGCCATCTCTCTATCATTACCTGTGGTGTGATCCTGTCTTCATGGCCCTATTCCCATCCCAACCTTCCTTTTTTTTATTGATGTGCCTGTAAAATATTTTACTATTTTGTTTTATATTCCTTGTTTAATTTCATAGTTCCTCTTTGAGTCCCTAATTGGCTTTTTTTACTTCTCTCCTAATTTCTTTGTATTCTCCCTTATCATGCTCTCCCCTGCTATCCATGTATTTAATATATGCCTCTTTCCTTACCCTCAATTGTTCCCTTGTGGCTTTATTCATCCATGGAGTCTCATTTGTGTTTAGTTTGTTCTTTCCTTTTAGTGTAATATATTGTTCCTGCACTTTGTTGATCACCATTTTAAATGTTTCCCATTGCTGTTCTATAGTGTTGCCCATTTTATATATCTATTAACCTTGTTTTCGTCATACTTATGTCCTACTTAATTATCATCTTAAAGCATATTATATTATGGTCACTATTGCCTAGATGTTCTCCTACTTTTACTTCTCTTATCTGCTCTGGTTCATTCCCCATTACTAGATCCAAATAGCGAATCCTCCCTTGTTGGGCTTTTTACATATTGGGTTAGAAAGAAGTCCTGTACACATTATAGGAACTCTATACCCTTATCCCCTTTACCTACCTCTTCTGTCCAATTAATATAGGGATAGTTCCCACATTACATCAGTGACTCCACTTCAAAAGTACTTAATTGGCTATAAAGCGCTTTGAGATGTCTGGTGGTCATGAAAGATGCTATAGAAATGCAAGTCTTTCTTTTTTTTAGTTGAAATCCCCCATGATTATTATTCTATTTTTTCTTACTAATTTCCCTAATTTGTCTGCATATTTCTTCCTCCACCACCCTTCCACTATTAGGTGGTCTGTAGACTACGCCTATTTGTGTGATTGATCCTTTATTATCTTTTATCTCTATCCATATGAATTCTATTTTTGTCTTGCTGATAGGTGTGTCACTTATTTCTACTGCCATTTGATGAGGGTCGTGCGGTTGATATTGTGTATAGGGACTTTCAAAAGGCATTCGACAAAGTACCACATAATAGACTTTTTAGCAAAATTAAAGCCCATGGGATTAAAGGGACAGTGACAGCATGGATACAAAATTGGCTAAGGGACAGAAAGCAGAGAGTAGTGGTAAAGGGTTGTTTTTCAGACAGGAGGGAAGTATACAGTGGTGTTCAAAATGATTTTGATAGAGTAAATAAGGAAAAACTGTATACAGTGGCAGAAGAGTCTGTAATCAGAGGACACATATTTAAGGTGATTGGCAAAAGAACCAGAGATGATGACATGACAAAACCATTTTTTCCACAGTGAGTTGTGATCTGGAATCCACTGCCTGAAAGGGTGGTGGAAGCAGATTCAATAGTAACTCTCAAGAGGATTGGATAAATACTTGAAGGGAAAGAATTGATCGGGCTGTGAGAAATAGCAGGGGAGGGGAATTAATTAGCTAGCTCTACCACAGAGCTGGTACAGGCACAATAGGCCGAATGGCCTCCTCCTTCTGTGCTGTATCATGCTTTGATTCTATGAAGGTATACAAATTAAGAAGTACAAAGGTACAGTATGAATGGATATCAAAGTTGTGGTTTTAAAAGATATCCTCACTGCTCTTATGTTTAAAGGCAAAACTTGCATAGTATAAAAGAGTGCAGCATGTAACAGGTGGTGATTTGAAGGTGCAGATGTCATATAAGCAATTATGGATTTGTTCAGGAGGAAGAGTTTGGAAGACAGTGGACCTATGGATTTGACTGAGTATACCATGTGAATCAGATAGTCTGTGCTTTGCACAATATGTTGCAGGAGCATCTCCAAATACGCTAATTGTTCACAAATATATAATTGTGCATGCAATGATAGTGCAGAAGCCAAATGAATAAGTTTGCTTCTGCACTCACATTGTATTTGGTCTCTTCAAAGAATAGGGCAAACCCAATGGATCACCAGCTGCACTCAAAGATCACCACACAATTGAACATCGATTGCCAGCATTTTCACTTGAAACAGATACCAGAACAGAAATATATGAAGTACACAGCAAAAAAAAAACAGGGGTGCCAAAATGATCTGTTTCATGATTGTAACTATGGCCAGAAGCAAATAATCGTGTCCAATTGTGAGCCAGTGGAAAAAACAGCAATGACCCTCTCACACCCCCATCTCCTGCTATCAATGGGTGGTCAGCTGCTGGTTCTTATTCAGTTGTATGTATTGGACTGTATGGTTATGTGAGTCATCAATTACTTCCTAAAGGATTGGTACACATCAAAGCAGCTAACTCTTGACACGTCCCCTATGGATGCTTGGAAGCTTCCTGTCTCATAAAAGTTGAAGTTGGTAGTCACTTCAAGTTTAATTGTAGTGTAGTTTGGACAGTTGACTGTCCCTGCAGGTCTTTCTAGACCAAATGGCATAGCTCAGTAACAGTCTCCCTGATGAGCCTAAGTCTGCTTATTCACTGGGTTTCCACCATGCCTGGTAAAGAAAGCACATGCATTTATATAGTGCTTTTCAGGACCTTAGGCTGTCCCAAAGTGCTTTATTGCCAATGAAAAACTTTTCAAATGTAGTCACTGTCATAATGTTTACTAATGATGTTGGTTGAGGGATAAATGTTAGCCAGGACACCAAAATAATTCTTCTGCTTTTCTTTGAATAATGGGATCTTTTACATCCACCTGAGAGTGCCGACAGAGCCTCGGTTTGACATCTCATGTGAAAGACGGCACCTTCAACAGTGCAGCACTCCCTTAGTACTGCACTGAAGTATTAGCCTAGATTGTGTGCACAAGACAGCAAGGAGTGGGGCTTAAACCCACAACCTTCTGACTCAGAGGTGAAAGTGCTACCATTAAGTGAGAATTAGCAACCCTCCAGGATTGCCCTGGAGTTTCAAGGAATTGAAGATTAATCTCCAGGACACTGCACTGCTGTGAGCAACCCAGGAGAAAATCATAAGGGCATTAAAACAATTATTAATTTTGTTTCAATTTCTTTGAACACTTTCATTTATTAGTCATAAAATTATTGGAGATGGGGAAAAGGCTGTCTTACTGGTTGTGGCAGTTGGAGGCAGGAGGTCATGTGACAAAACCTCCAGGAATACATCCAACCAGAGTTGGTAATCCTACATTAAGCCAAGGATGACACCCAAAAGTAATTGACTCCACTCTGGTGTACTAACTTCCTAGGGTAGTACTTGCTGTGGCTCATGAATCACTGATGCCCTCAGTGCTTTGGGACTTCCCTCTCCTCCTCCTCCACCATGATATTTCTGCTATAGTTGCCAAACTTTTGGTCAGAAAACTCCTAGGCCTAGAAATTCGGTATAGCCGCATTTGGGGCGCTTGTCCTGGCGATGCGCAAAGTTTAGCGCCAGGTGCAATTTAGCGCCACCTAGCATGATATTGGGTTGCAGCGCCCCTAAAGGTGATTGCAGCGCTAAATCAGGCGCTGCACGCTACTCTTAAGGCGCTAACCCGGCGGCGCAACCCAATTTCGCGGCGGCGGGGCGCAGCGAAGGTGCTGTCAATAATCACTTTCCCTGAGACACAGTGGCACCGGCCAGCTCTTAAAGGGGCAGGTCAATTGGCATCACCAGACACACTCACTGCCTTGTAGGCCTTCAAAGCGGTGGGAGCCTACCTGTGGCGCACCAGCCTAGCAAGACATGGAAAGCGTGAGGCAGAGGGCGGAATGCCTCACTGATGGGGCATTGGATGCTTTGGTTGGCGCAGTGGAATCAAGGCCAAGGAAGATGGTCGGAATGTGATTAATGTTTTGGACAGTCTCCCGGGTGTGAGAGCCAGTTATGTGTCAATGTATTAGTTTTGCTTTCTGTTGCCATAGCTTTCTCATGTTTGAAGGAACCACATTTTGTGTAATGAAACACTTTCTTCATTTACAATGGCCATGCCTGCTATTTACATACATCTTGCCCTTCATAGGCTTGGGGGTATCAGACCAGTTCCATTCCTGTTCTTGGAATGGCAGCAAGCATTCCGTGAGAGGGGCCTAGAAGCTACTTCTGATCAGCCTCTGACGCGCAGCCTGAGAAGAGCCGCTCGCGTAGAAGTTCAGGCCAGCAGCCATCTTCTCAGCCGCCGACAGAGATGTCCTGCACCTTATCTGAGGCTGCAGATCTGGCTGAAGCAGCTGGCACAGCTCAGTCACCACCTCCTTTCTAAATCGCAGCCTTCTGAAACACTGCTCCTCCGGTATGTTCGTGTAGGGAAACTGCTGTCGGATAACCCTGCCAGTGTAAGGTCTGCTGTGGCGACGTCTGTTGGCCCTCCTCCGTCTGGCCATGCCCGCCCCCTCTCCCAGTGTCTCAGTGCCCTTTCCAGATGATTCAGCAGCAGGACGGTCCCCTCCAATGCAGCCCCCATAATAAGTGCCCACAGGAAGGTTCCCCGTTGTCAAGGCTCACCAACAGCAAGGTGATGGTCAGAAGGCATAAGATCGTCTACCTACGCTGGCTCAGTGGTCAAATGGCTCTCAGTGTGCAGCTCAGCAACTCTTTGCAGCTCTCGAGGAAGTTGTGATCCAAAAATGGCTGCCGCTTTTAAACCACACCAGTCCCCTTTAAATAACGCTCCTCCAGCCCGAGAGTGACTTGGTAAGGCCCAGATAAGCTGTCACTATTAGCACCAGGCGCTACGGAGGGGGGCGCCACTGAATTTCCGGTCCGGGGCGCCCAAAATGCATTGCACACTCAAATGACGTCATAATCAGCCTGCGCCCGTGAGCGGGCGCTAAGATTTAGCGCCGGCGCTAAATGCATGCTCAATATGGGGCGAGGCGCTAGGCGCCTTGCGCCCGCCCGGAAATTAGGCTGGCGCCCCACTTCTCGGCCTCTTTAGGCATTAATCGGTGGCGCTAACAACCGAATTTCTCCCCCCTAGACTTCACTGCTCCGCTGGTATGCACAACTCTACTTTTGTTATCTTTATTAACTCCAGGTCTGTCCTGAAGTTAAGATAAATACTTACCATTCAATGCGCGTCCTGCATTACGGAACGCTACACAAGTTAATGATTTTTAACAAGGACTTGGCCATCTTAAAATCTTTCTGCCAACCTTTATTTACTTCTGCTTTAAGGGGTTAGAATGCGAGAAGCAGCATTAAGCACAAATGATAAATCTGTTAGCACCATCAACTGACCTTCCACTCATATTGCTAAGATTCACCAACAGATGAATGTTGCTCCCTATGTAATCTATAATAAATATTAATTGAATGGCAAAATCAATATAAGAAAAAAATGCTATTTCTGATCTTTAATCTATTCATTTTTCAAGGTATATTTTCTCTGCAAAAGAACAAGAGCTTTTTAAAGCATTTATAATGATGCAGAATTATTTGTGACATATTTTTTGCAGAATATAATAAGTATGTAATGTGATACATTTGCATTTGTGAAGAATGTCCATTCATGAAAATACATCTTTTTTTAGATTGTGGAACAAAAACAGATGCAAATGGTATTTTCAAACCTCTGTGAGCATTTCTGTGGTGGCACAGTATAGGTCCACCTCCACAGTCTAGGTCCACCTCCACAGTCTAGGTCCACCTCCACAGTCTAGGTCCACCTCCACAGTACAGGTCCACATCCACAGTCTAGGTCCACCTCCACAGTATAGGTCCATCTCCACAGTACAGGTCCACCTCCACATTATAGGTCCCCCTCCACAGTCTAGGCCCACCTCCACAGTCTAGGTCCACCTCCACAGTCTAGGTCCACCTCCACAGTCTAGGTCCACCTCCACAGTCTAGGTCCAACTACACAGTCTAGGTCCACCACCACAGTCTAGGTCCACCTCCACAGTCTAGGTCCACCTCCACAGTATAGGTCCACCTCCACAGTATAGGTCCACCTCCACAATCTAGGTCCACCTCCACAATCTAGGTCCACCTCTATAATCTAGGTCCACCTCCACAGTCTAGGTCCACCTCCACAGTCTAGGTCCACCTCCACAGTCTAGGTCCACCTCCACAGTCTAGGTCCACCTCCACAGTCTAGGTCCACCTCCACAGTCTAGGTCCAGCTCCACAGTCTAGGTCCACCTCCACAGTCTAGGTCCACCTCCACAGTCTAGGCCCACCTCCACAGTCTAGGTCCACCTCCAGAGTATAGGTCCACATCCACAGTATAGGTCCACCTCCACAGTCGAGGTCCACCTCCACAGTCTAGGTCCACCTCCACAGTCTAGGCCCACCTCCACAGTATAGGTCCACCTCCACAGTCTAGTTCCAACTCCACAGTCTAGTTCCACCTCCGCAGTATAGGTCCAGCTCCACAGTCTAGGTCCACCTCCACAGTATAGGTCAACCTCCACAGTATAGGTCCATCTCCACAGTATAGGTCCATCTCCACAGTATAGGTCCACCTCCACAGTCTGGGTCCATCTCCACAGTCTAGGTCCACCTCCACAGTCTAGGCCCAACTCCACAGTCTAGGCCAAACTCCACAGTCTAGGTCCACCTCCACAGTTAGGTCCGCCTCCACAATCTAGGTCCACCTCCACAGTCTAGGTCCACCTCCACAGCATAGGTCCACCTCCACAGTATAGGCCCACCTCCATTGTATAGGCCCACCTCCACAGTCTAGGTCCACCTCCAAAGTCTAGGCCCACCTCCACAGTCTAGGCCCACCTCCACAGTCTAGGTCCACCTCCACAGTCTAGGTCCACCTCCACAGTCTAGGTCCACCTCCACAGTCTAGGTCCACCTCCACAGTATACGTCCACCTCCACAGTCTAGGTCCACCTCCACAGTCTAGGTCCACCTCCAAAGTCTAGGTCGACCTCCACAGTCTAGGTCCACCTCCACAGTCTAGGTCCACCTCCACAGTTTAGGTCCACCTCCACAGTCTAGGTCCACCTCCACAGTCTAGGTCCACCTCCACAGTCTAGGTGCACCTCCACAGACTAGGTCCACCTCCACAGTCTAGGTCCACCTCCACAGTCTAGGTCCACCTTCACAGTCTAGGTCCACCTCCACAGTATAGGTCCACCTCCAGAGTATAGGTCCACCTACTGAGTCTAGGTGCACCTCCACAGTATAGGTCCACCTCCAGAGTCTAGGTGCACATCCACAGTATAGGTCCACCTCCACAGACTAGGTCCACCTCCACAGTCTAGGTCCACCTCCACAGTCTAGGTCCATCTTCACAGTCCAAGTCCACCTCCACAGTATAGGTCCACCTCCACAGTATAGGTCCACCTCCACAGAATAGGTCCACCTCCAGAGTATAGGTCCACCTCCACAGTATAGGTGCACCTCCAGAGTATAGGTCCACCTCCAGTGTCTAGGTGCACCTCCACAGTATAGGTCCACCTCCACAGTCTAGGTCCACCTCCAAAGTCTAGGTTCACCTCCACAGTATAGGTCCACCTCCACAGTCTAGGTTCACCTCCACAGTCTAGGTTCACCTCCACAGTCTAGGTCTACCTGCACAGTCTAGGTCCACCTCCACAGTCTACGTCCACCTCCACAGTCTAGGTCCACCTCCACAGTCTAGGTCCACCTCCAAAGTCTAGGTTCACCTCCACAGTATAGGTCCACCTCCACAGTCTAGGTTCACCTCCACAGTCTAGGTTCACCTCCACAGTCTAGGTCTACCTGCACAGTCTAGGTCCACCTCCACAGTCTACGTCCACCTCCACAGTCTAGGTCCACCTCCACAGTCTAGGTCCACCTCCACAGTCTAGGTCCACCTCCACAGTCTAGGTCCACCTCCACAGTCTAGGCCCACCTCCACAGTCTAGGTCCACTTCCAAAGTCTAGGTCCACCTCCACAGTCTAGGTCCACCTCCACTGTCTAGGTCCACCTCCACAGTCTAGGTCCACCTCCACAGTCTAGGTCCACCTCCACAGTCTAGGTCCACCTCCACAGTCTAGGTCCACCTCCACAGTCTAGGTCCACCTCCACAGACTAGGTCCACCTCCACAGTCTAGGTCCACCTCCACAGTCTAGGTCCACCTTCACAGTCTAGGTCCACCTCCATAGTATAGGTCCACCTCCAGAGTATAGGTCCACCTCCAGAGTCGAGGTGCACCTCCACAGTATAGGTCCACCTCCAGAGTCTAGGTGCACCTCCACAGTATAGGTCCACCTCCACAGACTAGGTCCACCTCCACAGTCTAGGTCCACCTCCACAGTATAGGTCCATCTTCACAGTCTAGGTCCACCTCCACAGTATAGGTCCACCTCCACAGTATAGATCCACCTCCACAGAATAGGTCCACCTCCAGAGTATAGGTCCACCTCCACAGTATAGGTCCACCTCCAGAGTGTAGGTCCACCTCCAGTGTCTAGGTGCACCTCCACAGTATAGGTCCACCTCCACAGTCTAGGTCCACCTCCAAAGTCTAGGTTCACCTCCACAGTATAGGTCCACCTCCACAGTCTAGGTTCACCTCCACAGTCTAGGTTCACCTCCACAGTCTAGGTCTACCTGCACAGTCTAAGTCCACCTCCACAGTCTACGTCCACCTCCACAGTCTAGGTCCACCTCCACAGTCTAGGTCCACCTCCACAGTCTAGGTCCACATCCACAGTCTAGGTCCACCTCCACAGTCTAGGTCCACCTCCACAGTCTAGGCCCACCTGCACAGTCTAGGTCCACCTCCAAAGTCTAGGTCCACCTCCACAGTCTAGGTCCACCTCCACAGTCTAGGTCCACCTCCACAGTCTAGGTCCACCTCCACAGTCTAGGTCCACCTCCACAGCATAGGCCCACCTCCACAGTATAGGCCCATCTCCAATGTATAGGCCCACATCCACAGTCTAGGTCCACCACCACAGTCTAGGTCCACCTCCACAGTATAGGCCCACCTCCACAGTCTAGGACCACCTCCACAGTCTAGGTCCACCTCCACAGTCTCGGTCCACATCCACAGTGAATTTCGGGCGCTGTGCGTGTAGCCAACGCTGGCCCCGGGGAGCGCAAATTAAAGGGCATGTACCCTGCAGTATAAAGGGCAGCCATTTTGCAGCAAACACTCTTGTGCAACGGATTTCTGGACACAAAACAAGGAGGAGAGCTAACTGGTTTCGTGCAGCAATAGCTCAGGTATTTTTGGACTCAGGCCAAAGCGCTGCAAGTGCCCTGTTGGAAATTTGACTGTTTGCCAGCATTTGATGGGGGCTGCATGGGGTGCCAACGCGGAGTTTCAGCGCCATGTGCGTAGGGCTCGCAGACGCGGGGTCAGAGGGGCAGCCCTGGCTAGAGGCAAAGGGGGCAACAGGCGTCGGCAACATAGGCCTTACCCAGTCAGGGTATACCGCCAGCAGCGCTCCTACCTCACCATGAGTGGCGCGCGATGTGTAAGAAGGCTGAGATTCCGAAAGGAGGTGGTTGCAGAGATCTGCCATCTGCTTCGCAGAGATCTGCGTCCAAAGCTCAGGTGCAGGACGTCTCTGTCGGTGGAAGTGAAGGTGACGGTGGCATTGAACTTCTATGCCACCTGCTCCTTCCAATCCGCTGTTGGGGACATAGCTAACATATCCCAGTTCGGCGTGCATCGCTGCATCCGCCAGGTGACCGATGCCCTTTTCAGAAGGAGACGCCAATTCATCTCCTTCCCCATGGCCCTGGAGAGCCAGCATCAGCGTGCAGTGGGATTTGCTAGACTCGCAGCCTTCCCCTTGGTGCAGGGCGCCATTGACTGTACGCATGTGGCTTTGCGGGCACCTCTGGAGCATGGCGAGCAGTATCGCAACCGGAAGGGCTACCATTCTCTCAATGTGCAGCTGGTGTGTGACCACAAGCAGCGCATCCTGGCTGTCAATGCCTGCTTTCCAGGCAGTTGCCACGATGCCTTTATCCTGCGGCAGAGTACTGTGCATGACATGTTCGAGGCACAGCCTCCCCCAAGAGGATGGCTACTCGGGGACAAAGGCTATCCTTTGTGTACCTGGCTCATGACCCCGCTCCGCGCACCCAGGACCGCTGCTGGAGAGGCATACAACGAGAGCCATCAAAGGAGCAGAAACATCATCGAGCAAACTATTGGGGTCCTCAAGCAGCGGTTCCGCTGCCTTGATCGTTCCGGCGGATCTCTGCAGTATTCGCCGCACTGGGTCTCCCAATTTGTCGTAGTTTGCTGCATGCTACACAACCTGGCTCTCCGCAGGATTCAGGCACTGCCACCTGACGTTGGACCACCACCTCAGGAGGAGGAGCAGGAGGAGCAGGAGAAGGAGGAGGAGGAGTACGTTCCCAGGAGGGAGCGACAAGGTCCAAGGGCCGTCCGCCGCCAGCTTATTGAACGTAACTTCTAAGCCCCCTGTCAGGGAATGCCTTGTGGCCATGAAGCAAGATGAATGCAGCCGCTCCGCAAGCCCTCAGCCGGCGAAGGCAACAAAGACTAACAAGAACAACCATGGACACTGTCTGAATAAAGATAAATTTATATTTGACAAAAATGAAACCCCTTCCCACATGAATCCCAAAAACAATCAACGGCCCCCACAAAAAGTGCAACAAACGACTCACTCCCACAACCTGGGGAGGAGTAACTCCACATTTGAACAAACCAGGCCTCAACCTCGGCCTTAACGCAAAAAACATACCCATAAACAAAACAACCATGGGCAAAATAAAGATGTCCACCGCCATATAAAATGAAAGCTGGCCACACCCTCTACTTAGTGGCCCGCGAGGGCGAGACCTTGTCCAGCCTTTTGGCGCCCCTGCCCGGCCTGCTGCTCCTCCGCAAGCTCTGCCCAGTGGCTGCTGCGAGGCTGGGGGAAGGCGCCTGAGGGTCAGATGTCCTTCCGCCAGATGGCCTTGGGGGGCGGCCTACACGGGCTTTGGGCCTCGAGGGGCCGGCTGTTGATTGGCGCACATGTGCATGCCCACCATCAGCTCCAGCCGCTTGCCGTTGACACTCCACTGGGGGAGTGGCGGCGACGGATGGCGCAATGTGGGCAAGATGGCGTATTGGAGGCGCTGGCTGGTGATGTTGCACGCTGGCACTCGCCCGGGCACGCACTGCACGATCCGCACCAATCAGCCGAAGGGCGGATCGCTATGCTGCTGCAGCGCGGCGGGTGTCCTGGCGATGCCTGGCTGAGGCAGTGCGTGTGGCAGCAGTGAGTGCCCCTGTTGCCCTGGTCTGCGCCCGCATCACATCCGCCACTGACTTGACGGCATCAGCCAGCGACTCCATTGCCGGAGGCATCCGTTCCACTACCTCCATCATCTTCTGGCCACTCTCGGCATTTGATGCCCCAAACTCCCGCACACTGGTCGCCAGCGACTCGATGGCCTCAGGCATCCGTCCCACCACCTGCATGAGCTCTGTGTGGTGGCGGTCCAAATCCTCGGCCATTTGGTCCAGCTGGCGCACCTCCTCCGAGGTGAAGGTGGCCGGACTGGAGGCGGGACTCTCCCGCTGGGGAGCAGGGGTCCGAGCTAGGCGACCCTTGGCACGTTGCTGGCGCCGAATGTCCGCAGCAACTGCACTCCCCTCCGATCCTTCCCCCCTCTGGGGGGAAGGCCGCGGCCCACCCGCAGCCCTCCTGGGTGGCTGGACGCCACTGGTCCCATCAGCTGCACTCCCCTCCGAAAGTTGCTCCAGGCTCTCGTCCAGGGAAGATGTGTCCAACACTTCCCCCTCTGCTGCGGGACCTGAGTCCTCCCCTGATGGTCCGGGTTGCTCTTCCTCCTCCTCCTCCTCCTCCTCCTCCTCCTGTTTGGAGGGGCTGTCACTGGCAGCTTCAGGGAGCTCTTCGTCACCAGCTGAAAGCAGGAAGGCACAAGAGTAGCTTCAGAGTGAGGAGAGGGCGTCAGCGAGGGAGTCATGACTGGTGGCATTCAGCGCATTGGTGGCACAGTGGCAAAGGAGGTAGCTCGGATGCGCAAGTGCGACGAGAGAGGGCCAAAAGGTGAGGTCCTTACAATTGCCGGGCAGCGGAGGGTCGGCTTCTCCGCACGCTCTGGGCACAATCACTCGGCCTCCCATGAGGCCACTCACGCACTCCTCCAGGGGAGTGAGCTTCTGGAACTTGGCGCGGCCTCCCCCGGTGATGTCGCGGCGCTTGCGATTATTCGCAAGTTTAGCCTGCAAGAGAAAGGACGGGCTCTAAGTACGGTGTGTAGCCGTGACGTCGTGTGCACTGCCTCCCATGGTGGAATAGCTTGGCCAGAGTGTAGCCCTGATCTAGTGTGCACTGCCTCTCATGGTGGAATAGCTTGGCCAGAGTGTAGCCCTGATCTAGTGTGCACTGCCTCTCATGGGGGAATAGCTTGGCCAGAGTGTAGCCCTGATCTAGTGTGCACTGCCTCTCATGGTGGAATAGCTTGGCCAGTGTGTAAAGTGCAGAATGTGCAATTGATGCTCATGGCTGTCCCAAAGCTGCTGGCTGAGGGCTGCCCATTAGGCCTTTCAGGTCCCTTTGCCCATCATGTCAGGTGTACATGCAAGAATGAGGAGGAGAGTGGAAAGGGTACTCACCCTGACAATCCTGGTCAGGTCATTGTATTTCTTCCGACATTGCACCTTGTCCCTGGGGGCATCGCCGTAGGACGACACCCTGGTGGCGATCTCCTCCAGGCTTTGGTGTAGACGCGGTGGGTGGGATTCCTGCCATTGTCTGCGAACAAGATCCTGCGCCTCTTCTCCAATGCTGTCAGCATGATATCCAGATCAGGCTCTGAGAAGCGCAGGGCACGCTCATGGGCCTTCTCTGCGTTGCCATGGCTCCTTGGGCTCAGCAGCAGTGTTGAGGCCTAGTTTGAAAGCTGCAGTGTGCAGGGCGTGGCAGCAGACCAAATCGTCCCTTCCCCCTTTAAGAGCTGGCCGGCGCCACGGGGTCTGCTGTCAATCAAAAAATGACCGCACCCGCGCTGCGCCCCGCCTCGGCGCTATCCCTCTGCACCGCCGGCTTAGCGCCTAAAGATAGTCGTGTAATGCCTCTTTTAGCGCTTCAGCAACCTCTTAGGGCGAAGCAACTGAATTTCGGCGAGGGGGCCGCAACTTTGGGGCGGGCGCTAAAGTCGGGCGGGCGCTAACGTTAGCGCCCCAAAACTGGCAAAACTGAATTTCTAGGCCACTGTCCACCTCCACAGTCTAGGTCCACCTCCACAGTCTAGGTCCACCTCCACAGTCTAGGTCCACCTCCACAGTCTAGGTCCACCTCCACAGACTAGGTCCACCTCCAAAGTCTAGGTCCACCTCCACAGTCTAGGTCCACCTTCACAGTCTAGGTCCACCTCCACAGTCTAGGTCCACCTCCACAGTATAGGTCCACCTCCACAGTCTAGGTCCACCTCCACATTATAGACTATACAAGAGCCTTAGAGATATCTTTAATTGGTGATAGTAAATTAATTTAAATTAATTAAGGGGAAAGTCATGCCAGGAGAGCCCAGCCCCGTGATGTGCTCCTCCTGCTCCATGTGGGAATTCAGGGACACTGCCCCTGGTGACTACGTGTGCAGGAAATGCATCCATCTGCAGCTATTAGCAGACCGCATTGAGGAGCTGGAGCTGCGGGTGGATGGGTTGTGGAGCATTCACAAGGCTGAGAAGTTCGTGGATAGCACGTTTAGTGAGTTGGTCACACCGCAGGGAAGGGCTGCACAGGAAGAAAGGAAATGGGTGACCACCAGGCGGAGCAATAGAAGTAGGCAGGTAGTGCAGAAAACCCCTGTGACCATTCCCCTCTCAAACAAGTATGCCGTTTTGGATACTGTTGGGGGGAATGACTCACCAGGGGAAGGCAGCAGCAGCCAGCTTCCTGGCACTGGGGGCGCTCCTGCTGCCCAGGAGGGGAGGAAAAAGAGTGGGAGAGCAATAGTCGTAGGGGATTCTATAGTAAGGGGAACAGATAGGCGTTTCTGTGGCCGTAGACGTGAATCCAGGATGGTTTGTTGCCTCCCTGGTGCCAGGGTCAAGGATGTCACTGAGCGGCTGCAGGGCATTCTGGAGGGGGAGGGTGAACAGCCAGAGGTCGTGGTCCACATTGGTACCAACGACATAGGTAAAAAGAGGGATGAGGTCCTGCAGCAAGAATTTAGGGAGCTAGGGGCAAGATTAAGGAGCAGGACCTCAAAGGTTGTAATCTCTGGATTACTCCCGGTGCCACGTGCTAGTGAGTATAGGAATAGGAGGATAGAACAGATGAATGCGTGGCTAAAGGGATGGTGCAGGAGGGAGGGCTTTAGTTTCCTGGATCACTGGGTCTGCTTCTGGGACAGGTGGGACTTGTACAAGTCGGACGGTTTACACCTGAACCAGAGGGGAACCAATATCCTTGCGGGGAGGTTTGCTAGCACTGCTGGGGGGGGTTTAAACTAATTCGGCAGGGGGATCGGATATAGAGTGGAGCTATAGTAGGGGGTGATGTACAGCCAAATAAGGAGGAAAAAACAAGTCAGCAGGGAAGGCAGAGCAAAGATGTGAAGGCAAAAGGGAATATGGCAGGGCTGGAAGGCATTTATTTTAATGCAAGGAGTCTTGCAAATAAGGTGGATGAACTGAAGTTGTTGTTGAACACATGGGAGTACGATATTGTTGCTATCACGGAGACATGGTTGAGGGAGGGTCAGGACTGGCAGCTAAATATTCCGGGGTATAGAATCTTCAGGCGAGACAGAGGGGGGTGTAAAAGGGGAGGGGGTGTTGCAATATTAATTAAGGAGTCTATTACTGCTGTAAGGAGGGATGATATATTAGCGGGTTCCTCTAATGAGGCCATATGGGTGGAACTTAAAAACAAAAAGGGGTCAAGCACCTTGCTGGGAGTGTACTATAGGCCCCCAAACAGTCAGGGGGAGATAGAGGAACAGATATGCAGGCAGATATCAGAAAAGTGTGAAAATAATAGGGTAGTAATAGTGGGGGATTTCAACTTCCCCAATATAAATTGGGATAGTCAGAGTGTGAAAGGCTTGGAGGGAGCAGAATTCTTAAAGTGCATCCAGGAAAGCTTTTTGAGCCAACATGTAGAAAGTCCTACAAGAGAGGGGGCGGTACTGGACCTAATTCTAGGGAATGTAGCCGGGCAGGTGGTGGAAGTGTCTGTAGGAGAGCATTTTGGCGACAGTGACCACAATTCGGTGAGATTTAAGGTGGTCATGGAAAAAGACAAAGACGGCCCGGAAATCAGGGTTCTAAATTGGGGGAAGGCCGATTTTAATAAGATAAGACAGGATCTGGCAAAAGTGGACTGGGAGCAGCTACTTATAGGAAAATCCACATCAAAACAGTGGGAGGCTTTCAGAAGGGAAATAGAGAGAGGACAACACCAACATGTTCCTGTAAAGGTCAAGGGTGGGATCAACAAGCAAAGGGTACCTTGGATGACAAAGGATATACAAAAAAGCATTAGGAAAAAAAGGGGGGCTTTTGGCAGTTACAAAAGACAAAACAAGGTGGAAGCCCTAGAGGAGTATAAGAGGTGCAGGGGCATACTTAAAAAGGAAATTAGGAGGGCGAGGAGGGGCCATGAGATAACACTGGCGAGCAAAATAAAGGAAAACCCTAAGATGTTTTATAAGTATATTAAGGGCAAGAGGATAACCAGGGAAAGGGTAGGGCCCATTAGGGACCAAAGTGGCAAGCTGTGTGTAGAGCCACATGAAGTAGGTGGGGTTTTAAATGAATTTTTTGCCTCAGTGTTCACTATGGAGAAAGACGATGTAGACATAGAAGTCGGGCAAGGGGACTGTGACATACTTGAACATATTAGCATCAAGAGGGAGGAGGTACTAGCGGTTTTAGCAGGCCAAAAAGTGGATAAATCCCCAGGCCCAGACGAGATGTATCCCAGGCTGTTGTGTGAGGCAAAGGAGGAGATTGCAGGGGCTCTGACACAAATTTTCAGAACCTCTCTGGCCACAGGGGATGTACCAGAGGACTGGAGAACAGCTAATGTAGTACCATTATTCAAGAAGGGTAGCAGGGATAAACCAGGGAATTACAGGCCAGTGAGCCTAACATCTGTGGTAGGGAAATTATTGGAAAAAATTCTGAGGGACAAAATTAGTCTCCACTTGGAGAGGCAAGGATTAATCGGGGACAGTCAGCATGGCTTTGTCAAGGGTAAATCATGTCTGACCAATCTGATTGAATTTTTCGAGGGGGTGACTAGGTGTGTGGATGAGGGAAATGCTGTGGATGTGGTTTACATGGACTTCAGTAAAGCTTTTGACAAGGTCCCGCATAGGAGACTGGTCAAGAAGGTAAGAGCCCATGGGATCCAGGGGGCCTTGGCGCATTGGATCCAAAACTGGCTGAGTGGCAGGAGGCAGAGGGTGATGGTCGAAGGTTGCTTTTGTGACTGGAAGCCTGTGTCCAGTGGGGTACCTCAGGGATCGGTGCTGGGTCCCTTGCTGTTTGTGATCTACATTAATGATTTGGATGAGAATGTAAAGGGTATGATCAGTAAGTTCGCGGATGACACGAAAATTGGTGGGGTAGTAAATTGCGAGGAGGAAAGCCTCAGGCTACAGGACAGTATTAACGGGTTGGTCAGATGGGCGGAAAAGTGGCAAATGGAATTTCATGCGGAAAAGTGCGAGGTGATGCATTTTGGACGGACAAATAAGGCAAGGGAATACACAATGAGTGGTAGGACCCTAGGAAGTACAGAGGGTCAGAGGGACCTTGGTGTACATGTACATAGATCCCTGAAGGCAGCGGAACAGGTAGATAAGGTGGTTAAAAAGGCTTATGGGATACTTGCCTTCATTAGCAGAGGCATAGAATACAAGAGCAGGGAGGTTATGATGGAGCTGTACAAAACGCTGGTGAGGCCACAGCTGGAGTACTGTGTGCAGTTCTGGTCGCCTCACTATAGGAAGGATGTGATTGCTTTGGAGAGGGTGCAGAGAAGATTCACCAGGATGTTACCTGGGATGGAGCGCCTCAGCTATGAAGAGAGACTGGACAGGCTGGGGTTGTTTTCCTTGGAGCAAAGAAGGCTGAGGGGGGACCTGATTGAGGTGTACAAAATGATGAGGGGCATAGACAGGGTAGATAAAGAGGAACTTTTCCCCTTAGTAGGGGGGTCAATAACAAGGGGGCACAGATTCAGGGTAAGGGGCAGGAGATTTAGGGGGGATTTGAGGAGGAACTTTTTCACCCAGAGGGTGGTTGGAAGCTGGAACTCACTGCCTGAAAGGGTGGTAGAGGCAGGAACCCTCACAACATTCAAGAAGCATTTGGATGAGCACTTGAAATGCCATTGCATACAAGGCTATGGACCAAATGCTGGAAAATGGGATTAGACTGGACAGGGAGGGATGGGCGGCGCAGACACGATGGGCCGAAGGGCCTCTTTCTGTGCTGTAAAACTCTATGACTCTATGACTCTATAGGTCAACCTCCACAGTAAAGGTCCATCTCCACAGTATAGGTCCACCTCCACAGTCTAGGTCCACCTCCACAGTCTAGGCCCACCTCCACAGTCTAGGCCAACCTCCACAGTCTAGGTCCACCTCCACAGTTAGGTCCGCCTCCACAGTCTAGGTCCACCTCCACAGTCTAGGTCCACCTCCACAGTCTAGGTCCACCGCCACAGTCTAGGTCCACCTCCACAGTATAGGTCCACCTCCACAGCATAGGTCCACCTCCACAGTCCAGGTCCACCTCCACAGTCTAGGTCCACCTCCACAGTATAGGCCCACCTCCAATGTATAGGCCCACCTCCACAGTCTAGGTCCACCTCCACAGTCTAGGTCCACCTCCACAGTCTAGGCCCACCTCCACAGTCTAGGTCCACCTCCACAGTCTAGGTCCACCTCCACAGTCTAGGTCCACCTCCACAGTATAGGTCTGATGCGCTATCAATTACTCAAAAGACTGAGGTTAAGCGAGTAACTAACAGACTTTTATTAACAAGAGAATGAAGGTGTGCCTCGAGTGGTCGACCAGTCCAGAATACAGAGGGACTGTGGAGCAGTCACCTTTATACCTGGACTCGTGGGAAGAGTCAGCCGAGGCATGTACAGACATGTACGCAGTGGAATACAAACACCCACACAGGCAGGTATAACAGTGGTTTACCACATTCACCCCTTGTTTAAAAATGAGTCCGGCGGGGTGAAGTGTATTAAAAGTTTGTGTATTGGAGTCTCTCCGGAGGTCTTGTCTGCCACTGTGATCGACGTGGCGACGGCAGGGGTAGTGAAGCGTCCGGCGTTGAGTCCCGCGTAGGCTGGGGCACTGGTGTGTAGTCCTCGTGGGTGTCGAGCGGGTCGCGGGGCCCAGGTGTGCCGTCTGCTGGGGTTGGATATTGGATTGTGGGGGGGGGGTGGTTGTGGGTAGTGGGTTACTGGGGCCCCCGAGGGTGCGAGGTCTCATATGGAGACTGTGTCCTCCCGCCCGTCCGGGTATGCAATGTAAGCATACTGGGGGTTGGCGTGGAGGAGGTCGACCCTCTCGACCAGGGGTTCCATTTTATGGGTCCTCACGTGTCTTCTCAGTAGGACCGGCCCTGGGGACGTCAGCCATGGTGGTAGCGATGTCCCCGATGTGGACTTCCTTGGGAAGACAAACATTTTCTCATGAGGGGTGGCATTAGTGGCAGTGCAGAGCAGTGACCGAATAGAGTGGAGCGCATCGGGGAGCACATCATGCCAGCGGGAGGTCGGAAGGCCCCTAGGCTTTAAGCCTAGCAGGGCAGCCTTCCAAACTGTCGCATTCTCTCTTTCCACCTGTCCGTTCCCCCGGGGGTTGTAACTGGTGGTCCTGCTTGTGGCAATACCCCTAGCGAGCAGGTACTGGCGGAGTTCGTCGCTCATAAACGATGAGCCCCGGTCGCTATGGATATAGCTGGGGAAACCGAACAGGGTGAGGAGGTCGTTCAGACATTTAATGACCGTGACACTGGTCATGTCCGGGCAGGGGATGGCGAATGGGAAACGGGAGTACTCATCAATAATGTTGAGGAAGTACATATTGCGGTCGGAGGAGGGGAGAGGCCCTTTAAAATCAACGCTCAGGCGCTTGAAGGGGCGAGTGGCTTTTATCAGGTGAGCCCTGTCTGGTCTATAAAAGTGCGGTTTGCACTCAGCGCAGACTTGACAGTTCCTGGTCATGGTCCTGACCTCCTCAATGGGGTAAGGCAGGTTGCGGGCCTTGATGAAGTGGAAGAACCTGGTGACCCCCGGGTGGCAGAGGTCATTTTGGAGGGCCCGCAGTCTATCGATCTGCGCGCTGGCGCAGGTGCCACGCGATAGAGCATCCGGGGGTTCATTGAGCTTCCCGGGCCGGTACAAGATCTCGTAATTGTAGGTGGAAAGTTCGATTCTCCACCTCAAGATCTTGTCGTTTTTGATTTTGCCCCTCTGCTTGTTGTTAAACATAAAAGCAACTGAACGCTGGTCAGTGAGCAGGGTAAATCGTTTTCCGGCCAGGTAGTGTCTCCAATGACGCACAGCCTCCACAATAGCCTGGGCCTCCTTCTCAACAGCGGAGTGTCTGGTCTCCGGGCCCTGGAGGGTTCATGAAAAGAAGGCCACGGGTCTCCCCGCCTGATTAAGGGTAGCGGCCAGGGCAAAGTCGGACGCGTCGCTTTCCACCTGGAAGGGGATGGATTCGTCCACTGCGTGCATGGTGGCTTTGGCAATGTCTTCCTCGATACAGTGGAAGGCTAAGCGGGCCTCTGCCGTCAAGGGAAAAGAGGTGGACTTGATCAGCGGACGGGCCTTGTCCGCATCGTAGGGGACCCACTGGGCGTAATAGGAGAAAAACCCTAGGCACCTCTTCAGGGCCTTGAGGCAGTGGGGCAGTGGGAGTTACATAAGGAGATGCATCCGGCCGGGGTCGGGACCGATGACTCCGTGTTCCACAACACAGCCAAGGATGGTGAGGCGGGTTGTGCGGAATATGCACTTCTCCTTGTTATACGTCAGGTTCAGGAGTTGGGCGGTGCAGAGGAATTTTTCGAGGTTTGCGTCATGGTCCTGCAAGTCATGGCCGCAGATGGTCACATTGTCCAGATATGGGAAAGTGGCCTGCATCGCATTTTGATCGACCATCCGGTCCATCTCCCTTTGGAAGACGGAGACCCCGTTGGTGACGCCAAAGTGAACCCTAAGGAAGTGATAGAGGCGGCCGTTTGCCTCAAAGGCAGTATACTGGCGGTCCTCAGGGCGGATAGGGAGCTGGTAGTACGCTGATTTCAGGTCAATGGTCGAGAAGACGCGGTACTGCGCGATCTGATTGACCATATCAGCTATGCGGGGAGTGGGTAAGCGTCCAGCAGGGTGTAGCGATTTATTGTCTGGCTGTAGTCGATGACCAGGCGCTGCTTCTCGCCGGTCTTAACGACCACAACCTGGGCTCGCCAGGGGCTGGTGCTGTCCTCAATAATCCCCTCCTTCAGGAGCCGCTCCACTTCGGTTTTAATGAAAACCCTGTCCCCGGCACTGTATCGCCTGCTCTTTGTGGCGATGGGCTTACAGTCGGGGGTGAGGTTAGCAAACAGTGGGGGGGGGGGTGACTCTGAGTGTGGAGAGGTTGCACCTGGTGCGCGGCGGGCAATTTGGAAGCTGCTGGCTGCAGACTGTGAGTGGGGGGAGGGGTCCACCGTACGCCATCGTAACACTTTTAAGGTGGCACTGAAAATCTAACCCCAGTAGAACGGCAGCGCAGAGGTGGGGCAGGACCAGAAGTTTAAAATTATCGTACACAGTCCCGTCTACAAAGAGTGTCACCACGCAGTAGCCGCCAATGTCCGCCGACTGTGACTCGGAGACCATAGAAATCCGCTGGTGTGCAGGCAGGACTGGGATAGAGCAACGCCGCACCATGTCGGGGTGGATGAAGCTCTCCATGCTCCCAGAGTCAAAAAGGCAGGTTGTTTCGTGACCATTTACCTTAATGTCCATTGTGGACCGGGCCAGTTGGTGCGGTCTCGCTTGGTCCAGCGTAACGGAGGCCAGCGTAGGGGTCGGTGTGTCGCTGCGGGTATCAGATGAGGCGGTGTTGGGGGCCTGTTGCGTCCCGGCTGGCGTCCAAGATGGCGGCGTCCATGATCCCCATGTGGCTGGAGGCGTCCAAAATGGCTGCTGTTCCGGTGGTTCGCACATGGCTGGGGAGGCCCAAGATGGAGGCCCGCACGGCCCACATGCGGCGCTGCTGGGGTTCGGGGTGGCTTTGGCCCTGCAGACGCTGGCGTAGTGTCCCTTCTTCCCGCAGCCCGAGCAGATCGCATTTTTCGCCGGGCAGCGCGCTCTGGGGTGTTTGGCCTGGCCACAGAAGTAGCATTTCTGGCCTTGGGACACTGCTGCGGTAGTTGGGCCGTTGCTGGGGTGTGGCTGGGGTGGCACGGCGCTATGAGACGGTCCTACCGTGTCCCAGGCTGTCGTTCCCCGCGGCGTCCACGGTGCAGAGGAGTAGGTATCCATGCCCCGGTAGGCTGCGTCCAATGATAGTGCGAGTTCAGAGGCCTTGTTGAGGTCGAGGTCACTCTGCTCCAACAGTCGCTGTCGGGTGTAATTGGACCTGTGGCCCGCTACAAAAGCATCCCGGATAAGTTCCTCTGTGTACACGGCGGCCTTTACATCCTTACAACCACAGGCCCGGCCAAGAACAGACACTGCCTGAAGGTATTCCTCGGTCGATTCCCCAGGTTGTTGTTTACGACTCCCCAGGAGGTGCCTGGCATACACCTCATTCACTGGGCGCGTCTACTGGTCCTTGAGGAGCTTGAGAGCAGCCGTGTACGAGGTCGCGTCCTGAATGACCGAGTACGCTTGGTGGTTCACTTTGGAGGTAAGGACATCCAGTTTGTCCTCATCCGATTTGACCGTTGCAGCGGCGGTGATCAGGAATCTTTCAAAGAACATAAGCCAGTGAGCAAACTTGGTGGATGCGTCCGCCTCCCGATGGTCTAAGTCCAGGCATGCTGGTGTGAGGATCTTCTCCATTATAAAAAAATCTTGTTAAAAAAATTGATGCGCTATCAATTACTCAAAAGACTGAGGATAAGCGAGTAACTAACAGGCTTTTATTAACAAGAGAATGAAGGTGTGCCTCGAGTAGTCGACCAGTCCAGAATACAGAGGGACTGTGGAGCAGTCACCTTTGCACCTGGACTCGTGGGAGGAGTCAGCCGAGGCATGTACAGACATGTACACAGTGGAATACAAACACTCACACAGGCAGGTATAACAGTGGTTTACCACAAGGTCCACCTCCACAGTCTAGGTCCACCTCCACAGTCTAGGTCCATCTCTATAGTATAGGTCCACCTCCACAGTCTAGTTCCACCTCCACAGCATAGGTCGACCTCCAGAGTCTAGGTCCACCTCCAGAGTCTAGGTCCACCTCTACATTCTAGGTCCACCTCCACAGTCAAGGTCCACCTCCACAGACTAGGTCCACCTCCACAGTCTAGCTCCACCTCCACAGTATAGGCACACCTCCACAGTATAGGCCCACCTCCACAGTATAGGCCCACCTCCACAGTATAGGCCCACCTCCAAAGTATAGGTCCACCTCCACAGTATAGGTCCACCTCCACAGTCTAGGTCCACCTCCACAGTTAGGTCCGCCTCCACCGTTAGGTCTGCCTCCACAGTCTAGGTCCAGCTCCACAGTCAAGGTCCACCGCCACAGTCTAGGCCCACCTCTACAGTCTAGGTCCACCTCCACAGTCAAGGTCCACCTCCACAGTCTAGGCCCACCTCCACAGTCTAGGTCCACCTCCACAGTCTAGGTCCACCTCCACAGTATAGGTCTACCTCCACAGTATAGGTCCACCTCCACAGTCTAGGTCCACCTCCACAGTCTAGGATCACCTCCACAGGCTAGGCCCACCTCCACAGTATAGGTCCACCTCCACAGTCTAGGTCCACCTCCAAAGTCTAGGTCCACCTCCGCAGAATAGGTCCACCGTCACAGTCTAGGTCCAGCTCCACAGTATAGGTCCACCTCCACAGTATAGGTCCACCTCCACAGTCAAGGTCCACCTCCACAGTCTAGGCCCACCTCCACAGTCTAGGTCCACCTCCACAGTATAGGTCCACCTCCACAGTATAGGTCCACCTCCACAGTATAGGTCCACCTCCACAGTCTAGGTCCACCTCCACAGTCTAGGTCCACCTCCACAGTCTAGGCCCACCTCCACAGTATAGGTCCACCTCCACAGTTTGGTCCACCTCCAAAGTCTAGGTCCACCTCCGCAGTATAGGTCCACCGTCACAGTCTAGGTCCTGCTCCACAGTATAGGTCCACCTCCACAGTATAGGTCCACCTCCACAGTCTAGGTCCACCTCCACAGTATAGGTCAACCTCCACAGTATAGGACCATCTCCACAGTATAGGTCAATCTCCACAGTCTAGGTCCACCTCCACAGTCTAGGCCCACCTCCACAGTCTAGGCCAACCTCCACAGTCTAGGTCCACCTCCACAGTTAGGTCCGTCTCCACAGTCTAGGTCCACCTCCACAGTCCAGGTCCAACTCCACAGTCTAGGTCCACCTCCACAGTCTAGGACCACCTCCACAGTCTAGATCCATCTCCACAGCATAGGTCCTCCTCCACAGTCTAGGTCCACCTCCACAGTCTAGGTCCACCTCCACAGTATAGGCCCACCTCAAATGTAGAGGCCCACCTCCACAGTCTAGGTCCACCTCCAAAGTCTAGGCCCACCTCCACAGTCTAGGCCCATCTCCACAGTCTAGGTCCACCTCCACAGTCTAGGTCCACCTCCACAGTCTAGGTCCATCTCCAAAGTATAGGTCCACCTCCACATTCTAGGTCCACCTCCACAGTCTAGGTCCACCTCCACAGTCTAGGTCCACCTCCAAAGTCTAGGTCCACCTCCAATGACTAGGTCCACCTCCACAGTCTAGGTACACCTCCACAGTCTAAGTCCACCTCCACAGTCTAGGTCCACCTCCAAAGTCTAGGTAAACCTCCAAAGTCTAGGCCCACCTCCACAGTCTAGGTCCAACTCCACAGTCTAGGTCCACCTCCACAGTCTAGGTCCACTTCCACAGTCTAGGTCCACCTCCACAGTATAGGTCCACCTCCACAGTCTAGGCCCAACTCCACAGTCAAGGCCCACCTCCACAGTATAGGTCCACCTCCACAGTCTAGGTCCACCTCCACAGTCTAGGCCCACCTCCACAGTCTAGGTCCACCTCCACAGTCTAGGTCCACCTCCACAGTCTAGGTCCACCTATACAGTCTAGGTCCACTTCCACAGTCTAGGTCGACCTCCACAGTCTAGGACCACCTCCACAGTCTAGGACCACCTGCACAGTCTAGGTCCATCTCTACAGTATAGGTCCACCTCCACAGTCTAGGTCCACCTCCACAGTATAGGTCCACCTTCACAGTCTAGGTCCAACTCCACAGTATAGGTCGACCTCCACAGTCTAGGTCCACCTCCAGAGTCTAGGTCCACCTCCACAGTCTAGGTCCACATCCACAGTCTAGGTCCACATCCACAGTCTAGATCCACCTCCACAGTATAGGCCCACCTCCACAGTATAGGCCCACCTCCACAGTACAGGCCCACCTCCACAGTATAGGTCCACCTCCACAGTATAGTTCCACCTCAAAAGTCTAGGACCACCTCCACATTTAGGTCCACCTCCACCGTTAGGTCTGCCTCAACAGTCTAGGTCCACCTCCACAGTATAGGTCTGCCTCCACAGTCTAGACCCGCCTCCACAGTCTAGGTCCACCTCCACAGTATAGGTCCACCTCCAAAGTCTAGGTCCACCTCCACTGTATAGGTCCACCTCCACAGTCTAGGTCAAACTCCACAGTCTAGGTCCACCTCCACAGTCTAGGTCCACCTCCACAGTATAGGTCGACCTCCAAAGTCTAGGTCCACCTCCACAGTCTAGGTCCACCTCCACAGTCTAGGTCCACCTGCAAAGTATAGGCCCACCTCCACAGTATAGGTCCAACTCCATAGTCTAGGTCCACCTCCACAGTCTAGGTCCACCTCCAAAGTCTAGGTCCACCTCCACAGTCTAGGTCCACCTCCACAGTCTAGGTCCACCCCCACAGTATCGGTCCACCTCCACAGTCTAGGCCCAACTCCACAGTCTAGGTCCACCTCCACAGTATAGGTCCACCTCCACAGTCTAGGTACATCTCCACAGTATGGGTCCACCACCACAGTCTAGGTCCACCTCCACAGTCTAGGTCCACCTCCACAGTCTAGGTCCACCTCCACAGTCTAGGTCCACATCCACAGTCTAGGTCCACCTCCACATTTAGGGTCCACCTCCACAGTCTAGGCCCACCTCCATACTCTAGGTCCACCTCCAAAGTATAGCTCCACCTCCACAGTCCAGGTCCACCTCCACAGTCTGGGTCCACCTCCACAGTATAGGTCCACCTCCACAGTCTAGGTCCACCTCCACAGTTAGGTCTGCCTCCACCGTTAGGTCTGCCTCCACAGTCTAGGTCCAGCTCCACAGTCAAGGTCCACCTCCACAGTCTAGGTCAACCCTACAGTCTAGGTCCACCTCCACAGTCAAGGTCCACCTCCACAGTCTAGGCCCACCTCCACAGTCTAGGTCCACCTCCACAGTATAGGGCCACCTCCACAGTATAGGTCCACCTCCACAGTATAGGTCCAGCTCCACAGTCTAGGTCCACCTCCACATTCTAGGTCCACCTCCACAATCTAGCCCCACCTCCACAGTATAGGTCCACCTCCACAGTCTAGGTCCACCTCCAAAGTCTAGGTCCACCTCCGCACTATAGGTCCACCGTCACAGTCTAGGTCCAGCTCCACAGTATAGGTCCACCTCCACAGTATAGGTCCACCTCCACAGTCAAGGTCCACCTCCACAGTCTAGGCCCACCTCCACAGTCTAGGTCCACCTCCACAGTACAGGTCCACCTCCACAGTATAGGTCCACCTCCACAGTATAGGTCCATCTCCACAGTCTAGGTCCACCTCCACAGTCTAGGCCCACCTCCACAGTCTAGGTCCACCTCCACAGTCTAGGCCCATCTCCACAGTATAGGTCCACCTCCACAGTGTAGGTCCATCTCCACAGTCTAGGTCCATCTCCGCAGTATAGGTCCACCGTCACAGTCTAGGTCCAGCTCCACAGTATAGGTCCAACTCCACAGTATAGGTCCACCTCCACAGTCTAGGTCCACCTCCACAGTATAGGTCAACCTCCACAGTATAGGACCATCTCCACAGTATAGGTCAACCTCCACAGTCTAGGTCCACCTCCACAGTCTAGGCCCACCTCCACAGTCTAGGCCAACCTCCACAGTCTAGGTGCACCTCCACAGTTAGGTCCGACTCCACAGTCAAGGTCCACCTCCACAGTCCAGGTCCACCTCCACAGTCTAGGTCCACCTCCACAGTCCAGGACCACATCCACTGTCTAGGTCCACCTCCACAGCATAGGTCCACCTCCACAGTCTAGGTCCACCTCCACAGTCTAGGTCCACCTCCACAGTATAGGCCCACCTCCAATGTAGAGGCCCACCTCCACAGTCTAGGTCCACCTCCACAGTCTAGGCCCACCTCCACAGTCTAGGCCCACCTCCACAGTCTAGGTCCACCTCCACAGTCTAGGCCCATCTCCACAGTATAGGTCCACCTCCACAGTGTAGGTCCACCTCCACAGTCTAGGTCCACCTCCGCAGTATAGGTCCACCGTCACAGTCTAGGTCCAGCTCCACAGTATAGGTCCACCTCCACAGTATAGGTCCACCTCCACAGTCTAGGTCCACCTCCACAGTATAGGTCAACCTCCACAGTATAGGACCATCTCCACAGTATAGGTCAACCTCCACAGTCTAGGTCCACCTCCACAGTCTAGGCCCACCTCCACAGTCTAGGCCAACCTCCACAGTCTAGGTGCACCTTCACAGTTAGGTCCGTCTCCACAGTCAAGGTCCACCTCCACAGTCCAGGTCCACCTCCACAGTCTAGGTCCACCTCCACAGTCTAGGACCACATCCACTGTCTAGGTCCACCTCCACAGCATAGGTCCACCTCCACAGTCTAGGTCCACCTCCACAGTCTAGGTCCACCTCCACAGTATAGGCCCACCTCCAATGTAGAGGCCCACCTCCACAGTCTAGGTCCACCTCCACAGTCTAGGCCAACCTCCACAGTCTAGGCCCATCTCCACAGTCTAGGTCCACCTCCACAGTCTAGGTCCACCTCCACAGTCTAGGTCCACCTCCAAAGTATAGGTCCACCTCCACATTCTAGGTCCACCTCCACAGTCTAGGTCCACCTCCACAGTCTAGGTCCACCTTCACAATCTAGGTCCACCTCCACAGACTAGGTCCACCTCCACAGTCTAGGTACACCTCCACAGTCTAGGTCCTCCTCCACAGTCTAGGTCCTCCTCCACAGTCTAGGTCCACCTCCAAAGTCTAGGTCCACCTCCAAAGTCTAGGTCCACTTCCACAGTCTAGGTCCACTTCCACAGTTTAGGTCTACCTCCACAGTATAGGTCCACCTCCACAGTCTAGGCCCAACTCCACATTCTAGGCCCACCTCCACAGTATAGGTCCACCTCCACAGTCTAGGTCCACCTCCACAGTCTAGGTCCTCCTCCACAGTTTAGGTCCACCTATACAGTCTAGGTCCACTTCCACAGTCTAGGTCGACCTCCACAGTCTAGGTCCACATCCACAGTCTAGGTCCACCTCCACATTCAAGGTCCACCTCCACAGTCTAGGCCCACCTCCACAGTCTAGGCCCACCTCCACAGTCTAGGCCAACCTCCACAGTCTAGGTCCACCTCCACAGTTAGGTCCGTCTCCACAGTCTAGGTCCACCTCCACAGTCCAGGTCCACCTTCCCAGTCTAGGTCCACCTCCACAGTCTAGGACCACCTCCACAGTCTAGGTCCACCTCCACAGCATAGGTCCTCCTCCACAGTCAAGGTCCACCTCCACAGTCTAGGTCCACCTCCACAGTATAGGCCCACCTCAAATGTAGAGGCCCACCTCCACAGTCTAGGTCCACCTCCACAGTCTAGGCCCACCTCCACAGTCTAGGCCCATCTCCAGAGTCTAGGTCCACCTCCACAGTCTAGGTCCACCTCCACAGTCTAGGTCCATCTCCAAAGTATAGGTCCACCTCCACATTCTAGGTCCACCTCCACAGTCTAGGTCCACCTCCACAGTCTAGGTCCACCTCCAAAGTCTAGGTCCACCTCCAATGACTAGGTCCACCTCCACAGTCTAGGTACACCTCCACAGTCTAAGTCCACCTCCACAGTCTAGGTCCACCTCCAAAGTCTAGGTAAACCTCCAAAGTCTAGGCCCACCTCCACAGTCTAGGTCGAACTCCACAGTCTAGGTCCACCTCCACAGTCTAGGTCCACCTCCACAGTCTAGGCCCAACTCCACAGTCTAGGCCCACCTCCACAGTATAGGTCCACCTCCACAGTCTAGGTCCACCTCCACAGTCTAGGCCCACCTCCACAGTCTAGGTCCACCTCCACAGTCTAGGTCCACCTCCACAGTCTAGGTCCACCTATACAGTCTAGGTCCACTTCCACAGTCTAGGTCGACCTCCACAGTCTAGGACCACCTCCACAGTCTTGGACCACCTGCACAGTCAATGTCCATCTCTACAGTATAGGTCCACCTCCACAGTCAAGACCACCTCCACAGTATAGGTCCACCTTCACAGTCTAGGTCCAACTCCACAGTATAGGTCGACCTCCACAGTCTAGGTCCACCTCCAGAGTCTAGGTCCACCTCTATAGTCTAGATCCACCTCCACAGTCAAGGTCCACCTCCACAGTCTAGGTCCACATCCACAGTCTAGGTCCACCTCCACAGTATAGGCCCACCTCCACAGTATAGGCCAACCTCCACAGTACAGGCCCACCTCCACAGTATAGGTCCACCTCCACAGTATAGTTCCACCTCAACAGTCTAGGACCACCTCCACATTTCGGTCCACCTCCACCGTTAGGTCTGCCTCAACAGTCTAGGTCCACCTCCACAGTATACGTCTGCCTCCACAGTCTAGACCCGCCTCCACAGTCTAGGTCCACCTCCACAGTATAGGTCCACCTCCAAAGTCTAGGTCCACCTCCACTGTATAGGTCCACCTCCACAGTCTAGGTCAAACTCCACAGTCTAGGTCCACCTCCACAGTCTAGGTCCACCTCCACAGTATAGGTCGACCTCCACATTCTAGGTCCACCTCCACAGTCTAGGTCCACCTCCACAGTCTAGGTCCACCTCCACATTCAAGGTCCACATCCACAGTCTAGGTCCACCTCCACAGTCTAGGTCCACCTCCACAGTTAGGTCTGCCTCCACCGTTAGGTCTGCCTCCACAGTCTAGGTCCATCTCCACAGTCTAGGTCCACCTCCACAGTCTAGGCCAACCTCCACAGTCTAGGTCCACCTCCACAGTCTAGGCCCATCTCCACAGTATAGGTACACCTCCACAGTGTAGGTCCACCTCCACAGTCTAGGTCCAGCTCCACAGTATAGGTCCACCTCCACAGTGTAGGTCCACCTCCACAGTCTAGGTCCACCTCCACAGTCTAGGTCCACATCCACAGTCTAGGTCCACCTCCACATTCAAGGTCCACCTCCACAGTCTAGGCCCACCTCCATACTCTAGGTCCACCTCCAAAGTATAGCTCTACCTCCACAGTCTAGGTCCACCTCCACAGTCTGGGTCCACCTCCACATTATAGGTCCACCTCCACAGTCTAGGTCCACCTCCACAGTTAGGTCTGCCTCCACCGTTAGGTCTGCCTCCACAGTCTAGGTCCAGCTCCACAGTCAAGGTCCACCTCCACAGTCTAGGTCCACCTCTACAGTCTAGGTCCACCTCCACAGTCAAGGTCCACCTCCACAGTCTAGGCCCACCTCCACAGTCTAGGTCCACCTCCACAGAATAGGGCCACCTCCACAGTATAGGTCCACCTCCACAGTATAGGTCCAGCTCCACAGTCTAGGTCCACCTCCACATTCTAGGTCCACCTCCACAGTCTAGGCCCACCTCCACAGTATAGGTCCACCTCCACAGTCTAGGTCCACCTCCAAAGTCTAGGGCCACCTCCGCAGTATAGGTCCGCCGTCACAGTCTAGGTCCACCTCCACAGTATAGGTCCACCTCCACAGTCAATGTCCACCTCCACAGTCTAGGCCCACCTCCACAGTCTAGGTCCACCTCCACAGTATAGGTCCACCTCCACAGTATAGGTCCACCTCCACAGTATAGGTCCATCTCCACAGTCTAGGTCCACCTCCACAGTCTAGGCCCACCTCCAAAGTCTAGGTCCACCTCCACAGTCTAGGCCCATCTCCACAGTATAGGTCCACCTCCACAGTGTAGGTCCACCTCCACAGTCTAGGTCCACCTCCGCAGTATAGGTCCACCGTCACAGTCTAGGTCCAGCTCCACAGTATAGGTCCACCTCCACAGTATAGGTCCACCTCCACAGTCTAGGTCCACCTCCACAGTATAGGTCAACCTCCACAGTATAGGACCATCTCCACAGTATAGGTCAACCTCCACAGTCTAGGTCCACCTCCACAGTCTAGGCCCACCTCCACAGTCTAGGCCAACCTCCACAGTCTAGGTGCACCTCCACAGTTAGGTCCGTCTCCACAGTCAAGGTCCACCTCCACAGTCCAGGTCCACCTCCACAGTCTAGGTCCACCTCCACAGTCCAGGACCACATCCACTGTCTAGGTCCACCTCCACAGCATAGGTCCACCTCCACAGTCTAGGTCCACCTCCACAGTCTAGGTCCACCTCCACAGTATAGGCCCACCTCCAATGTAGAGGCCCACCTCCACAGTCTAGGTCCACCTCCACAGTCTAGGCCCACCTCCACAGTCTAGGCCCACCTCCACAGTCTAGGTCCACCTCCACACTCTAGGCCCATCTCCACAGTATAGGTCCACCTCCACAGTGTAGGTCCACCTCCACAGTCTAGGTCCACCTCCGCAGTCTAGGCCCACCTCCACAGTCTAGGTCCACCTCCAAAGTATAGGTCCACCTCCACAGTATCGGTCCACCTCCACAGTATAGGTCCACCTCCACAGTATAGGTCCACCTCCACAGTCTAGGTCCACCTCCACAGTATAGGTCAACCTCCACAGTATAGGACCATCTCCACAGTATAGGTCAACCTCCACAGTCTAGGTCCACCTCCACAGTCTAGGCCCACCTCCACAGTCTAGGCCAACCTCCACAGTCTAGGTGCACCTCCACAGTTAGGTCCGTCTCCACAGTCAAGGTCCACCTCCACAGTCCAGGTCCACCTCCACAGTCTAGGTCCACCTCCACAGTCCAGGACCACATCCACTGTCTAGGTCCACCTCCACAGCATAGGTCCACCTCCACAGTCTAGGTCCACCTCCACAGTCTAGGTCCACCTCCACAGTATAGGCCCACCTCCAATGTAGAGGCCCACCTCCACAGTCTAGGTCCACCTCCACAGTCTAGGCCCACCTCCACAGTCTAGGCCCACCTCCACAGTCTAGGTCCACCTCCACACTCTAGGCCCATCTCCACAGTATAGGTCCACCTCCACAGTGTAGGTCCACCTCCACAGTCTAGGTCCACCTCCGCAGTCTAGGCCCACCTCCACAGTCTAGGTCCACCTCCAAAGTATAGGTCCACCTCCACAGTATCGGTCCACCTCCACAGTATAGGACCATCTCCACAGTATAGGTCAACCTCCACAGTCTAGGTCCACCTCCACAGTGTAGGTCCACCTCCACAGTCTAGGTCCACCTCCACAGTCTAGGTCCACATCCACAGTCTAGGTCCACCTCCACATTCAAGGTCCACCTCCACAGTCTAGGCCCACCTCCATACTCTAGGTCCACCTCCAAAGTATAGCTCTACCTCCACAGTCTAGGTCCACCTCCACAGTCTGGGTCCACCTCCACACTATAGGTCCACCTCCACAGTCTAGGTCCACCTCCACAGTTAGGTCTGCCTCCACCGTTAGGTCTGCCTCCACAGTCTAGGTCCAGCTCCACAGTCAAGGTCCACCTCCACAGTCTAGGTCCACCTCTACAGTCTAGGTCCACCTCCACAGTCAAGGTCCACCTCCACAGTCTAGGCCCACCTCCACAGTCTAGGTCCACCTCCACAGAATAGGGCCACCTCCACAGTATAGGTCCACCTCCACAGTATAGGTCCAGCTCCACAGTCTAGGTCCACCTCCACATTCTAGGTCCACCTCCACAGTCTAGGCCCACCTCCACAGTATAGGTCCACCTCCACAGTCTAGGTCCACCTCCAAAGTCTAGGGCCACCTCCGCAGTATAGGTCCGCCGTCACAGTCTAGGTCCACCTCCACAGTATAGGTCCACCTCCACAGTCAATGTCCACCTCCACAGTCTAGGCCCACCTCCACAGTCTAGGTCCACCTCCACAGTATAGGTCCACCTCCACAGTATAGGTCCACCTCCACAGTATAGGTCCATCTCCACAGTCTAGGTCCACCTCCACAGTCTAGGCCCACCTCCAAAGTCTAGGTCCACCTCCACAGTCTAGGCCCATCTCCACAGTATAGGTCCACCTCCACAGTGTAGGTCCACCTCCACAGTCTAGGTCCACCTCCGCAGTATAGGTCCACCGTCACAGTCTAGGTCCAGCTCCACAGTATAGGTCCACCTCCACAGTATAGGTCCACCTCCACAGTCTAGGTCCACCTCCACAGTATAGGTCAACCTCCACAGTATAGGACCATCTCCACAGTATAGGTCAACCTCCACAGTCTAGGTCCACCTCCACAGTCTAGGCCCACCTCCACAGTCTAGGCCAACCTCCACAGTCTAGGTGCACCTCCACAGTTAGGTCCGTCTCCACAGTCAAGGTCCACCTCCACAGTCCAGGTCCACCTCCACAGTCTAGGTCCACCTCCACAGTCCAGGACCACATCCACTGTCTAGGTCCACCTCCACAGCATAGGTCCACCTCCACAGTCTAGGTCCACCTCCACAGTCTAGGTCCACCTCCACAGTATAGGCCCACCTCCAATGTAGAGGCCCACCTCCACAGTCTAGGTCCACCTCCACAGTCTAGGCCCACCTCCACAGTCTAGGCCCACCTCCACAGTCTAGGTCCACCTCCACACTCTAGGCCCATCTCCACAGTTTAGGTCCACCTCCACAGTGTAGGTCCACCTCCACAGTCTAGGTCCACCTCCGCAGTCTAGGCCCACCTCCACAGTCTAGGTCCACCTCCAAAGTATAGGTCCACCTCCACAGTATCGGTCCACCTCCACAGTATAGGACCATCTCCACAGTATAGGTCAACCTCCACAGTCTAGGTCCACCTCCACAGTCTAGACCCACCTCCACAGTCTAGGCCAACCTCCACAGTCTAGGTGCACCTCCACAGTTAGGTCCGTCTCCACAGTCAAGGTCCACCTCCACAGTCTAGGTCCACCTCCACAGTCTAGGACCACATCCACTGTCTAGGTCCACCTCCACAGCATAGGTCCACCTCCACAGTCTAGGTCCACCTCCACAGTCTAGGTCCACCTCCACAGTATAGGCCCACCTCCAATGTAGAGGCCCACCTCCACAGTCTAGGTCCACCTCCACAGTCTAGGCCCACCTCCACAGTCTAGGCCCATCTCCACAGTCTAGGTCCACCTCCACAGTCTAGGTCCACCTCCACAGTCTAGGTCCACCTCCAAAGTATAGGTCCACCTCCACATTCTAGGTCCACCTCCACAGTCTAGGCCCACCTCCACAGTCTAGGCCCACCTCCACAGTCTAGGTCCACCTCCACAGTCTAGGCCCATCTCCACAGTATAGGTCCACCTCCACAGTGTAGGTCCACCTCCACAGTCTAGGTCCACCTCCGCAGTATAGGTCCACCGTCACAGTCTAGGTCCAGCTCCACAGTATAGGTCCACCTCCACAGTATAGGTCCACCTCCACAGTCTAGGTCCACCTCCACAGTATAGGTCAACCTCCACAGTATAGGACCATCTCCACAGTATAGGTCAACCTCCACAGTCTAGGTCCACCTCCACAGTCTAGGCCCACCTCCACAGTCTAGGCCAACCTCCACAGTCTAGGTGCACCTTCACAGTTAGGTCCGTCTCCACAGTCAAGGTCCACCTCCACAGTCCAGGTCCACCTCCACAGTCTAGGTCCACCTCCACAGTCTAGGACCACATCCACTGTCTAGGTCCACCTCCACAGCATAGGTCCACCTCCACAGTCTAGGTCCACCTCCACAGTCTAGGTCCACCTCCACAGTATAGGCCCACCTCCAATGTAGAGGCCCACCTCCACAGTCTAGGTCCACCTCCACAGTCTAGGCCAACCTCCACAGTCTAGGCCCATCTCCACAGTCTAGGTCCACCTCCACAGTCTAGGTCCACCTCCACAGTCTAGGTCCACCTCCAAAGTATAGGTCCACCTCCACATTCTAGGTCCACCTCCACAGTCTAGGTCCACCTCCACAGTCTAGGTCCACCTTCACAATCTAGGTCCACCTCCACAGACTAGGTCCACCTCCACAGTCTAGGTACACCTCCACAGTCTAGGTCCTCCTCCACAGTCTAGGTCCTCCTCCACAGTCTAGGTCCACCTCCAAAGTCTAGGTCCACCTCCAAAGTCTAGGTCCACTTCCACAGTCTAGGTCCACTTCCACAGTTTAGGTCTACCTCCACAGTATAGGTCCACCTCCACAGTCTAGGCCCAACTCCACATTCTAGGCCCACCTCCACAGTATAGGTCCACCTCCACAGTCTAGGTCCACCTCCACAGTCTAGGTCCTCCTCCACAGTTTAGGTCCACCTATACAGTCTAGGTCCACTTCCACAGTCTAGGTCGACCTCCACAGTCTAGGTCCACATCCACAGTCTAGGTCCACCTCCACATTCAAGGTCCACCTCCACAGTCTAGGCCCACCTCCACAGTCTAGGCCCACCTCCACAGTCTAGGCCAACCTCCACAGTCTAGGTCCACCTCCACAGTTAGGTCCGTCTCCACAGTCTAGGTCCACCTCCACAGTCCAGGTCCACCTTCCCAGTCTAGGTCCACCTCCACAGTCTAGGACCACCTCCACAGTCTAGGTCCACCTCCACAGCATAGGTCCTCCTCCACAGTCAAGGTCCACCTCCACAGTCTAGGTCCACCTCCACAGTATAGGCCCACCTCAAATGTAGAGGCCCACCTCCACAGTCTAGGTCCACCTCCACAGTCTAGGCCCACCTCCACAGTCTAGGCCCATCTCCAGAGTCTAGGTCCACCTCCACAGTCTAGGTCCACCTCCACAGTCTAGGTCCATCTCCAAAGTATAGGTCCACCTCCACATTCTAGGTCCACCTCCACAGTCTAGGTCCACCTCCACAGTCTAGGTCCACCTCCAAAGTCTAGGTCCACCTCCAATGACTAGGTCCACCTCCACAGTCTAGGTACACCTCCACAGTCTAAGTCCACCTCCACAGTCTAGGTCCACCTCCAAAGTCTAGGTAAACCTCCAAAGTCTAGGCCCACCTCCACAGTCTAGGTCGAACTCCACAGTCTAGGTCCACCTCCACAGTCTAGGTCCACCTCCACAGTCTAGGCCCAACTCCACAGTCTAGGCCCACCTCCACAGTATAGGTCCACCTCCACAGTCTAGGTCCACCTCCACAGTCTAGGCCCACCTCCACAGTCTAGGTCCACCTCCACAGTCTAGGTCCACCTCCACAGTCTAGGTCCACCTATACAGTCTAGGTCCACTTCCACAGTCTAGGTCGACCTCCACAGTCTAGGACCACCTCCACAGTCTTGGACCACCTGCACAGTCAATGTCCATCTCTACAGTATAGGTCCACCTCCACAGTCAAGACCACCTCCACAGTATAGGTCCACCTTCACAGTCTAGGTCCAACTCCACAGTATAGGTCGACCTCCACAGTCTAGGTCCACCTCCAGAGTCTAGGTCCACCTCTATAGTCTAGATCCACCTCCACAGTCAAGGTCCACCTCCACAGTCTAGGTCCACATCCACAGTCTAGATCCACCTCCACAGTATAGGCCCACCTCCACAGTATAGGCCAACCTCCACAGTACAGGCCCACCTCCACAGTATAGGTCCACCTCCACAGTATAGTTCCACCTCAACAGTCTAGGACCACCTCCACATTTCGGTCCACCTCCACCGTTAGGTCTGCCTCAACAGTCTAGGTCCACCTCCACAGTATACGTCTGCCTCCACAGTCTAGACCCGCCTCCACAGTCTAGGTCCACCTCCACAGTATAGGTCCACCTCCAAAGTCTAGGTCCACCTCCACTGTATAGGTCCACCTCCACAGTCTAGGTCAAACTCCACAGTCTAGGTCCACCTCCACAGTCTAGGTCCACCTCCACAGTATAGGTCGACCTCCACATTCTAGGTCCACCTCCACAGTCTAGGTCCACCTCCACAGTCTAGGTCCACCTCCACATTCAAGGTCCACATCCACAGTCTAGGTCCACCTCCACAGTCTAGGTCCACCTCCACAGTTAGGTCTGCCTCCACCGTTAGGTCTGCCTCCACAGTCTAGGTCCATCTCCACAGTCTAGGTCCACCTCCACAGTCTAGGCCAACCTCCACAGTCTAGGTCCACCTCCACAGTCTAGGCCCATCTCCACAGTATAGGTACACCTCCACAGTGTAGGTCCACCTCCACAGTCTAGGTCCAGCTCCACAGTATAGGTCCACCTCCACAGTGTAGGTCCACCTCCACAGTCTAGGTCCACCTCCACAGTCTAGGTCCACATCCACAGTCTAGGTCCACCTCCACATTCAAGGTCCACCTCCACAGTCTAGGCCCACCTCCATACTCTAGGTCCACCTCCAAAGTATAGCTCTACCTCCACAGTCTAGGTCCACCTCCACAGTCTAGGTCCACCTCCACACTATAGGTGCACCTCCACAGTCTAGGTCCACCTCCACAGTTAGGTCTGCCTCCACCGTTAGGTCTGCCTCCACAGTCTAGGTCCAGCTCCACAGTCAAGGTCCACCTCCACAGTCTAGGTCCACCTCTACAGTCTAGGTCCACCTCCACAGTCAAGGTCCACCTCCACAGTCTAGGCCCACCTCCACAGTCTAGGTCCACCTCCACAGAATAGGGCCACCTCCACAGTATAGGTCCACCTCCACAGTATAGGTCCAGCTCCACAGTCTAGGTCCACCTCCACATTCTAGGTCCACCTCCACAGTCTAGGCCCACCTCCACAGTATAGGTCCACCTCCACAGTCTAGGTCCACCTCCAAAGTCTAGGTCCACCTCCGCAGTATAGGTCCGCCGTCACAGTCTAGGTCCACCTCCACAGTATAGGTCCACCTCCACAGTCAATGTCCACCTCCACAGTCTAGGCCCACCTCCACAGTCTAGGTCCACCTCCAGAGTATAGGTCCACCTCCACAGTATAGGTCCACCTCCACAGTATAGGTCCATCTCCACAGTCTAGGTCCACCTCCACAGTCTAGGCCCACCTCCAAAGTCTAGGTCCACCTCCACAGTCTAGGCCCATCTCCACAGTATAGGTCCACCTCCACAGTGTAGGTCCACCTCCACAGTCTAGGTCCACCTCCGCAGTATAGGTCCACCGTCACAGTCTAGGTCCAGCTCCACAGTATAGGTCCACCTCCACAGTATAGGTCCACCTCCACAGTCTAGGTCCACCTCCACAGTATAGGTCAACCTCCACAGTATAGGACCATCTCCACAGTATAGGTCAACCTCCACAGTCTAGGTCCACCTCCACAGTCTAGGCCCACCTCCACAGTCTAGGCCAACCTCCACAGTCTAGGTGCACCTCCACAGTTAGGTCCGTCTCCACAGTCAAGGTCCACCTCCACAGTCCAGGTCCACCTCCACAGTCTAGGTCCACCTCCACAGTCCAGGACCACATCCACTGTCTAGGTCCACCTCCACAGCATAGGTCCACCTCCACAGTCTAGGTCCACCTCCACAGTCTAGGTCCACCTCCACAGTATAGGCCCACCTCCAATGTAGAGGCCCACCTCCACAGTCTAGGTCCACCTCCACAGTCTAGGCCCACCTCGACAGTCTAGGCCCACCTCCACAGTCTAGGTCCACCTCCACACTCTAGGCCCATCTCCACAGTATAGGTCCACCTCCACAGTGTAGGTCCACCTCCACAGTCTAGGTCCACCTCCGCAGTCTAGGCCCACCTCCACAGTCTAGGTCCACCTCCAAAGTATAGGTCCACCTCCACAGTATCGGTCCACCTCCACAGTATAGGACCATCTCCACAGTATAGGTCAACCTCCACAGTCTAGGTCCACCTCCACAGTCTAGACCCACCTCCACAGTCTAGGCCAACCTCCACAGTCTAGGTGCACCTCCACAGTTAGGTCCGTCTCCACAGTCAAGGTCCACCTCCACAGTCTAGGTCCACCTCCACAGTCTAGGACCACATCCACTGTCTAGGTCCACCTCCACAGCATAGGTCCACCTCCACAGTCTAGGTCCACCTCCACAGTCTAGGTCCACCTCCACAGTATAGGCCCACCTCCAATGTAGAGGCCCACCTCCACAGTCTAGGTCCACCTCCACAGTCTAGGCCCACCTCCACAGTCTAGGCCCATCTCCACAGTCTAGGTCCACCTCCACAGTCTAGGTCCACCTCCACAGTCTAGGTCCACCTCCAAAGTATAGGTCCACCTCCACATTCTAGGTCCACCTCCACAGTCTAGGTCCACCTCCACAGTCTAGGTCCACCTTCACATTCTAGGTCCACCTCCACAGACTAGGTCCACCTCCACAGTCTAGGTACACCTCCACAGTCTAGGTCCTCCTCCACAGTCTAGGTCCTCCTCCACAGTCTAGGTCCACCTCCAAAGTCTAGGTCCACCTCCAAAGTCTCGGTCCACTTCCACAGTCTAGGTCCACTTCCACAGTCTAGGTCCACCTCCACAGTATAGGTCCACCTCCACAGTTTAGGCCCAACTCCACAGTCTAGGCCCACCTCAACAGTATAGGTCCACCTCCACAGTCTAGGTCCACCTCCACAGTCTAGGTCCACCTCCACAGTTTAGGTCCACCTATACAGTCTAGGTCCACTTCCACAGTCTAGGTCGACCTCCACAGTCTAGGTCCACATCCACAGTCTAGGTCCACCTCCACATTCAAGGTCCACCTCCACAGTCTAGGCCCACCTCCATTGTCTAGGTCCACCTCCAAAGTATAGCTCCACTTCCACAGTCTAGGTCCACCTCCACAGTCTGGGTCCACCTCCACAGTATAGGTCCACCTCCACAGTCTAGGTCCACCTCCACAGTTAGGTCCGCCTCCACCGTTAGGTCTGCCTCCACAGTCTAGGTCCAGCTCCACAGTCAAGGTCCACCTCCACAGTCTAGGCCCACCTCTACAGTCTAGGTCCACCTCCACAGTCAAGGTCCACCTCCACAGTCTAGGCCCACCTCCACAGTCTAGGTCCACCTCCACAGTATAGGTCCACCTCCACAGTATAGGTCCACCTCCACAGTATAGGTCCAGCTCCACAGTCTAGGTCCACCTCCACAGTCTAGGTCCACCTCCACAGTCTAGGCCCACCTCCACAGTATAGGTCCACCTCCACAGTCTAGGTCCACCTCCAAAGTCTAGGTCCACCTCCGTAGTATAGGTCCACCGTCACAGTCTAGGTCCAGCTCCACAGTATAGTTCCACCTCCACAGTATAGGTACACCTCCACAGTCAAGGTCCACCTCCACAGTCTAGGCCCACCTCCACAGTCTAGGTCCACCTCCACAGTATAGGTCCACCTCCACAGTATAGGTCCACCTCCACAGTATAGGTCCACCTCCACAGTCTAGGTCCACCTCCACAGTCTAGGCCCACCTCCACAGTCTAGGTCCGCCTCCACAGTCTAGGCCCATCTCCACAGTATAGGTCCACCTCCACAGTGTAGGTCCACCTCCACAGTCTAGGTCCACCTCCGCAGTATAGGTCCACCGTCACAGTCTAGGTCCAGCTCCACAGTATAGGTCCACCTCCACAGTATAGGTCCACCTCCACAGTCTAGGTCCACCTCCACAGTATAGGTCAACCTCCACAGTATAGGACCATCTCCACAGTATAGGTCAACCTCCACAGTCTAGGTCCACCTCCACAGTCTAGGCCCACCTCCACAGTCTAGGCCAACCTCCACAGTCTAGGTGCACCTCCACAGTTAGGTCCGTCTCCACAGTCAAGGTCCACCACCACAGTCCAGGTCCACCTCCACAGTGTAGGTCCACCTCCACAGTCTAGGACCACATCCACTGTCTAGGTCCACCTCCACAGCATAGGTCCACCTCCACAGTCAAGGTCCACCTCCACAGTCTAGGTCCACCTCCACAGTATAGACCCACCTCCAATGTAGAGGCCCACCTCCACAGTCTAGGTCCACCTCCACAGTCTAGGCCCACCTCCACAGTCTAGGCCCATCTCCACAGTCTAGGTCCACCTCCACAGTCTAGGTCCACCTCCACAGTCTAGGTCCACCTCCAAAGTCTAGGTCCACCTCCGCAGTATAGGTCCACCGTCACAGTCTAGTTCCAGCTCCACAGTATAGGTCCACCTCCACAGTATAGGTCCACCTCCACAGTCAAGGTCCACCTCCACAGTCTAGGCCCACCTCCACAGTCTAGGTCCACCTCCACAGTATAGGTCCACCTCCACAGTATAGGTCCACCTCCACAGTATAGGTCCACCTCCACAGTCTAGGTCCACCTCCACAGTCTAGGCCCACCTCCAAAGTATAGGTCCACTTCCACAGTCTAGGTCCACCTCCAATGTCTAGGTCCACCTCCGCAGTATAGGTCCACCGTCACAGTCTAGGTGCAGCTCCACAGTATAGGTCCACCTCCACAGTATAGGTCCACCTCCACAGTCTAGGTCCACCTCCACAGTATAGGTCAACCTCCACAGTATAGGACCATCTCCACAGTATAGGTCAACCTCCACAGTCTAGGTCCAACTCCACAGTCTAGGCCCATCTCCACAGTCTAGGCCAACCTCCACAGTCTAGGTGCACCTCCACAGTTAGGTCCGTCTCCACAGTCAAGGTCCACCTCCACAGTCCAGGTCCACCTCCACAGTCTAGGTCCACCTCCACAGTCTAGGACCACATCCACTGTCTAGGTCCACCTCCACAGCATAGGTCCACCTCCACAGTCTAGGTCCACCTCCACAGTCTAGGTCCACCTCCACAGTCTAGGTCCACCTCCAAAGTCTAGGTCCACCTCCAAAGTCTACGCCCACCTCCACAGTCTAGGTCCAACTCCACAGTCTAGGTCCACCTCCACAGTCTAGGTCCACTTCCACAGTCTAGGTCCACCTCCACAGTATAGGTCCACCTCCACAGTCTAGGCCCAACTCCACAGTCTAGGACCACCTCCACAGTATAGGTCCACCTCCACAGTCTAGGTCCACCTCCACAGTCTAGGCCCACCTCCACAGTCTAGGTCCACCTCCACAGTCTAGGTCCACCTCCACAGTCTAGGTCCACCTCCACATTCTAGGCCCACCTCCACAGTATAGGTCCACCTCGACACTCTAGGTCCACCTCCAAAGTCTAGGTCCACCTCCGCAGTATAGGTCCACCGTCACAGTCTAGGTCCAGCTCCACAGTCTAGGTCCACCTCCACAGTATAGGTCAACCTCCACAGTATAGGACCATCTCCACAGTATAGGTCAACCTCCACAGTCTAGGTCCACCTCCACAGTCTAGGCCCACCTCCACAGTCTAGGCCAACCTCCACAGTCTAGGTCCACCTCCACAGTTAGGTCCGTCTCCGCAGTCTAGGTCCACCTCCACAGTCCAGGTCCAACTCCACAGTCTAGGTCCACCTCCACAGTCTAGGACCACCTCCACAGTCTAGGTCCACCTCCACAGCATCGGTCCTCCTCCACAGTCTAGGTCCACCTCCACAGTCTAGGTCCACCTCCACAGTCTAGTTCCACCTCCACAGTCTAGGTCCACCTCCACAGACTAGGTCCACCTCCACAGTCTAGGTCCACCTCCAAAGTCTAGGTCCACCTCCAAAGTCTAGGCCCACCTCCAAAGTCTAGGCCCACCTCCACAGTCTAGGTCCAACTCCACAGTCTAGGTCCACCTCCACAGTCTAGGTCCACTTCCACAGTCTAGGTCCACCTCCACAGTATAGGTCCACCTCCACAGTCTAGGCCCAACTCCACAGTCTAGGCCCACCTCCACAGTATAGGTCCACCTCCACAGTCTAGGTCCACCTCCACAGTCTAGGCCCACCTCCACAGTCTAGGTCCACCTCCACAGTCTAGGTCCACCTCCACAGTTTAGGTCCACCTATACAGTCTTGGTCCACTTCCACAGTCTAGGTCGACCTCCACAGTCTAGGTCCACCTCCACAGTCTAGGACCACCTGCACAGTCTAGGTCCATCTCTAGAGTATAGGTCCACCTCCACAGTCTAGGTCCACCTCCACAGTATAGGTCCACCTTCACAGTCTAGGTCCAACTCCACAGTATCGGTCGTCCTCCACAGTCTAGGTCCACCTCCAGAGTCTAGGTCCACCTCTACAGTCTAGGTCCACCTCCACAGTCTAGGTCCACCTCCACATTCAAGGTCCACCTCCACAGTCTAGGCCCACCTCCATTGTCTAGGTCCACCTCCAAAGTATAGCTCCACCTCCACAGTCTAGGTCCACCTCCACAGTCTGGGTCCACCTCCACAGTATAGGTCCACCTCCACAGTCTAGGTCCACCTCCACAGTTAGGTCCGCCTCCACTGTTAGGTCTGCCTCCACAGCCTAGGTCCAGCTCCACAGTCAAGGTCCAACTCCACAGTCTAGGCCCACCTCTACAGTCTAGGTCCACCTCCACAGTCAAGGTCCACCTCCACAGTCTAGGCCCACCTCCACAGTCTAGGTCCACCTCCACAGTATAGGTCCACCTCCACAGTATAGGTCCAGCTCCACAGGCTAGGTCCACCTCCACAGTCTAGGTCCACCTCCACAGTTTAGGCCCACCTCCACAGTATAGGTCCACCTCCACAGTCTAGGTCCACCTCCAAAGTCTAGGTCCACCTCCGCAGTATAGGTCCACCGTCACAGTCTAGGTCCAGCTCCACAGTATAGGTCCACCTCCACAGTATAGGTCCACCTCCACAGTCAAGGTCCACCTCCACAGTCTAGGCCCACCTCCACAGTCTAGGTCCACCTCCACAGTGTAGGTCCACCTCCACAGTATAGGTCCACCTCCACAGTCTAGGTCCGCCTCCACAGTCTCGGCCCATCTCCACAGTATAGGTCCACCTCCACAGTGTAGGTCCACCTCCACAGTCTAGGTCCACCTCCGCAGTATAGGTCCACCGTCACAGTCCAGGTCCAGCTCCACAGTATAGGTCCACCTCCACAGTATAGGTCCACTACCACAGTCTAGGTCCACCTCCACAGTATAGGTCAACCTCCACAGTATAGGACCATCTCCACAGTATAGGTCAACCTCCACAGTCTAGGTCCACCTCCACAGTCTAGGCCCACCTCCACAGTCTAGGCCAACCTCCAAAGTCTAGGTGCACCTCCACAGTTAGGTCCGTCTCCACAGTCAAGGTCCACCTCCACAGTCCAGGTCCACCTCCACAGTCTAGGTCCACCTCCACAATCTAGGACCACATCCACTGTCTAGGTCCACCTCCACAGCATAGGTCCACCTCCACAGTCTAGGTCCACCTCCACAGTCTAGGTCCACCTCCACAGTCTATTCCACCTCCAATGTCTAGGTCCACCTCCAAAGTCTAGGCCCACCTCCACAGTCTAGGTCCAACTCCACAGTCTAGGTCCACCTCCACAGTCTAGGTCCACTTCCACAGTCTAGGTCCACCTCCACAGTATAGTTCCACCTCCACAGTCTAGGCCCAACTCCACAGTCGAGGACCACCTCCACAGTATAGGTCCACCTCCAGAGTCTAGGTCCACCTCCACAGTCTAGGCCCACCTCCACAGTCTAGGTCCACCTCCACAGTCTAGGTCCACCTCCACAGTCTAGGTCCACCTCCACATTCTAGGCCCACCTCCACAGTATAGGTCCACCTCCACAGTCTAGGTCCACCTCCAAAGTCTAGGTCCACCTCCGCAGTATAGGTCCACCGTCACAGTCTAGGTCCAGCTCCACAGTATAGGTCCACCTCCACAGTATAGGTCCACCTCCACAGTCAAGGTCCACCTCCACAGTCTAGGCCCACCTCCACAGTCTAGGTCCACCTCCACAGTATAGGTCCACCTCCACAGTATAGGTCCACCTCCACAGTATAGGTCCACCTCCACAGTCTAGGTCCACCTCCACAGTCTAGGTCCACCTCCACAGTCTAGTTCCACCTCCACAGTCTAGGTCCACCTCCACAGACTAGGTCCACCTCCACAGTCTAGGTACACCTCCACAGTCTACGTCCACCTCCACAGTCTAGGTCCACCTCCAAAGTCTAGGTCCACCTCCAAAGTCTAGGCCCACCTCCAAAGTCTAGGCCCACCTCCACAGTCTAGGTCCAACTCCACAGTCTAGGTCCACCTCCACAGTCTAGGTCCACTTCCACAGTCTAGGTCCACCTCCACAGTATAGGTCCACCTCCACAGTCTAGGCCCAACTCCACAGTCTAGGCCCACCTCCACAGTATAGGTCCACCTCCACAGTCTAGGTCCACCTCCACAGTCTAGGCCCACCTCCACAGTCTAGGTCCACCTCCACAGTCTAGGTCCACCTCCAAAGTTTAGGTCCACCTATACAGTCTTGGTCCACTTCCACAGTCTAGGTCGACCTCCACAGTCTAGGTCCACCTCCACAGTCTAGGACCACCTGCACAGTCTAGGTCCATCTCTAGAGTATAGGTCCACCTCCACAGTCTAGGTCCACCTCCACAGTATAGGTCCACCTTCACAGTCTAGGTCCAACTCCACAGTATCGGTCGTCCTCCACAGTCTAGGTCCACCTCCAGAGTCTAGGTCCACCTCTACAGTCTAGGTCCACCTCCACAGTCTAGGTCCACCTCCACATTCAAGGTCCACCTCCACAGTCTAGGCCCACCTCCATTGTCTAGGTCCACCTCCAAAGTATAGCTCCACCTCCACAGTCTAGGTCCACCTCCACAGTCTGGGTCCACCTCCACAGTATAGGTCCACCTCCACAGTCTAGGTCCACCTCCACAGTTAGGTCCGCCTCCACTGTTAGGTCTGCCTCCACAGCCTAGGTCCAGCTCCACAGTCAAGGTCCACCTCCACAGTCTAGGCCCACCTCTACAGTCTAGGTCCACCTCCACAGTCAAGGTCCACCTCCACAGTCTAGGCCCACCTCCACAGTCTAGGTCCACCTCCACAGTATTAATCCACCTCCACAGTATAGGTCCAGCTCCACAGGCTAGGTCCACCTCCACAGTCTAGGTCCACCTCCACAGTTTAGGCCCACCTCCACAGTCTAGGTCCACCTCCGCAGTATAGGTCCACCGTCACAGTCTAGGTCCAGCTCCACAGTATAGGTCCACCTCCACAGTATAGGTCCACCTCCACAGTCAAGGTCCACTTCCACAGTCTAGGCCCACCTCCACAGTCTAGGTCCACCTCCACAGTGTAGGTCCACCTCCACAGTATAGGTCCACCTCCACAGTCTAGGTCCGCCTCCACAGTCTCGGCCCATCTCCACAGTATAGGTCCACCTCCACAGTGTAGGTCCACTACCACAGTCTAGGTCCACCTCCACAGTATAGGTCAACCTCCACAGTATAGGACCATCTCCACAGTATAGGTCAACCTCCACAGTCTAGGTCCACCTCCACAGTCTAGGCCCACCTCCACAGTCTAGGCCAACCTCCAAAGTCTAGGTGCACCTCCACAGTTAGGTCCGTCTCCACAGTCAAGGTCCACCTCCACAGTCCAGATCCACCTCCACAGTCTAGGTCCACCTCCACAATCTAGGACCACATCCACTGTCTAGGTCCACCTCCACAGCATAGGTCCACCTCCACAGTCTAGGTCCACCTCCACAGTCTAGGTCCACCTCCACAGTCTAGGTCCACCTCCAAAGTCTAGGTCCACCTCCAAAGTCTAGGCCCACCTCCACAGTCTAGGTCCAACTCCACAGTCTAGGTCCACCTCCACAGTCTAGGTCCACTTCCACAGTCTAGGTCCACCTCCACAGTATAGTTCCACCTCCACAGTCTAGGCCCAACTCCACAGTCTAGGACCACCTCCACAGTATAGGTCCACCTCCAGAGTCTAGGTCCACCTCCACAGTCTAGGCCCACCTCCACAGTCTAGGTCCACCTCCACAGTCTAGGTCCACCTCCACAGTCTAGGTCCACCTCCACATTCTAGGCCCACCTCCACAGTATAGGTCCACCTCCACAGTCTAGGTCCACCTCCAAAGTCTAGGTCCACCTCCGCAGTATAGGTCCACCGTCACAGTCTAGGTCCAGCTCCACAGTATAGGTCCACCTCCACAGTATAGGTCCACCTCCACAGTCAAGGTCCACCTCCACAGTCTAGGCCCACCTCCACAGTCTAGGTCCACCTCCACAGTATAGGTCCACCTCCACAGTATAGGTCCACCTCCACAGTATAGGTCCACCTCCACAGTCTAGGTCCACCTCCACAGTCTAGGTCCACCTCCACAGTCTAGGCCCACCTCCAAAGTATAGGTCCACTTCCACAGTCTAGGTCCACCTCCAAAGTCTAGGTCCACCTCCGCAGTATAGGTCCACCGTCACAGTCTAGGTCCAGCTCCACAGTATAGGTCCACCTCCACAGTATAGGTCCACCTCCACAGTCTAGGTCCACCTCCACAGTATAGGTCAACCTCCACAGTATAGGACCATCTCCACAGTATAGGTCAACCTCCACAGTCTAGGTCCACCTCCACAGTCTAGGCCCACCTCCACAGTCTAGGCCAACCTCCACAGTCTAGGTCCACATCCACAGTTAGGTCCGTCTCCACAGTCTAGGTCCACCTCCACAGTCCAGGTCCAACTCCACAGTCTAGGTCCACCTCCACAGTCTAGGACCACCTCCACAGTCTAGGTCCACCTCCACAGCATAGGTCCTCCTCCACAGTCTAGGTCCACCTCCACAGTCTAGGTCCACCTCCACAGTATAGGTCAACCTCCACAGTATAGGACCATCTCCACAGTATAGGTCAACCTCCACAGTCTAGGTCCACCTCCACAGTCTAGGCCCACCTCCACAGTCTAGGCCAACCTCCAAAGTCTAGGTGCACCTCCACAGTTAGGTCCGTCTCCAAAGTCAAGGTCCACCTCCACAGTCCAGGTCCACCTCCACAGTCTAGGTCCACCTCCACAATCTAGGACCACATCCACTGTCTAGGTCCACCTCCACAGCATAGGTCCACCTCCACAGTCTAGGTCCACCTCCACAGTCTAGGTCCACCTCCACAGTCTAGGTCCACCTCCAAAGTCTAGGTCCACCTCCAAAGTCTAGGCCCACCTCCACAGTCTAGGTCCAACTCCACAGTCTAGGTCCACCTCCACAGTCTAGGTCCACTTCCACAGTCTAGGTCCACCTCCACAGTATAGTTCCACCTCCACAGTCTAGGCCCAAATCCACAGTCTAGGACCACCTCCACAGTATAGGTCCACCTCCAGAGTCTAGGTCCACCTCCACAGTCTAGGCCCACCTCCACAGTCTAGGTCCACCTCCACAGTCTAGGTCCACCTCCACAGTCTAGGTCCACCTCCACATTCTAGGCCCACCTCCACAGTATAGGTCCACCTCCACAGTCTAGGTCCACCTCCAAAGTCTAGGTCCACCTCCGTAGTATAGGTCCACCGTCACAGTCTAGGTCCAGCTCCACAGTATAGGTCCACCTCCACAGTATAGGTCCACCTCCACAGTCAAGGTCCACCTCCACAGTCTAGGCCCACCTCCACAGTCTAGGTCCACCTCCACAGTATAGGTCCACCTCCACAGTATAGGTCCACCTCCACAGTATAGGTCCACCTCCACAGTCTAGGTCCACCTCCACAGTCTAGGTCCACCTCCACAGTCTAGGCCCACCACCAAAGTATAGGTCCACTTCCACAGTCTAGGTCCACCTCCAAAGTCTAGGTCCACCTCCGCAGTATAGGTCCACCGTCACAGTCTAGGTCCAGCTCCACAGTATAGGTCCACCTCCACAGTATAGGTCCACCTCCACAGTCTAGGTCCACCTCCACAGTATAGGTCAACCTCCACAGTATAGGACCATCTCCACAGTATAGGTCAACCTCCACAGTCTAGGTCCACCTCCACAGTCTAGGCCCACCTCCACAGTCTAGGCCAACCTCCACAGTCTAGGTCCACATCCACAGTTAGGTCCGTCTCCACAGTCTAGGTCCACCTCCACAGTCCAGGTCCAACTCCACAGTCTAGGTCCACCTCCACAGTCTAGGACCACCTCCACAGTCTAGGTCCACCTCCACAGTCTAGGTCCACTTCCACAGTCTAGGTCCACCTCCACAGCATAGGTCCTCCTCCACAGTCTAGGTCCACCTCCACAGTCTAGGTCCACCTCCACAGTCTAGGTCCACCTCCACAGTCTAGGTCCACTTCCACAGTCTAGGTCCACCTCCACAGTATAGGTCGACCTCCACAGTCTAGGCCCAACTCCACAGTCTAGGCCCACCTCCACAGTATAGGTCCACCTCCACAGTCTAGGTCCACCTCCACAGTCTAGGCCCACCTCCACAGTCTAGGTCCACCTCCACAGTCTAGGTCCACCTCCACAGTTTAGGTCCACCTATACAGTCTAGGTCCACCTCCACATTCTAGGTCCACCTCCACAGTCTAGGTCCACCTCCACAGTCTAGGTCCACCTCCACAGTCTTGGTCCACCTCCACAGACAAGGTCCACCTCCACAGTCTAGGTACACCTCCACAGTCTAGGTCCACCTCCACAGTCTAGGTCCACCTCCAAAGTCTAGGTCCACCTCCAAAGTCTAGGCCCACCTCCACAGTCTAGATCCAACTCCACAGTCTAGGTCCACCTCCACAGTCTAGGCCCAACTCCACAGTCTAGGCCCACCTCCACAGTATAGGTCCACCTCCACAGTCTAGGTCCACCTCCACAGTCTAGGTCCACCTCCACAGTATAGGTCCACCTCCACAGTCTAGGCCCAACTCCAGAGTCTAGGCCCACCTCCACAGTATAGGTCCACCTCCACAGTCTAGGTCCACCTCCACAGTCTAGGCCCACCTCCACAGTCGAGGTCCACCTCCACAGTCTAGGTCCACCTCCACAGTCTAGATCCACCTATACAGTCTAGGTCCACTTCCACAGTCTAGGTCGACCTCCACAGTCTAGGTCCACCTCCACAGTCTAGGACCACCTGCACAGTCTAGGTCCATCTCTACAGTATAGGTCCACCTCCACAGTCCAGGTCCACCTCCACAGTATAGGTCCACCTTCACAGTCTAGGTACAACTCCACAGTATAGTTCGACCTCCACAGTCTAGGTCCACCTCCAGAGTCTAGGTCCACCTCTACAGTCTAGGTCCACCTCCACAGTCAAGGTCCACCTCCACAGTCTAGGTCCACATCCACAGTCTAGATCCACCTCCACAGTATAGGCCCACCTCCACAGTATAGGCCCACCTCCACAGTATAGGTCCACCTCCACAGTATAGGTTCAACTCCACAGTCTAGGTCCACCTCCACAGTCTAGGTCCACCTCCACAGTATAGGTCGACCTCCACAGTCTAGGTCCACCTCCACAGTCTCGGTCCACCTCCACAGTCTAGGTCCACCTCCACAGTATAGGCCCACCTCCACAGTATAGGTCCAACTCCATAGTCTAGGTCCAGCTCCACAGTCTAGGTCCACCTCCAAAGTCTAGGTCCACCTCCACAGTCTAGGTCCACCTCCACAGTGTAGGTCAACCCCCACAGTATAGGTCCACCTCCACAGTCTAGGCCCAACTCCACAGTCTAGGTCCACCTCCACAGTATAGGTCCACCTCCACAGTCTAGGTACATCTCCACAGTATAGGTCCAACACCACAGTCTAGGTCCACCTCCACAGTCTAGGTCCACCTCCACAGTCTAGGTCCACCTCCACAGTGTAGGTCCATATCCACAGTCTATGTCCACCTCCACATTCAAGGTCCACCTCCACAGTCTAGGCCCACCTCCATTGTCTAGGTCCACCTCCAAAGTATAGCTCCACATCCACAGTCTAGGCCCAGCTCCACAGTCTAGGTCCACCTCCACAGTATAGCTCCACCTCCACAGTCTAGGTCCACCTCCACAGTCTGGGTCCACCTCCACAGTATAGGTCCACCTCCACAGTCTAAGTCCACCTCCACAGTCTAGGTCCACCTCCACAGTCTAAGTCCACCTCCACAGTATAGGTCCACCTCCACAGTATAGACACACCTCCACAGTCTCGTTCCACCTCCACATTCTAGGTCCACCTCCACAGTCTAGGTCCACCTGCACAGTCTGGGTCCACCTCCACAGTCTAGGTCCACCTCCACAGTGTAGGTCCACCTCCACAGTATAGGCCCTCCTCCACAGTATAGGCCCACCTCTACAGTATAGGCCCACCACCACAGTATAGACCCACCTCCACAGTCTAGGTCCACCTCCACAGTATAGACCCACCTCCACAGTCTAGGTCCACCTCCACAGTCTAGGTCCACCTCCACAGTATAGGCCCACCTCCACAGTCTAGGTCCACCTCTACATTCTAGGTCCACCTCCACCGTATAGGCCCACCTCCAATGTCTAGGTCCACCTCCACAGTCTAGGTCCACCTCCACAGTCTAGGTCCACCTCCACAGTCTACGTCCACCTCCACAGTCTAGGTCCACCTCCACAGTATAGGCCCACCTCCACAGTCTAGGTCCACCTCCACATACTAGGTCCACCTCCACAGTCTAGGTCCACCTCCACAGTCTGGGTCCACCTCCACAGTCAAGGTCCACCTCCAAAGTATAGGTCGACCTCCACAGTATAGGCCCACCTCCACAGTATAGGCCCACCTCCACAGTATAGGCCCACCTCCACAGTCTAGGTCCACCTCCACAGTCTAGGTCCACTTCCACAGTCTAGGTCCACCTCCACAGTCTAGGTCCACCTCCACAGTCTAGGACCACCTGCACAGTCTAGATCCATCTCTGCAATATCGGTCCACCTCCACAGTCTAGGTCCACCTCCACAGTGTAGTTCCACCTTCACAGTCTAGGTCCACCTTGTGGTAAACCACTGTTTGTATTCCTGTTTGTCCTGTTTGTATTCCACTGTGTACATGCCTGGACATGCCTCGGCTGACTCCTCCCACAGGTCCTAGTATAAAGGTGACTGCTCCCCAGCCCTTGTATCCTGGACCAGTCGACCACTCGAGGCAGACCTCCATTCTGTTGTTAATAAAAGCCTTTAGTTACTCTTCTAACTCTCAGTCTTTTATGAGTAATTGATAGCGCATCAATTTTATTAACAACATTTTTATAATGGAGAAGATCCTCACACCAGCATGCCTGGACTTAGATCATCGGGAGGCGGACTCATCCACCAAGTTTACTCACTGGCTTAAGTGTTTCGAAAAATTCCTGACCGCCTCCGAAGCAATCAAATCGGACGAGGACAAACTGGATGTCCTGACCTCCAAAGTGAACCACCGAGTGTACTCGGTCATCCAAGACGCGACCTCGTACGCGGATGCTATCAAGCTCCTCAAGGACCAGTACACGCGCCCAGTGAACGAAGTGTACGCCAGGCACCTCCTGGGGAGTCGTAAACAACAACCTGGGGAATCGACCGTGGAATACCTTCAGGCACTGTCTGTGCTTGGCCGGGCCTGTGGTTGTAAGGATGTAAAGGCCGCCGTGTACACAGAGGAACTTATCCGGGACGCTTTTGTAGCGGGCCACAGATCCAATTACACACGACAGCGACTGTTGCAGCAGAGCAACCTCGACCTCAACAAGGCCTCTGAACTCGCACTATCGTTGGATTCAGCCTACCAGGGCATGGATGCCTACTCCTCTGCACCGTGGACGCCGCGGGGAATGACAGCCTGGGACACGGTAGGACCGCCTCATAGCGCCGTGCCACCCCAGCCACACCCCAACAACGGCCCAACTACCGCAGCAGTGTCCCAAGGCCAGACAGCAGTGCCCCAAGGCCAGAAATGCTACTTCTGTGGCCAGGCAAAACACCCCAGAGCGCGCTGCCCGGCGAAAAACGCGATCTGCTCGGGCTGCGGGAAGAAGGGACACTACGCTAGCGTCTGCAGGGCCAAAGCCACCCCGAACCCCAGCAGCGCCGCGTGTGGGCCATGCCGGCCGCCATTTTGGACCTCCCCGGCCGTGTGCGAATCACCGGTACAGCAGCCATTTTGGACGCCTCCAGCCACATGGGGATCATGGACGCCGCCATCTTGGACGACAGCCGGGACGCAGCAGGCCCCCGACACCGCCTCATCTGATACCCGCAGCGACACACCGACCCCTACGCTGGCATCCGTTACACTGGACCAAGCGAGACCGCACCAACTGGCCAGTTCCACAATGGACATTAAGGTAAATGGTCACGATACAATCTGCCTTTTTGACTCTGGGAGCACGGAGAGCTTCATCCACCCCGACACGGTGCGGCGTTGCTCTCTCCCAGTCCTGCCTGCGCAACAGCGGATTTCTATGGCCTCCGAGTCCCAGTCGGCGGACATCGGCGGCTACTGCGTGGTGACACTCGTAGTAGACGGGACCGTGTACGATCATTTTAAACTTCTGGTCCTGCCTGACCTCTGCGCTGCCGTCCTGCTGGGGTTAGATTTTCAGTGCCACCTTAAAAGTGTTACGATGGCGTACGGTGGACCCCTACCCCCACTCACAGTCCGCAGCCAGCAGCTTCCAAATTGCCCGCCGCGCACCAGGTGCAACCTCTCCACACTCAGAGTCACCCCCCCACCACTGTTTGCTAACCTCACCCCCGACTGTAAGCCCATCGCCACAAAGAGCAGGCGATACAGTGCCGGGGACAGGGTTTTCATTAAAACCGAAGTGGAGCGGCTCCTGAAAGAAGGGATTATTGAGGGCAGCACCAGCCCCTGGCGAGCCCAGGTTGTGGTCGTTAAGACCGGCGAGAAGCAGCACCTGGTCATCGACTACAGCCAGACAATAAATCGCTACACCCTGCTGGACGCCTACCCACTCCCCCGTATAGCTGATATGGTCAACCAGATCGCGCAGTACCGCGTCTTCTCGACCATTGACCTGAAATCAGCGTACCACCAGCTCCCCATCCGCCCTGAGGACCGCCAGTACACTGCCTTTGAGGCAAACGGCCGCCTCTATCACTTCCTTAGGGTTCCCTTTGGGGTCTCCGTCTTCCAAAGGGAGATGGACCGGATGGTAGATCAAAATGCGTTGCAGGCCACTTTCCCATATCTGGACAATGTGACCATCTGCGGCCGTGACTTGCAGGACCATGACGCAAACCTCGAAAAATTCCTCCGCACCGCCCAACTCCTAAACCTGACATATAACAAGGAGAAGTGCATATTCCGCACAAACCGCCTCGCCATCCTTGGCTGTGTTGTGGAACACGGAGTCATCGGCCCCGACCCCGACCGGATGCGTCCCCTTATGGAACTCCCACTGCCCCACTGCCTCAAGGCCCTGAAGAGGTGCCTAGGGTTTTTCTCCTCTTACGCCCAGTGGGTCCCCTACTATGCGGACAAGGCCCGTCCGCTGATCAAGTCCACCTCTTTTCCCTTGACGGCAGAGGCCCGCTTAGCCTTCCACCGTATCAAGGAGGACATTGCCAAAGCCACCATGCACGCAGTGGACGAATCCATCCCCTTCCAGGTGGAAAGCGACGCGTCCGACTTTGCCCTGGCCGCTACCCTCAATCAGGCGGGGAGACCCGTGGCCTTCTTTTCACGAACCCTCCAAGGCCCGGAGGCCAGACACTCCGCTGTTGAGAAGGAGGCCCAGGCGATTGTGGAGGCTGTGCGTCATTGGAGGCACTACCTGGCCGGAAAACGATTTACCCTGCTCACTGACCAGCGTTCAGTTGCTTTTATGTTTAACAACAAGCAGAGGGGCAAAATCAAAAATGACAAGATCTTGAGGTGGAGAATCGAACTTTCCACCTACAACTACGAGATCTTGTACCGGCCCGGGAAGCTAAATGAACCCCCGGATGCGCTATCGCGTGGCACCTGCGCCAGCGTGCAGATCGATAGACTATGGGTCCTCCACAATGACCTCTGCCACCCGGGGGTCACCAGGTTCTTCCACCTCATCAAGGCCCGCAACCTGCCTTACTCTATTGAGGAGGTCAGGACCATGACCAGGAACTGCCAAGTCTGCGCTGAGTGCAAACCACACTTTTATAGACCAGACAGGGCCCACCTGATAAAAGCCACTCGCCCCTTCGAGCGCCTGAGCGTTGATTTTAAAGGGCCTCTCCCCTCCTCCGACCGCAATGTGTACTTCCTCAATATTATTGATGAGTACTCCCGTTTCCCGTTCGCCTTCCCCTGCCCGGACATGACCAGTGCCACGGTCATTAAATGTCTGAACAACCTCTTCACCCTGTTCGGCTTCCCCAGCTATATCCATAGCGACCGGGGCTCATCGTTTATGAGCGACGAACTCCGTCAGTACCTGCTAACTAGGGGTATTGCCACAACCAGGACCACCAGTTACAACCCCCGGGGGAACGGACAGGTGGAAAGAGAAAATGCGACAGTTTGGAAGGCCGTCCTGCTAGCCTTAAAGTCTAGGGGCCTTCCAACCTCCCGCTGGCAGGATGTGCTCCCCGATGCGCTCCACTCTATTCGGTCACTGCTCTGCACTGCCACTAACGCCACCCCTCATGAGAAAATGTTTGTCTTCCCAAGGAAGTCCACATCAGGGACGTCGCTACCGCCATGGCTGACGTCCCCAGGGCCGGTCCTACTGAGAAGACACGTGAGGACCCATAAAACGGACCCCCTGGTCGAGAGGGTCGACCTCCTCCACGCCAACCCCCAGTATGCTTACATTGCATACCCGGACGGGCAGGAGGACACAGTCTCCATAAGAGACCTTGCACCCTCGGGGACCACAGTAACCCACTACCCACTACCACCCCCCCCACGATCCGATATCCAGCCCCAGCAGACGGCAGGCCTGGGCCCCGCGACCCGCTCGACATCTACGAGGACGACACGCCTGTGCCACAGCCTACGCTGGACTCGACGCCGGAAGCTTCACTACTCCTGCCGTCGCCACGCCGATTACAGCGGCAGACAAGACCTCCGGAGAGACTCCAATACACTAACTTTTAATACACTTCACCCCGCCGGACTCAATTTTAAACAAGGGGTGAATGTGGTAAACCACTGTTTGTATTCCTGTTTGTCCTGTTTGTATTCCACTGTGTACATGCCTGGACATGCCTCGGCTGACTCCTCCCACAGGTCCTAGTATAAAGGTGACTGCTCCCCAGCCCTTGTATCCTGGACCGGTCGACCACTCGAGGCAGACCTCCTTTCTGTTGTTAATAAAAGCCTTTAGTTACTCTTCTAACTCTCAGTCTTTTATGAGTAATTGATAGCGCATCACACCTCCACAGTATAGGTCGACCTCCACAGTCTAGGTCCACCTCCAGAGTCTAGGTCCACCTCTACAGTCTAGGTCCACCTCCACAGTCAAGCTCCACCTCCACAGTCTAGGTCCACCTCCACAGTCTAGGTCCACCTTCACAGTCTAGGTCCACCTCCACAGTAAAGGCCGACCGCCACAGTCTAGGTCGATCTCCACAGTCTAGGTCCAGCTCCACATTCTACGTCCACCTCCACAGTCTAGCTCCACCTCCACAGTCTAGGTCCACCTCCACAGTATAGGTCCACCTCCACAGTCTAGGACCACCTCCACAGTATAGATCCACCTCCACAGTTTAGCTGCATCTCCAAAGTATAGGTCCACCACCACAGTCTAGGTCCACCTCCACAGTCTAGGTCCACCTCCACAGTATAGGTCCACCTCCACAGTCTAGGTCCACATCCACAGTCTAGGTCCACCTCACAGTCTAAGTCCACCTCCACAGTCTAGCCCCACCTCCACAGTCTAGGTCCACCTCCACAGTAGAGCTCCACCTCCACAGTCTCGGCCCAGCTCCACAGTCTAGGTCCACCTCCACAGTATAGGTCCACCTCCACAGTCTAGGTCCACCTCCACAGTCTTGGTCCACCTCCACAGTATAGGTCCACCTCCACAGTCTAGGTCCACCAGCACAATCTAGGTCCGGCTCCACAGTCTAGGTCCACCTCCACAGTATAGGTCCACCTCCACAGTATAGGTCCACCTCCACAGTCTAGGCCCACCTCCACAGTATAGGCCCACTTCCACAGTCTAATTCCACCTCCACATTCTAGGTCCACCTCCACAGTCTAGGTCCACCTCCACAGTCTGGGTCCACCTCCACAGTCTAGGTCCACCTCCACAGTATAGGTCCACCTCCACAGTATAGGCCCACCTCCACAGTATAGGCCCACCTCCACAGTATAGGCCCACCTCCACAGTCTAGGTCCACCTCCACAGTCTAGGTCCACCTCCACAGGCTAGGTCCACCTCCACAGTCTAGGTCCACCTCCACAGTCTAGGTCCACCTCCACAGTCTAGGGCCACCTCCACAGTCTAGGTCCACCTCCACATTCTAGGTCCACCTCCACAGTATAGGCCCACCTCCATAGTCTAGGTCCACCTCCACAGTCTAGGTCCACCTCCACAGTCTAGGTCCACCTCCACAGTCTAGGTCCACCTCCACAGTCTAGGTCCACCTCCACAGTATAGGCCCACCTCCACAGTCTAGGTCCACCTCCACAGTCTAGGTCCACCTCCACATTCTAGGTCCACCTCCACAGTCTTTTGTCCACTTCCACAGTCTAGGTCCACATCCACAGTATAGATCCACCTCCACAGTATAGGTCCACCTCCACAGTATAGGCCCACCTCCACAGTATAGGCCCACCTCCACAGTCTAGGTCCACCTCCACAGTCTATGTCCACCTCCACAGTCTAGGTCCACCTCCACAGTCTAGGTCCACCTCCACAGTCTAGGTCCACCTCTACAGATTAGGTCCACCTCCACAGTCTAGGCCCACCTCCACAGTCTAGCTTCACCTCCACAGTCTAGGTCCACCTCCACAGTCTAATTCCACCTCCACAGTAAAGGTCCACCTCCACTGTATAGGTCCACCTCCACAGTCTAGGTCCACCTCCACAGTCTAGGTCAACCTCCACAGTCTAGATCCACCTCCACAGTCTAGGTCCACCTACATAAGAACATAAGAACATAAGAAATAGGAGCAGGAGTAGGCCAATCGGCCCCTCGAGCCTGCTCCGCCATTCAATAAGATCATGGCTGATCTGATCCTAACCGCCAATCCACTATCGCAGAACCATCTCCTGAATCTAACAGAATTAGACACACGAAAAAGGAGCAGGATCAGGCTACATGGCCCCTGGGCCCGCTCCGCTACCCACAGGGCCATGACCGATCCGAACCTAGACTCATGTCCAAATTCCTGCCCGCTCCCCGTAACCCTTAATTCCCTTTACTTCCAGGAAACTGTCTATTTCTGTTTTAAATTTATGTAATGATGTAGCTTCCACAGCTTTTTGGGGCAGCATATTCCATGGACCTACCACCCTCTGAGTGAAGTAGTTCCTCCTCATCTCAGTTTTGAAAGAGCAGCCCCTTATTCTAAGACTATGCCCCCTAGTTCTAGTTTCACCCATCATCGGGAACATCCTCCCCGCATCCACCCGATCCAACCCCTTCACAATCTTATATGTTTCAATAAGATCGCCTCTCATTCTTCTGAACTCCAATGAGTAGAGTCCCAATCTACTCAACCTCTCCTCATATGTCCATCCCCTCATTCCCGGGATTAACCTAGTGAACCTTCTTTGTACCAGAGGCATACCAATACAGGTTCCGGGAGAGAGGTAAAAAGTAATTCAAGTGTGACATCACCAGGAAGCAGGTAAGTGATTGGTTGGTGAGTATTTCTTTTATTACAAGCTTAAATTCTGCGGTTTATTTTTTCTTGGGTCTCTGTGGTGTAGTGGGGACAGTTGGTAAATAAGCACCCTAGAGTATATCTTTAACTCGTGGTATTGAATTAATTTAAATTAATTAAAGGGGTAAGTCATGCCAGGAGAGCCCAGCCCCGTGTTGTGCTCCTCTTGCTCTATGTGAGAATTCAGGGACGCTGCCGTTGTCCCTGATGACCACGTGTGCCAGAAGTGCATCCAGCTGCAGCTACTAACGGGCCATATTGAGGCACTGGAGCTGCGGATGGATGGGTTGTGGAGCATTCATGATGCTGAGAGGGTCGTGGATTACACGTTTGATGAGTTGGTCATGCCGCAGGGTAGGGCTGCACAGGCAGAAGGGAAATGGGTGACCACCAGGCAGAGCAGTAGAAGCAGGCAGGTAGTGCAGAAGACCCCTGTGGCCATCCCCCTTTCAAACAGGTATACGAATTTGGATACTGTTGAGGGGGATGATTCACCAGGAGAAGGCAGCAGCAGCCAACTTCCTGGCACCGGGGGTGTTGCTGCTGCTCAGGAAGGGAGGAAAAAGAGTGGGAGAGCAATAGTGGTAGGGGATTCTATCGTAAGGGGAACAGATAGACGGTTCTGTGGCCGTAGACGTGACTCCAGGATGGTTTGTTGCCTCCCTGGTGCCAGGGTCAAGGATGTCACTGAATGACTGCAGGGCATTCTGAAAGGGGAAGGGTGAACAGGCAGAGGTTGTGGTTCACATTGGGACCAACGACATAGGTAGGAAGAGGGATGAGGTCCTGCAACAAGAATTTAGGGAGCTAGGTAGCAGATTAAAGAGCAGGACCTCAAAGGTTGTAATCTCTGGATTACTCCCGGTGCCACGTGCTAGTGAGTATAGGAATAGGAGGATAGAGCAGATGAATGCGTGGCTAAAGAGTTGGTGCAGGAGGGAGGGCTTTAGTTTCCTGGATCGCTGGGCCTGCTTCTGGGAAGGTGGGACTTGTACAAGTCGGACGGGTTGCACTTGAACCAGAGCGGGACAAATATCCTTGCGGGGAGGTTTGCTAGCACTGTTCGGGGGGTTTAAACTAAAATGGCAGGGGGTTGGGAACCTGAGCAGGGAGACAGAGGAAAGGGAAACAGGGATAAAAGCAAAAGATAGGAAGGAGAAAAACAAAAGTGGCAGTCAGAGAAATCAATGGTTTAAATCAAACGTGGCCACAGTAAATAATAATTCTAATAGGTCTAAGAGCGTTAAAAAAACAAGCCTAAAGGCTTTGTGTCTTAATGCGAGGAGCATTTGTAATAAGGTGGATGAATTGGCTGCGCAAATAGAGGTAGACGAATCCGATTTGGTTGGGATTACAGAAACGTGGCTCAAGGATGGCCAAGACTGGGAACTCAACATCCAGGGGTATTCAATATTCAGGAAAGATAGGCAAAAAGGAAAGGGAGGTGGGGTAGCATTACTGGTTAAAGAAGGGATTAATACAATTGTAATGAAGGATATTAGCTCTGATGATGTGGAATCTGTATGGGTAGAATTGAGAAATACTAAGGGGAAAAAAAATTAGTGGGAGTGGTATATAATAAGGTAGAGGTTGGGGATGGCATTAAAAGGGAAATTAAAGAAGCGTGCAATAAGGGCACAGCAGTCATCATGGGTGACTATAATCTACATATAGATTGGGCCAACCAAATTAGTAACAATACTGTGGAGGAGGAGTACCTGGAGTGTTTACGGGATGGTTTCCTGGACCAATATGTCGAGGAACCAACCAGAGATCAGGCCATCTTAGACTGGGTATTATGTAACGAGAAAGGATTAATTAGCAATCTTGTTGTACGAGGCCCCTTGGGTCGGAGCGATCATAATATGATCGAATTCTTCATTAAGATGGAGAATGAAGTAGTTGACTCAGAGACAAGGGTCCTCAATTTAAATAAAGGAAACTACGATGGTCTGAGGAGCGAGTTGGGTAGGATTGAGTGGGGAATGGCGCTCAAAGGGTTGACGGTGGATAGGCAATGGCAAACATTCAAAGACCGAATGGATGAGCTACAGAATTTGTTCATCCCAGTTTGGCATAAAAATAAAACAAAACAAAAAGGTGACTCAACCGTGGCTAACAAGGGAAATTAAGGATAGCATAAGATCCAAAGAGAGGACATATAAATTGGCTAGAAAAAGCAATAATCCTGAGGATTGGGAGCAGTTTAGGAGTCAACAAAGGAGGACAAAGGGATTAATTAAGAAAGGGAAAATAGAATATGAGAGTAAGCTTTCAGGGAACATAAAAACTGACTGTAAAAGCTTTTATAGATATGTGAAGAGAAAAAGATTAGTGAAGTCATGCGTAGGTCCCTTACAGTCAGAATCAGGGGAATTTATAATGGGAGACAAGGAAATGGCAGATCAACTAAATACATACTTTGGTTCTGTCTTCACAAAGGAGGACACAAATAACCTCCCAGAGATGTCGGGGAACATAGGGTCTGATGAAAGAGAGGAACTGAAAGAAATCAGTATTTGTAGGAAAATGGCGTTAGGAAAATTGATGGGACTGAAGGCCGATAAATCCCCAGGGCCTGATGGTCTACATCCCAGGGTACTTAAGGAAGTGGCCCTAGAGATAGTAGATGCATTACTGGTCATCTTCCAGAACTCAATAGACTCTGGAATGGTACCCATGGATTGGAGGGTAGCTAATGTTACCCCACTATTCAAAAAAGGTGGTAGAGAAAAAACGTGGAATTATAGACCGGTAAGCCTGACATCGGTAGTGAGGAAAATGCTAGAGTCTATTATAAAAGATGTAATAGCAGAGCACTTGGAAAGCAGTGGCAGGATCGTGTAAGGGGTCGTTTTAACGAGCTTATGGTGTGCCAAATCGGTTTTGATTTTCGCACTACTCGTGAGCAGTTTCGAAGCGCTCCCCCGTCACGGTTCTAGACACTGGGCTTATTGCCAGACAACCTTTGTGTGTTGGCTCAACTCGTGACTCGGAAGACAAATGGTCAGATGAGACAGATTGAGTTTTAAATCAAAAACGATCTTTATTTTTGAAAGAGAATGTACACAGAGAAAAATGGCAAGAATAAATGCAGACGAAAAATAACGTTTCTCACAGAGGACTAAATTATACACTGAGAAAAATAACTTTAAAGCATATAAACAGTTCTAAAATAGCGATAAGCTAAAAGCGGGGGTGAGGGAAGTGCACGGACACATCGAGGGGTAAATCACACTCCTGACTTACAAATACCCTTAACGTTACAAACCCTCCCGTTACTGAACATACCTCAATTATGTCAGTTAGGTAGAGTTGGGCCTTTATGCTCACCAGAATTTCAAAACCCTCCTGGACCTTGGTACTTCTTGTTACGTCTGGAATTTCCAATCTTCCTTATGGGACCGGCTCCTGGACCCTGTTACTTGGTGTCGTCCGGGACCTCCGACCTTCCTTATGGGACCGGCTCCTGGACTCGCTCTCCTGTACAAACTTTGGAAGTCCTCCGAAATCCTCGAGCCGTTTTCTGTTCCGCACGGTCCTCAAACTCCTGATGGTAACTGGACTTGGACTTCACGGTGTGAACCATCTCCGGAGGAGTCTTCCTTACTCTGGTCGAATCTTAGACTGACTTGCTGATGATTTACCTGAACGGTTATACTCTTTTCTGGTCCTAATCTTGGCGCCAAATCAACCGTTTTCCTTTGTTAAGGTTGCTTTAACAAAAGCAAGCACATTAATTTTAACTGCTCACAAATCGAACTAATGGGAATCCGATTAGTGTCCCTTCGTTTGTGTGTGCTCAGCAGTTTCTGAGATCGGTTACCGCTTTGCCATAATGGGAATTCATTTAGTGTCCCTCCGTCTGTGTCTGCTCAGCGGTTTCTGAGATCGGTTACCGCTCTGCCAGCGATTAGCGCACCTCCAGGTGCTAATAGTTTTGTTTACTGCTGTAACCACATTACAATATCAAAAACAGTAAGGTTCTGGATTCTTCTAATCGATGATGACTCAGACTGCTGTTAGGTACTGTGTGTGTGTCCTTTTGAACTGGGCCATGAGAACTGCCAACTCCATTCTGTATTCTCACAATGTGGCCACTTCAGGGACCCTACCCATATACTGTATTTCATGGATTTTTGTGAATCCTACAGTCCCCCCTGTGATACAATGAGCATCTTCAATCGTCTTTGTATCATAAAATGTCTTTGGGTGAGCACAAATCCGTTCCCTCCCCAACTGACCTTCCCCGTAATTTACCTTGCTAAGGAGTGTACCTCGCCCGCACTTTCCTCATTCCGAACAACGAAGTTTGAGAAAAAATTTCCTATTGGAGACAAACCTTTAAACAATATATAGACTCACCTAGAGTCATAACAGAATAATTTCAATAATAAAAAACCATCCAATGTACAAAACAATCCAATGGAATGCCTTATACATTCATTCTAAAATAACAATAACTAAACCTTATTCTCCAAAACTATATATATCTATGTACATCTGCCGCCCGTCTCCGGACGGCCAGCTTATAATCTGCGGGGACTGTCGCAGGCCTCCCCTTGCGGCGTTCCCACATCAGTCTCGGCTGCTAGTCCCTGGCAGCCTGTGGCTGCTGGCTGTGGACTGATTAAATTTCCCGCAGCTTTCTTACGGGGGTTTCTTTTTGCGAAAACCGGCGACCAGACCTTTTTCGGTTGCGGTTTTCTCTCTGACCGTCTGACGGTCACCACATACGAGGTTTCCTCACGGGTCGGACCCTTGGCTGGAGTTTTGGCCCTGGCTGCAGTTCGTGACTTCCCCACGACTGCCGGCTGTGGGCTTCCTCCCGCAGGCTCCGCCTCCCTAGGCTTTGGGTCAGCGGCAGGCACCTCTTTGCTACCTGGGACTCCAGGTTGAGGGTCCCCGCCCCCAGACGCCACCTCTCTAATACTACACTGAGGGGCAAGACCTAAAACCTCCGGCTCCACCCCTTCGCTGCAGTCGGGGGCGGGACCTTTGTCCTCCGACTCGGCTTCATTATGACCAGGGACAGGACCTGGGACCTCCGGCTCCTCCCCTTCTGGGTGATCGGGGACAGGACCTAAGACCTCCGGCTCCTCCCCTCCTGGGTCCCAGAACAATGGGGGAGTCTCACGTTTAGATGAGACCACTCCTCCCCTCACGCAGCCTGCACGTCCAGCCTGTGTGACCTGTGGCTGCAGCTCCCCTACAGCGTTTAACTCTTTACTGGCCTTTTCAGCCCCTGCTGTCTGTTTCCCTGCCTCCGGCTTAAGCAGCTTGCACTGTTTAATATATCTGGCAGCTAGCCAGTAATCTAGTTTTATCTCCTCTTCCCTACCCACTCCTGTACTGGGGGTAGGTATCCCCTCACCACCCGCTGCTGGTGGCTGAAAATCTTCATGAACCATTTTAAGAACCTTTAGCTGACCCTCTAAACTGCCAGCCCTCGCTGTTAACCTAGCGTTCTCCTCCCTTAAAGCCTGCTCAACTAACTTAGCCTCCGCAACCTGGCACCGCAGGTATTCCTCCATTTTACTGGAGGTCTTTTCCTGTGCATGTCTTTCTGGGGGACACAGGTCGACAGGCTGCGCTGGCTCTCGTCATTGTGGGGGGGGAAGAGGTGGGGGAGGGAACTACAGCAGCTGTATTTCCCTGGCCAGTCAGAAGAGACCGCATGGCCTCTAAAAATGACTCGATCCCAGCAGGAGCAATTTCTGTCTCTGCCTTTTGGACTGGGGCTGTGGGAACCTTTTTCCTTGTGTCCTTCCAGGGATTCTTACAGTCCCTGCGCCAATGCCTCTCCTTCCCACAACCGTAGCATGTTTGCCTGCTTTGGTTGGGACGGCTCCCTTCCTGGCGCCACTCTTTACGGGGCTGGTCACCAGGCCTGACCTCACAAACCTCCCCTTTTTGCTGGGGTGTCTCACTATCCCTCCCATTTCTAAAGGTGACAGTGAATTGGCAGATTACCGTCGCCTCCGTGGTCAGAGGGTTTCGGGGGTCGAACCAGACCATTGCCTGCATTCGAACGCGGGGCGGGGAGTTGTTCATAAGGCACCTTAGCCAGTGAACTAACTGTTCCCCGTTCAGGCGCGCTCGCGCCGGCATTCCCGGGCACGCATCCTGATAGGCTGGCCACAGCCTGTCCGCGAACGCCTGCGGGAATTCCCCGGGGAGCTGGACTGTTTTCTCTACCCGGGAGAACGGACTCCCCTCGTTCATCCCCATGGCCTCCAGGATCTCTTCCTTGAGCTTGCCATAATTCTCCTGACCCCTCTTACACTCATCGGGTAGCATCTGGAGGAGATCGCTACCCAGGGAGAACAGCATCATTTTGGCCTTTCTGCCTCGTCGCAGTCATTCACAGGCCGCCTGCTCTATCTCCCTAAAGTGCAGAGAAGGGTCCCCCTTCATGGTGAGCTTGGGGATGTAGCTCACCATGGAACGCAATTGTTGCGTACCGTGTGGCACCAGGAATTGGTTCTGGATGTCCCCGGGTTTCCCGTCGTCACCGGGTGGTCCGTACCTCCGCTGTATAACGGGGTACACCGGTCCCGGTCCCTGACTCTCTCTTGGGCTAGCCTGGTCTACCTGGGGTTCTTCATCCCCCACCTGCTCCTGTTCCCAGACATCTGGAAAACTAGGGGCTAGGGGTGGTGGCTGTACAACCTCAGGTTCCCTAACCCATTTAGTTCTAGGGGCTGCCTGTGGGACTGCCCTGACTGGGTTGCCGTTAAATTCGGCCTGGACGGTTTTTGGGCTAATGAGACATATCATCCCCTTTGCTTTGGCCAACTCCATACGTAGGCTTTCAATTTCCTGCCTACAGGGGCCGTGGTCTGCTTCCTCAAACCCCTGAGCGCAAGCCACCTTATAAGCTGCTTTTATCTCGGCTACTTTCTCCTCCTGTGCCTTACGTTCCCCCGTGAGACTGCTAATTTCCGCCTTTAACTTCCTTTCTCTTTCCCTAGATTCTCTTGCTTGGTACTCAACATGTTCTACCCTAAAGCTAGCACTCCCCTCTAACTCAGCTATCTTGCCCTTTAGCCTTTCTACCCTGGCTTGGTGCTCACGCTGTACTTCAGCGGCCTGGCTTTCCATGTGCTCTACTTTCCCCCGATGATCCCGGACCATCGCTGCCCTCTCTTGTCTTATTGCCTCCAGGGCCACTAGCACTTTCCCTTCTGCTGCAACCTTTTCCTGCAGCTCTTGGGACAAATGCCTAATCTTAGATTCTTTACTGGCCACCACGTGGTCCAGTACCAGAACCTGCTTTTTATAACACATGAGCCATACCGCTTTCTCAATGCCCTTGCGGTGCTTTTTACTAGCCGTCCACTGAGCGGCTGCCTTTAGGGGATGCTCGGCTCCTAACATGTCATACACCCATTTTTTCGCTACATTGACTTTCCCATACACGTAGGAAGCTAACTTATCTTCCATCACATCTGCCTCACCCGAGTCTTTGTCCACCACACAAGGTTTCTGTAGCCAGTGTCCTGCCGCGGTCGCCATTCTGTAAGGGGTCGTTTTAACGAGCTTATGGTGTGCCAAATCGGTTTTGATTTTCGCACTACTCGTGAGCAGTTACGAAGCGCTCCCCCCTCACGGTTCTAGACACTGGGCTTATTGCCAGACAACCTTTGTGTGTTGGCCCAACTCGTGACTCGGAAGACAAATGGTCAGATGAAACAGATTGAGTTTTAAATCGAAAACGATCTTTATTTTTGAAAGAGAATGTACACAGAGAAAAATGGCAAGAATAAATGCAGATGAAAAATAACGTTTCTCACAGAGGACTAAATTATACACTGAGAAAAATAACTTTAAAGCATATAAACAGTTCTAAAATAGCGATAAGCTAAAAGCGGGGGTGAGGGAAGTGCACGGACACATCGAGGGGTAAATCACACTCCTGACTTACAAATACCCTTAACGTTACAAACCCTCCCGTTACTGAACATACCTCAATTATGTCAGTTAGGTAGAGTTGGGCCTTTATGCTCACCAGAATTTCAAAACCCTTCTGGACCTTGGTACTTCATGTTACGTCTGGAATTTCCGATCTTCCTTATGGGACCGGCTCCTGGACCCTGTTAATTGGTGTCATCCGGGACCTCCAACCTTCCTTATGGGACCGGCTCCTGGACTCGCTCTCCTGTACAAACTTTGGAAGTCCTCCGAAATCCTCGAGCCGCTTTCTGTTCCGCACGGTCCTCGAACTCCTGATGGTAACTGGACTTGGACTTCACGGTGTGAACCATCTCCAGAGGAGTCTTCCTTACTCTGGTCGAATGTTAAGCTGACTTGCTGATGATTTACCTGAACGGTTATATTCTTTTCTGGCCCTAATCTTGGCGCCAAATCAACCGTTTTCCTTTGTTAAGGTTGCTTTAACAAAAGCAAGCACATTAATTTTAACTGCTCGCAAATCGAACTAATGGGAATCCGATTAGTTTCCCTTCGTTTGTGTGTGCTCAGCAGTTTCTGAGATCGGTTACCGCTTTGCCATAATGGGAATCCGTTTAGTGTCCCTCCGCTTGTGTGTGCTCAGCGGTTTCTGAGATCGGTTACCACTCTGCCAGCGATTAGCGCACCTCCAGGAGCTAATAGTTTTGTTTACTGCTGTAACCACATTACAATATCAAAAACAGTAAGGTTCTGGATTCTTCTAATCGATGATGACTCAGACTGCTGTTAGGTACGGTGTGTGTGTCCTTTTGAACTGGGCCATGAGAACTGCCAACTCCATTCTGTGTTTTCACAATGTGGCCACTTCAGGGGCCCTACCCGTATACTGTATTTCATGGATTTTTGCGAATCCTACAGTCGGACAAAGTCAACATGGATTTACAAAAGGTAAATCATGCTTGACTAATCTACCGGAATTTTTTGAGGATGTAACTGGTAAAATAGATAGGGGAGAACCAGTGGATGTGGTGTATTTGGACTTTCAGAAGGCTTTCGATAAGGTCCCACACAAGAGATTAGCGTGCAAAATTAAGGCACATGGGATTGGGGGCAAGGTATAGACTTGGATAGAGAGCTGGTTGGCGGACAGAAGGCAAAGAGTTGGAATAAACGGGTCGTTTTCCGAGTGGCAGGCAGTGACTAGTGGGGTGCCGCAAGGATCGGTCCTAGGACCCCAGCTGTTCACAATATATATTAATGATCTGGACGAGGGAATTGGATGTAATATCTCCAAATTTGCAGACGACACAAAGCTGGGCGGGAGGGTAAGCTGCGAGGAGGATGTCGGGAAACACCAGTACAATTTGGACAGGTTGGGTGATTGGGCAGAAACATAGCAAATGCACTATAATGTGGATAAATGTGAGGTTATCCACTTTGGTGGCAAAAACATGAAGGCAGATTATTATTTGAATGGCAATAGATTGGGAGAAGGGGAAGTGCAAAGAGACCTGGGTGTCCTTGTGCACCAGTCGCTGAAGGTAAGCATGCAGGCGGTTAAGAAGGCAAATGGTATGTTGGCCTTCGTAGCAAGAGGGTTCGAGTACAGGAACAAGGATGTCTTGCTACAGTTGTACAGGGCCTTGGTGAGACCGCACCTTGAGTATTGTGTGCAGTTTTGGTCACGTTACCTGAGGAAGGACGTTCTTGCCATGGAGGGAGTGCAGCGAAAATTCACCAGGCTGATACCTGGGATGGCAGGAATGACGTATGAGGAGAGATTGTGTCGATTGGGCTTATACTCACTGGAGTCTAGAAGATTGAGAGGGAATCTCATCGAAACCTATAAAATTCTGTCAGGTCTGGACAGACTAGATGCAGGAAGGATGTTTCTGATGGCTGGGGAGTCCAGAACCAGGGGTCATAGTCTAAGGATAAGGGGTAAGCCATTTAGGACTGAAATGAGGTGGAATTTCTTCACCCAGAGAGTGGTGAACCTGTGGAATTCTCTGTCACAGAGGGCGGTGGAGGCTAGTTCATTAAATATATTCAAGAAAGAGTTGGATATATTTCTTGAGGCTAAAGGGATCAAGGGATATGGGGAAAAGGCAGGGACAGGGTACTAAATTTGGATGATCAGCCATGATCACATTGAATGGCGGAGCAGTCTTGAAGGGCCGAATGGCCTACTCCTGCTCCTATCTTCTATGTTTCTATGTTTCTATGTACTGACTCGAGAGCAAGTATGTCCTTTCTTAAATATGGACACCAAAACTGTACGCAGTATTCCAGGTGCGGTCTCACCAATACCTTGTACAACTGAAGCAATACCTCCCTATTTTTATATCATATCCTCCTAGCAATGAAAGCCAACATTCCATTGGCCTTCTTAATCACTTGCTGCACCTGCATACTAACCTTTTGAGTTTCGTCCACCAGGACCCCCAGATCCCTTTGTACTTCAGTACTTTCCAGTTTCTTGCCATTAAGATAATAACTTGCTCTACGATTTTTCCTGCCAAAGTGCATAACCTCACACTTTCCAGTATTGTATTCCATCTGCCAAATCTCTGCCCACTTACTTAGCCTGTCTATGTCCCCTTGCAGGTTTTTTATGTCCTCCTCACTCACTACTTTCCCCCCCATCTTAGTATCATCTGCAAACTTTGATATGTTACACTCGGTCCCCTCCTCCAAATCGTTAATATAGATTGTAAAGAGTTGGGGACCCAGCACTGACCCCTGCGGAACACCACTAGTTACTGATTGCCATTCTGAGAATGAACCATTTATCCCAACTCTCTGCCTTCTGTTAGATAGCCAATCCTCTATCCATGCCAGAATATTACCCCCAATCCCGTGATTTTTTATCTTAAGCAATAATCTTTTGTGTGGCAGCTTGTCAAATGCCTTTTGGAAGTCTAAATACACTACGTCCACTGGTTCCCCTTTATCCACCCTATATGTTACTTCCTCAAAGAACTCCAGCAAATTTGCCAAACATGACTTCCCCTTCATAAAACCATGCTGACTTTGTCCTATTAAATTATGATTATCCAAATGTCCTGTTACTGTCTCCTTAATAATGGACTCCAAAATTTTACCTACCACAGATGTTAGGCTAACCGGTCTATAGTTTCCAGCCTTCTGTCCACTGCCCTTTTTAAATAAGGGTGTTACATTAGCAGTTTTCCAGTCTGCCGGGACCTTTGCCGAGTCCAGGGAGTTTTGGAAAATTATTACCAATGCATCCACAATCCCTACCGCCACTTCCCTCAAGACCCTAGGTTGTAAGCCATCCGGTCCAGGTGATTTATCCGCCTTGAGTCCCATTATTTTACCGAGTACCACTTCCTTAGTGATTTTGATCATGTTTAGCTCCTCCCCCCCTGTAGCCCCCTGTTTGTCCAGTGTTGGGATATTCTTAGTGTCCTCTACTGTAAAGACTGATACAAAATATTCATTCAGTGTTTTTGCCATCTCCATATTTCCCACCATTAATTTCCCGGTCTCATCCTCTAAGGGACCAACATTTACTTTAGCCACCCTTTTTCTTTTTATATAACTATAAAAACTCTTACTATCGGTTTTTATATTTTTCCCTAATTTACTTTCATAATCTATCTTCCCTTTCTTAATTAATCTTTTTGTTATTTTTTGCTGTCTTTTAAAGTTTTCCCAATCCTCTATCCTCCCACTAGATTTGGCTACCTTATATACCCTTGTTTTTAGTCAAATACTATCCTTAATTTCTTTACTTAGCCACGGATGGCTGTCTTTTCTTTTACACCCTTTTCTTCTCAGTGGAATATATTTTTTTTGGAAGTTGTAAAATAACTCCTTAAATGTACACCACTGATCATGTATCGTCTTACCCTTTAATCTATTTTCCCAATCCACTCTACTCAATTCCGCTCTCATACCTTCATAGTCTCCTTTATTCAAGCTTAGCATGCTTGTTTGAGATCCAACCTTCTCACCCTCTAATTGAATATGGAATTCAACCATGTTATGGTCACTCATTCCAAGGGGATCCTTTACTAGGACATTTTTAATTAATCCTGTCTCGTTACACAGGACCAGATCTAAGGTTGCTTGCCCCCTGGTCGGTTCAGTTACATACTGCTCAAGAAACCCATCCCTAATACACTCAATGAACTCATCCTCAAGGCAGCCCTGCCCAATTTGATTTGTCCAATTAATATGATAGTTAAAATCCCCCATAATTATAGATGTTCCCTTATTACAAGCCTCAACTATTTCCTGATTGATACTCCGTCCAACAGAGTTGCAACTGTTCGGAGGCCTATAGACTACGCCCACTAGTGTTTTTTTCCCCTTATTATTCCTTATCTCCACCCAAACTGTTTCATTATCCTAATCTTTTGACCCAATATCATTTCTCTGTATTACAGTGATTCCTTCCTTTATTAACATAGCCACCCCACCTCCCCTTCCTTCCTGCCTATCCTTCCTGATCGTTAAATAACCTGGTGTGGCGGTACCACTGGTTGTCCCTTACATTGAGATACATAATTCCCTTTAACTTACCTTATTGTATGTGTCTGTTACTATACTCAGGCTTCTCTCCTGTACTCTGCGTCATGACATCATGACGTCAGAGCTCAGAACCTTCCAACAGTAGAGCTCGGAACCTGCTGGCAGTTGAGCTGGGAAACTTCTAGTTAGTCCTCGTGGCGTCCCTGCTGGGGAAAGACCTACACCACGGTGCTCCTACAGTCAGCCATCTTACCTGCTACCTTACCGGTTGTATTTAACCTGTTCCTGTAAATAAACAACTTATTTATAGTTCGTCGAACTCGATTATTTAGTGGTGATGCACACGAATCGCTACATTGGTGACCCAACGACGTGAGTACGGGAGCTCATCAATTCCAACACTACAATTGGTGAACCCGTATCCGTGAACGATTTTCACAGTAGCAACGCGCGCCTGAACCTCGTCTTCCCACAAGACGACCGACGCACAACCGACGAACAACCACGGAACAGCAACCGCCTAACACCGATTCCTCCAAAGGCGACCCCGTCTTTGCGAACGTATTCACAAGGTAAGCGCAGCCTGGAGCAGATCCCGTTTGACACGGACAAACCTCAACCGGACCCCGTTCGTTTTTTTTTGTGAGCAATTTTCACAAAAGAAGCACGCCATGGAAGCACCAGCCGTTTTGCTGTCACTACCGCAATCCAGGGAGCCACAGTCTCCCTCGTGCTTTATACCGGTAGAAGCCCCGTTCGATGAGAACCTCGATGCGGTGCCGACCACGCACTTGCTCACGGTCCCCGTACTTGTCTTTCCTACTGCCACACGGATCGTCCGCCTCTATGTCCACAGCGACAGCAAGTATAAATCTCTCCAAGCGCGGGGTACAGCATGTTCGGGCCCACAAAATCGGAGCGTGCCCTGCGGGGATACCACGAGGACTCACCCCCGCAAAACACGAGGACCTACTCCTCGCGCACGAGGACCCATCCCTCGCGAACCACGAGGACCTACCCCTCGTGAAAAACGACAACTCCTTCTCCGCCGACGACGCACCAGCCCTTCAGCCTGCTGGTTGTGTTACCTACTACATGATTCAGCATGAACAAAAAGCGTGCCGCCCTCCCGGCTGTGTTCTCCTAAATTTACAACAGTTACAAGTGTTGCCGCCCTCCAGGCAGATTTGACCCCTCCTGAAAGCAACAACAACCCGGAACGTTGCCGCCCTTTCTCCAGTTTTCCCTTTAACAAACTCAAACCTCTACTGGCGCTGCACACATCGAGGACGGGTCCAACGGGCATCCTGCGGCCGCGATCAGCCACGTGAAAGTTGCTGGTCTCACCGATCACTGATCAACGCAGCAACTCTTCACCCTCCATTGTGTTATCGTCATAGCACTATGGCACGCACCGTTCCGTGCGCTCCAGCCTCCCGAAGGTTTCGCTCACCTGTCAGCGAGTTCACCGACCTCGCCTGTCAAGTCCTTCTGGATCGCTCGTTTGGCGTTCCTGCAGAGTTCGTCGGAACAAGGACTTGTTTCAACATCAACGGAGACATCGCCCGCGTCCGCCCAACCTGCCCGTCACTCTGACAAGGCCTGCTGTTTCACACGTCTCCACGGTCCTTCGCCTGACGGATACACTTTATTCACCACGACGCACGTACGGATCCCCTCACGAGCAGCATCTTCGGAACTCGCTCGCCAAGCCGAGACAGCACGACCGCCAAGACCACCAGAGTCAGACCATCTCATCCTTGGACTTTCGTTAAAGCGAATTCTGGGGGGGCCTATGTGGCGGTACCACTGGTTGTCCCTTACATTGAGATACATAATTCCCTTTAACTTACCTTATTGTATGTGTCTGTTACTATACTCAGGCTTCTCTCCTGTACTCTGCGTCATGACGTCATGATGTCAGAGCTCAGGACCTTCCAACAGTAGAGCTCGGAACCTGCTGGCAGTTGAGCTGGGAAACTTCTAGTTAGTCCTCGTGGCGTCCCTGCTGGGGAAAGACCTACACCACGGTGCTCCTACAGTCAGCCATTTTACCTGCTACCTTACCTGTTGTATTTAACCTGTTCCTGTAAATAAACAACTTATTTATAGTTCGTCGAAGTCGAACTCGATTATTTAGTGGTGATGCACACGAATCGCTACACTGGTATGTTTAATTCCCAGGCATTGTCACCCTGCAGCCATGTTTCTGTAATGGCCACAAGATCATACCCATATGTAGTTATTTGTGCCATTAACTCGTCTATTTTGTTACGAATGCTACGTGCATTCAGATAGAGAACTTTCAAATATGTTTTGTGACATTTAGTTCCTGCTTTTGCCCTTTTTATTACTTTAACTTTTACTCCATACCTTCTGCCCCTTCCTGACACGCTCTGGTTTTTAATTTCCCCACTGCTACCTAAGTCTATGACCTTCTCTGTTGTCATTTTTATTATTTGCTCTCGAGGAACCTCCCCCCCACAAGTTAGCTTAAAGCCCTCTCTACAGCCCTAGTTATATGATCCGCCAGGACTCTAGTCCCAGCACTGGCCAAGTGAAGCCCGTCCCAACGAACAGCTCCCTCCTGCCCCAGTACTGGTGCCAGTGTCCCAGGGAGCAAAACCCATTTCTCCCACACCAGTCTTTGAGCCACGCATTTAGCTCTCTAATTTTATTTGTCCCAGCCAAATTCGCTCGTGGCTCAGGTAATAATCCAGAGATTATTACCCTTGAGGTTCTGTTTTTTAATTTGACCCCTAGCTGCTCATACTCCTTTAACAGAACCGGCTTCCTATTCCTATCTATGCCATTTGTACCAACATGGACCATGACAACTGGATCCACCCCCTCCCACTGCAAGTTTTTTTCCAGCCCAGAGGAGATGTCCTTAACCCTGGCACTGGGTAGGCAACACAGCCTTCGGGACTCTCGCTCTCGGCTGCAGAGAACTCTATCTATCCCCCTAATAATACTATCCCCTACCACTACAACATTTCTATTTACTACCCCCTCTTGAATGGCCCCCCATTCCATGGTGCTGTGGCCAGGTTGCTCATCCTCCCTGCAGTCCCTGCTCCTGTCCCCACAGGGAGTAAGAACCTCAAACCTGTTGTGGTCAAGAGCAAGGGCTGCGGCTCCTCCAGCTCTACCTCCTGGATCCCCGTACCTGCCTCACTTGCAGTCACACCGTCCTGTCCCTGACCATGGGCTACATCTGAATTACTTAACATCATAGGTGTGACCACATCCTGATACACAGAGTCCAGGTACTTCTCCCCCTCCCTGATGTGTCGCAGTGTCTGAAGCTCAGACTCCAGCTCATCAACACAGAGCTGGAGTTCCTGTAGAAGCAGACACTTGTCACAGACGTAATCACCATGAGCCTCAATGGGGTTCACCGGCTCCCACATCTCACAACAGTAATACGTCACCTGCTCCATTCAATGGAATTAATTAAAATTTTTATTCTTAGTTATGGACACCCTCTGCCCGATTTTAGATGCTAGTATCCCCTTTAATTAATTGGATTTAAATTAAATCAATCCCTCTAGTTACACCAGTTAAATGGTTTACCAACAGTCACTCTGCACCAGAAAGGCCTTATTAACTGCAATCCACAGAGTTAAAGTTTGAAAAGAGCACCTAACACCCCACTTACCCTAACTCACACTTACCCAAACTCACAGCACTCAGTGCTGAGCTCGCACTAGCAATGGTCTTTTTATACTATTTGTTTGTTTACAGCCAAATGAGTCACCCCTGCTGATTGGTCAGATAACCGGTTTTCACTGCCTGCTGTGTCAATTTACTCCTACTGCAGTGTAACCTTGTTTTACTCTTCTTAAACCAACAGAATCCCAAGTACTTAACTTTTCCCCTTTACTTATACTGCTTAAGTAATCTTATCAAGAATGATTTAAAGAGAAATAACAATTAAAGAACTCTCACACTTACCCAAACACACAGCACTCTCTGCTGACCTCCACAGTATAGGTCCACCTCCACAGTATAGGTCCAACTCCACAGTCTAGGTGCACCTCCACAGTATAGGTCCACCTCCACAGTTTAGGCCCACCTCCACAGTCTAGGTCCACCTCCACAGTCTAGGTCCACCTCCACAGTCTAGGTCCACCTCCACAGTCGAGGTGCACCTCCACAGTCTAGGTCCACCTCCACAGTCTAGGTCCACCTCCACAGTCTAGGTCCACCTCCACAGTAGAGGTCCACCTCCACAGCCTAGGTCCCCCTCCACTGTCCAGGTCCACCTCCACAGTCTAGGTCAACCTCCAAAGTCTAGGTCCACGTCCACAGTTTGGCTCCACCTCCACAGTATAGGTCCACCTCCACAGTCTAGTTCCACCTCCACAGTCTAGGTCCACCTCAACAGTATAGGTCCACCTCCACAGTCTAGGTCCACCTCCACAGTATAGATCCACCTCCACAGTCTAGGTCCAACTCCACAGTATAGGTCCACCTCCACAGTCTAGGTACACGTCCACAGTATAGATCCACCTCAACAGTCTAGGTCCACCTCCACAGTCTAGGTCCACCTCCACAGTATAGGTCCACCTCCACAGTCTAGGTCCACCTCCACAGTATAGGTCCACCTCCACAGTCTAGGTACACCTCCACAGCATAGGTCCACCTCCACAGTATAGGTCCACCTCCACAGTCTAGGTCCACCTCCACAGTATAGGTCCACCTCCACAGTCTAGGTACACCTCCACAGTCTAGGTCCACCTCCACAGTCTAGGTCCACCACCACAGTCTAGGTCACCCTCCACAGTCTAGGTCCACCTCCACAGTCTAGGTCCACATCCACAGTCTAGGTCCACCTCCACAGTCTAGGTCCACCTCCACAGTCTAGGTCCGCCTCCACAGTCTAGGTCTACCACCACAGTCTAGGTCCACCTCCACAGTCTAGGTCCACCTCCACAGTCTAGGTCCAAATCCACAGTATAGGTCCACCTCCACAGTCTAGGCCCACCTCCACAGTCTAGGTCCACCTCCACAGTCTAGGTCCACCTCGACAGTCTAGGTCCACCTCCACAGTCTAGGTCCACCTCCACAGTCTAAGTCCACTTCCATAGTCTAGGTCCACCACCACAGCCGAGGTCCACCTCCACAGTATAGGTCCACCTCCACAGTCTAGGTCCACCTTCACAGTCTAGGACCACCTCTACAGTCTAGGTCCACCTCCAAAGTATAGCTCCACCTCCAAAGTCAAGGTTCACCTCCACAGTCTAGGTCCACGTCCACAATTTAGCTCCACCACCAAAGTATAGGTCCACCTCCACGGTCTAGTTCCAACACCACAGTCTAGGTACACCTCCACAGTCTAGGTCCACCGCCACAGTATAGGTCCACCTCCACAGTCTAGTTTCACCTCCACAGTATAGGTCCACCTTCACAGTCTAGGTCCACCTCCACAGTATAGGTCCACCTCCACAGTCTAGGTCCACCTCCAAAGTATAGGTCCACCTCCACAGTATAGGTCCACCTCCACAGTCTAGGTCCAACTCTACAGTCTAGGTCGACCTCCACAGTCTAGGTCGACATCCACAGTCTAGGTCCACCTCCACAGTCTAGGTCCACCTCCACAGTCAAGGTCCAACTACACAGTATAGGTCCACCTCCACAGTATAGGCCCACCTCCAAAGTCTAGGCCCAACTCCACAGTCTAGGTCCACCTCCACAGTCTAGGTCCACGTCCACAGTATAGGTCCACCTCCACAGTATAGGCCCACCTCCACACACTAGGCCCACCTCCACAATCTAGGTCCACCTCCACAGTCTAGGTCCACCTCAACAGTCTAGGTCCATCTCCACAGTATAGGTCGAACTCCACAGTATAGGTCCACCTCCACAGTATAGGTCCACCTCCACAGACTAGGTCCATCTCCACAGTCTAGGTTCACCTCCACAGTCTAGGCCCACCTCCACAGTGTAGGTCCACCTCCACAGTCTAGGTGCAGCTCCACAGTCTAGCCCCACCTCCACAGTCTAGGTCCACCTGCACAGTCTAGGTCTGCCTCCACAGTCTAGGTCAGCCTCCACAGCCAAGGTCCACCTCCACAGTCTAGGTCCACCTCCGCAGTCTAGGTCCACCTCCACAGTATAGGTCCACCTCCACAGTCTAGGTGCACCTCCAAAGTATAGGTCCACCTCCACAGTCTAGGTCCACCTCCACAGTCTAGGTCCACCTCCACAGTCTAGGTCCACCTCCACAGTCTAGGTCTACCTCCAAAATCTAGGTCCACCTCCACAGTATAGGTCCACCTCCACAGCCTAGGTCCACCTCCACTGTCCAGGTCCACCTCCACAGTCTAGGTGAACCTCCAAAGTCGAGGTCCACGTCCACAGTTTAGCTCCACCTCCACAGTATAGGTCCACCTCCACAGTCTAGATTCACCTCCACAGACTAGGTCCACCTCCACAGTATAGGTCCACCTCCACAGTCTAGGTCCACCTCCACAGTATAGGTCCACCTCCACAGTCTAGGTCAAACTCCACAGTATAGGTCCACCTCCACAGTCTAGTAACACCTCCACAGTATAGATCCACCTCCACAATCTAGGTCGACCTCCACAGTCAAGGTCCACCTCCACAGTATAGGTCCACCTCCACAGTCTAGGTCCATCTCAACAGTATAGATCCACCTCCACAGTCTAGGTACATCTCCACAGTACAGGTCCACCTCCACAGTATAGGTCCACCTCCACAGTCTAGGTCCACCTCCACAGTATAGGTCCACCTCCACAGTCTAGGTACACCTCCACAGTCTAGGTCCACCTCCACAGTATAGGTCCACCACCACAGTCTAGGTCACACTCCACAGTCTAGGTCCACCTCCACAGTCTAGGTCCACCTCCACAGTCTAGGTCCACCTCCACAGTCTAGGTCCACCTCCACAGTCTAGGTCCACCTCCACAGTCTAGGTCAACCACCACAGTCTAGGTCCACCTCCACAGTTTAGGTCCACCTCCACAGTCTAGGTCCAAATCCACAGTATAGGTCCACCTCTACAGTCTAGGCCCACCTCCACAGTCTAGGTCCACCTCCACAGTCTAGGTCCACATCGACAGTCTAGGTACACCTCCACAGTCGAGGTCCACCTCCACATTCTAAGTCCACCTCCACAATCTAGGTCCACCACCACAGTCTAGGTCCACCTCCACAGTATATGCCCACCTCCACAGTCTAGGTCCACCTCCACAGTCTAGGAGCACCTCTACAGTCTAGGTCCACCTCCAAAGTATAGCTCCACCTCCAAAGTCAAGGATCACCTCCGCAGTCTAGGTCCACGTCCACAATTTAGCTCCAGCGCCAAAGTGTAGGTCCACCTCCACGGTCTAGTTCCAACACCACAGTCTAGGTGCACCTCCACAGTCTAGGTCCACCTCCAAGATATAGGTCCACCTCCACAGTCTAGGCCCACCTCCACACTATAGATCCACCTCCACAGACTAGGTCCACCTCCACAGTCTAGGCTCACCTCCACAGTCTAGGCCCACCTCCACAGTGTAGGTCCACCTCCACAGTCTAGGTGCAGCTCCACAGTCTAGCCCCACCTCCACAGTCTAGGTCCACCTGCACAGTCTAGGTCTGCCTCCACAGTCTAGGTCCGCCTCCACAGCCTAGGTCCACCTCCACAGTCTAGGTCCACCTCCGCAGTCTAGGTCCATCTCCACAGTATAGGTCCACCTCCACAGTCTAGGTGCACCTCCACAGCATAGGTCCACCTCCACAGTTTAGGCACACCTCCACAGTCTAGGTCCACCTCCACAGTCTAGGTCCACCTCCACAGTCTAGGTCCACCTCCACAGTCTCGGTGAACCTCCACAGTCTAGGTGCACCTCCACAATCTAGGTCCACCTCCACAGTATAGGTCCACCTCCACAGCCTAGGTCCACCTCCACTGTCCAGGTCCACCTCCACAGTCTAGGTGAACCTCCAAAGTCTAGGTCCACGTCCACAGTTTAGCTCCACCTCCACAGTATAGGTCCACCTCCACAGTCTAGATCCACCTCCACAGACTAGGTCCACCTCCACAGTATAGGTCCACCTCCACAGTATAGGTCCACCTCCACAGTCTAGGTCCACCTCCACAGTATAGGTCCACCTCCACAGTCTAGGTCAAACTCCACAGTATAGGTCCATCTCCACAGTCTAGGTACACCTCCACAGTATAGATCCACCTCCACAATCTAGGTCGACCTCCACAGTCAAGGTCAACCTCCACAGTATAGGTCCACCTCCACAGTCTAGGTCCACCTCCACAGTATAGGTCCACCTCCACAGTCTAGGTACACCTCCACAGTACAGGTCCACCTCCACAGTATAGGTCCACCTCCACAGTCTAGGTCCAGCTCCACAGTATAGGTCCACCTCCACAGTCTAGGTACACCTCCACAGTCTAGGTCCACCTCCACAGTCTAGGTCCACCACCACAGTCTAGGTCACACTCCACAGTCTAGGTCCACCACCACAGTCTAGGTCCACCTCCACAGTCTAGGTCCACCTCCACAGTCTTGGTCCACCTCCACAGTCTAGGTCCACCTCCACAGTCTAGGTCCACCTCCACAGTCTAGGTCCACCTCCACAGTCTAGGTCAACCACCACAGTCTAGGTCCACCTCCACAGTTTAGGTCCACCTCCACAGTCTAGGTCCAAATCCACAGTATAGGTCCACCTCTACAGTCTAGGCCCACCTCCACAGTCTAGGTCCACCTCCACAGTCTAGGTCCACATCGACAGTCTAGGTACATCTCCACAGTCTAGGTCCACCTCCACATTCTAAGTCCACCTCCACAATCTAGGTCCACCACCACAGTCTAGGTCCACCTCCACAGTATAGGTCCACCTCCACAGTCTAGGTCGACCTCCACAGTCTAGGAGCACCTCTACAGTCTAGGTCCACCTCCAAAGTATAGCTCCACCTCCAAAGTCAAGGATCACCTCCGCAGTCTAGGTCCACGTCCACAATTTAGCTCCAGCGCCAAAGTATAGGTCCACCTCCACGGTCTCGTTCCAACACCACAGTCTAGGTGCACATCCACAGTCTAGGTCCACCTCCAAGATATAGGTCCACCTCCACAGTCTAGGTCCACCTCCACAGTATAGGTCCACCTCCACAGTCCAGGTCCGCCTCCACAGTATAGGTCCACCTCCACAGTCTAGGTCCACCTCCAAAGTATAGGTCCACCTCCACAGTATAGGTCCAACTCCACAGTCTAGGTCCAACTCTACAGTCTAGGTCGACCTCCACAGTCCAGGTCGACATCCACAGTCTAGGTCCACCTCCACAGTCTAGGTCCACCTCCACAGTCTAGGTCCACCTACACAGTATAGGTCCACCTCCACAGTATAGGCCCACCTCCACACTCTAGACCCAACTCCACAGTCTAGTTCCACCTCCACAG